>NC_134687.1:599810787-600129225 GCF_050947455.1 Rhinoderma darwinii | reverse complement strand
AAATTCAGCACCCCAGCCACGTGCAATATCATAGCCAAGGTCAGACATCGTCAATGTGACTCTACAAACATAGAATTTCATGATAAAGCTGCACAACACGATCAACTGTCATTTCACAAATGGCAAGATCATCAAGCAGAATTGTTTCATTAATTTTTTTCATGAAGATTATAGAACATAAAAACTGAAGGTCACAGCCTGGAGATTAGAGAGATCATGTAAATCTGATAGTAAATACAGCTGTGTAATTAGAATGCATTACATAACAAAATTATCTATTAGGGGAAATCTCCAAAAAACAGCAGGTGTGTCGAGATTGGCCGTAAAAAAAAAAACCCACTTGGAAAAGGTAAGGGTGTTTTAATTCATTGAGTACTAATCACGGTGTCCGTGTCTAGGCATTTATTAGGCTATTCAAGATATTAGGTTGTACGGTGTATGGACACATATGCAAATACTTCAGCCGATTCCGAGGCGCAGCTAAGAATGTGATCTTCATAAAATTAAGGCCATTAATAGGATGATTGGTAAGATCATATTTATTGGCTAGATATCATCTGATTTACCCTTACATCAGCAGTATCTGCCCACGTGGTATCAGTGACCGACAACTATGCTTCAATTCCAATGCATGATTTTCTACAATTAGAAGGGCGATCACTGTACCGGCTATTAGACTATAAAAGAACTACACAAACGCTAGGCCAAATGTGTAAGGATATGGCATAGATCTGCATTTTTTTTTCTTGGTGTTCAGAACACCATATTAATGACATTCGTTATGACTATTGTCCCTTCGCATTTTCTTGGATAGTTATCTTAACACCACCGACTGAAAAAAACAATGTTGAAGCAGGAATACTCAACGTAACGGTCAGAATAAGGCTTTGTTCACATCTGCGCCAGGGTCCCGTTCCGACTTTCTATCTGAGCTTTCCGTCGGAACGGGACCCTGTGACATAAACCAAAAGGTTTCCGTTTCGATCACCATTGATTTTAATGGTGACTGATCCTGTGACAATGGTTTCCGTTTGTCTCCATTGCAAAAGGGTTCCTTCGTTTTGACGTAATCAATAGCGTAGTCGACTACGCTATTGACACTGTCAAAACGACGGAACCCTTTGACAACGAAGACAAACGGAAACCATTGGCACCGCATCCATCACCATTGAAATCAATGGTGATGGAAACCTTTGGTTTCAGTTTGTGTCAGTCAGTGTCCCATTCCGACTGAAAGCTCCGACGTAACGGGACCCTGGCTCAGGTGTGAACGAAGCCTAAGTTGTATTTTCTTCAATAGATGAAATTTAACTATTCAAAAGTCGGTCAGATTGTTAGAAATTATTGGCTATGTCTATGGCCAGCTTAAAGGGGTTGTACAGTTTAGAAAACGCATAGTCATACAGCCTATTATGGAAGTCGGAGTTAATAGAGAGGGGTGCTCTTCTGTTCAGCATCCTCATCTCTTGGCCAGAGTGGAGAGCGGTTACAAAGATTGTGTCTCTCTCTCTCCAGAGGACTTGTCCGGTCCTGCATTACACAGAAACCCCATATATTTGAATACTGTGTAATGCTTAATCTCCCCTGGGGTGGCACTGCAGGGAAATTAAACACTTACTGCCAGGTTTCCCCACAAATTACAGCTAATAGCAGGGGGGGTCCCAGGGGGTGACATTTTGGGATACGCTTATTGTCAAAGTCTTCTAACAGGTAGTGTTTGTCCAAAGCCAAGAACGGTTTTACAATATGCCCAGAAATTGACTTCTAACTTTTTTGGTTGTAAACAAATATATCTTTGAAGATTGTTATTGCTAGGCCACTAACTCAAATTGGCTACTAGAGGGGTCTAACTACATTTGTCCATCCATGGACTATAAACTAGGTTCCATAAGATGGTGGTGGACCATGGGTAAATTTAGTTCCAAGATCAAGATACCAGGAACCAAACTTAGGACAGCCATATGAAGACCTGTATGTGCCACCAAGTCCAGGGTTTGATGGAAGATGTGGTCCATGGCAAAAAAAGTAATACAGCACTTGAGAATAAACTCCCCATGTACATAGCGGTCCCTTTTTGTTTTTTTGGATTGGGATGTTGTAAAAAAAAAAAGTAGGTATTGCGTAATTTAAGTGGCATGCAGCAATTTCCATAATCAGTTTATAAAAGAAGCTATGCACAGGCCAGTCGTGTTTAATCTCCATAAAATCGTATCTTCACTTTTTAACCAAACTTACAGCAATGTGGCATTTATTTATTTTTGTGTGATCATTGTTGTGCAAGTCAATCCACAACCTCGAAAAAAAAAAGCCACAAGACCTTATCTGAATTCGTCAAACTTGTCAGCCTTAGGCCGTATTCACACGCTGCGTTTTTCGCGCGCAAATGTCCGTGTGTCAAACGCATATGGTGCGCAGCTGCGTGATTTTCGTGCAGCCGGCATCGTTATGACACTCTGTTTTTATGTTTGTAAACAGAAAAGCATGTGGTGCTTTTCGGTTTTCATTCATAGTTTTTACTACTGTAGCGCGCATCACGCGCGGCACCCGGAAGTGCTTCCGTGTGCTGAGCGCGATTTGTACGCACCCAATGACTTCAATGGGTGTGTGCAGCGCGAAACACGGGCAAATATAGGACATGTCACGAGTTTCACGCAGCGCACATACGCTGCGTGAAATTCACTGGCAGTCTGAATGGCCCCATTCATTAACATAGGTCCATGCGACGCGCGTGAAAATCACGTGCGTAGCACGGACGTATTATACGTTTGTGTGAATAAGCCCTAAAGCAGACCTAGTCACTACTGCTAAAGAGAACAGAACACAGAAATCAAAAATGTCAAAAGTCCTTGTTTTTGTATTTCACCATTTATTGTGAAACCATCCATAGAATGGTTTTAGGTTTGTCATACATGGACAGACGTCTTACCAACAAGAACGTTTGGCGAGACATCTACTGGCCCTCAAACTTTCTGTGCATTAGTGGGGTATAGTGGGTCTTCCATGCTTTTTTTTTTTTCATAGATTGGGTCCGCAGGTATTTTTGGTTATTTTTGTTATAGCAATATCTGCTCTGATTGATGGATTGGGCCTTTCATGACCAGCTTTAAGCCTTTACCTTTCATACAACTCCATCGTCTCCTGCTGGAGCTCATAGTTAAAACAAGGCCAGACCTCTCAATACACTGCTCAACGTTTTGGCTAATTGGCAACAGAGGTGACACCACAAAATGTAAAAAATATTAGGAATATATCAAGGTAGTGGCTCTTTAAAGAGACAAACATAATAAATTAATCTACAGGAGATTCAACCGAGAAACACGTGCTCCTAGTCCCCCCGTCCCCCCCCCCCACTTCAGCTCAGGAACATTTTAGGTTGGCTTTTTTTACCATTGTAGACAGAGCAGTGGAGGAAACCACCTTCCAACTTCAGACTGGTCTAATCTACGATGATGAGGAAAACAGAGAGGACTCCAGGGAGGAGCACCGTGTAAACAAGCACGATCAATGAATTAGCTCGCTGACCGGCACCCGTTTTGGCTTTTCATAAGGATCTAGCATAGGGACGAGCGCTCGTTATTACAATTGGAGATGTCCTCTGACAAACGAGAATATTTTATGCTGCCGAAACCATACAATCAGCCGATGAACAAGCGTTTGCTCGTTCATCGGCTGATCATTGCACTATTTACACAGAGCAATGATCGGGCATTTTGTGAACACTCGTTTGCCGGATAATTGGCCGGTGTAAAAGGACCCAAAGATAGACAAGGCTCTACAAACACAGTACAGCCACAGTTTACAGAGTCTATTGAATAGAGAGAGAAAGGCAAACGTTGCATTGCCCACCAGCACATTATGGTAGCCATTCCATTCACAAAATACAGGTGGTATAAACAGAACCTGTATCCAGTTGACAGCTAAAGGCAGCAGCCAATAATGTTTAGGTTTAAAAAAAAAAAAACAAGATGGACAATTAGTGTTTTAGAAAACCTGTTTTTATGGTATGTCACAAAAAAACAAAAACGCAAAACCATTGTGACGCTGCCAATATCCTGCACATGTGACTAAGGCTTAGACAAAAACTCCAAAATCAAATCTGGATATTTTAGTGGCCCAGTAAAAAGAACTTGCAGAGACATACAGTATATGGATACAAACCAAAAAGTTTGGTGTCTAGGCACATTGGCCTCTTGGCTCGTGGGATTTGGGGGGGGGGGGGGTGAACTCCAGTACTGGACTATAGCAAGGAAAAGGACAAATAATATTATTGGTCATACATTCCCTCAGACGACTCAAGTCTATGAGGGATCCATAAATACAGGTCGCGCACAAATACACATCGGCCTTGAAAAAATGTTATTTTACACGGCCAATTTGACGCCCGGTCGTGTGAATAAAGCCACCTTTATATTAGGACCAGACCCAGGTTAGCAGTACCACACAACTGCGGATCATACACAAGCAACTATATACACTTTTAAAATCAGTGAAGACATTGCATTTTTTTTTTTTAGAAATAATATTAAATGCTTATCTGGATCTCCTTAGACTAAAATAAATAGAAGCCCTTTAGTCCCCCTGCTGTCAAGAGAAAAACGGACAATTAGATTTTCTGGCACTGAAAGAGTTATCTGAAACAATTCATGTCTTGAATTGATAATGTGTTAATAACAATAAATGTACTTCTTGGCAAGAGCCAGACTTCAGCAACTTGAAAAAACATCAGCAGAAAAAAATAATTATTTATTTCCCCCCTCTCTTGGCTGGAAAGAAAATGGAGTTTCTTGGCTGCCCATGTACTCAAAAGACTTCTGGTTTCAATTACATCTATTGAGAGTAAGAGGAAAAAAACGTGTGGCAAAACCAACAGGCCGAACGCCAAGAGAGCTCGGGTGTAGTCGCTACCACTGTGTTTCCCACAGTATAATTCATAGGCTTGTGGAAAGTCATGCCACAATTTGCTAAGCGTTGTAGATACCGAGCAAGAACATAAATTAATCCAGTAGACTAGGGGTGGACACAGTAAAACACTAGTCAGGAGAACATTAGTGGAATCGGCAGACCACAGACATCCTGAATATCGGTATGAAGGATAACAAAATTCTAGCCCCCCCCCCCCCCCCCCCCCCCCACCCCAACAAAAAATCCATATATCCATGAACAAGAACTGAGAAAATAATACAGTCGGCCAAACTTATGGTCGGGCACCAACTGGTCACACATCTGGTGGGCAGCTTAAACTTAGATTTTTTTATATAAGTTTGGATGCCCAAAATAATTGTTTGTGTTTGTACCCTCTGCGTAGATATTAACATGACAGCTGTTTTTGAAGGTTTTAGAGAAATTTTGTCCAATCACTTTGTTTCATCTTCTACAACGAAGACTTTTGGAAGCTGGGAAGGAGCTTGGAGGCAAAAGGAGGCCTGAGCAGAGGTAAGGGTTAACTTTTACCTGGATAAAACGGGGCATGATTATGCAAAATAGTTGAGGAGTTGCACATAGCATCCAGATTGCTGCTTTCTTCTTCTGGTTGCTCCTCCAATTTTCTTCCTCGACATTTACTATCAAACTTCTTTAACAAGAAAAGAAAAATGATACAAGGTGGAGAGAAGTGAATGGGATTTTTTCTAAAAGAATCCATAAAGCTGTAGAAAGGCATTTACTAGATGGGTACCAATGGTGGTATGCCTACAGCCTTCAGTGGCTTAGAAAAAGCTTAGGATAGAGGAGCGATTAGGACATTTCTTAGTACAATAAACGGCAAGTACCTCAAATACGTAACCTGCTGACCATTGGCATGGAATGGGATAGTATTTATGGGGTATTTAAAGGGGTTTGATGACCTCTCCTCAGGATAGGTCATCAATAGCTGGTAGGTCGAGGTCCAATTTCCGGGACCCCCACCGATCATCTGTTTCGCAGGGGGTGCAGCGTCGTACGAGCGCTGCTTCCCTTTCATTTCTACCTGCTCACTGTAAATCGCAAACACATTTAGCAGCGATTTACAGGTATTGCAGCCTTCTTCTCTCATTCACTTCAATGGAATTAGAAGGCTGCAAAACCTGTGAATCACCGCTACATCCGTGTCGACGATTCACATCGAGCAAGTAGAAATGAAGGGGAGGCAGCGCTCGTACGAGTGCTGAACCCCTTTCAAAACAGTTGATCGGTGGGGGTCCAGGGAGTCGGACCCCAACCCATCAATTTTTAGGGACTGTAAAACCCCTTTAAAAAAATTGGGGAAAAAACAACAACTTCTTAAATCTCCTAAGAGACAATTTAAACAACTGAAGTCCCGAAAACAGATGAATGGTGCACCAATTCTTCATCAGTGTCCAGGAACAATAATTCCAATGGCAATTTCAAAAACAGGAGGAGGAGGATCAAGGAGTGAGTCACAGCTAAGATAAAGGGATATATAGGAACAATTTGAGATGGTGTGTAGGTTACAATGCTTCACGTAAGAAGATTATTCATTCACAGCTTTTAGAGTACCCATCAATGAAACCTAGTAGAGGAAGCCACTGCTACGTCCTTAATCAATACTCAAGTGATTGATGCTTGGCAAGTCATTAAAAACCAATGAACTTCCATGACAAATGACCCGCATGCCAAGTCTGCAGTAAACAGGGTCAATCTCCTGACAAGAATTCTGCACAACGAAAATAATACTGTTCATCGCAAGAGTGACAGATTCCAAATATACCGTTTTTGTGCCAATATATTTCGCCAAATGCTTTTTTTGCTGTCCTGAGGACCAATTATATAGTGAGGCCTATACACAAAATCTCATCAGTCAGGAATCACATCCAAGTCCATGCTATCGAGGGTCATTGCCACTGACACCATGCAATAAACTACTACAGACCGATGTGTAGCTTCAAGTTTATGGGCCAAGATGTAAAGCCTGTACCATGGCCCACCCAAACATTGTCATGTACATAGTACTGTGTTTCTCTTATGTGGTAGAGGGATCATTGGGCCCCTTCAAGTACCATTGCCAGGGAACAGCTGGAGCCTTGACACCATCTATAGTGCTGCCACTGAAATACAGATCCTCTTTAACCAATGCCATATTTTACTCTTCTTCTCAGCCATGACACTACTCAGAGAAGAAAGGTCTCCTTCTTCCCCTGAGGAAAAAAAAAACAGACACTAAGGATTTGTCTTTAGCCTCACAAGGAATAGAAAAAAAAAAAAAATCAGACCCAGGGAATAAGCAGCAGTCTGGGTCACGGAGAACAAATACATTTGGCGATCTGATCCGTTATTTTTGCAGCTGTCAAATTTAATGAAACACATTCATTTTGGACACAAAATCTATAATAATTTCACATGTCTGGCATGGCTATGAGCGCTCCTCCCAATGATTCATTTTACGAACTGCAGCGTTTCCATCAAAACAAACAGCACTGGCTCTAAACGGATACAGTATATTTTCATATTCTACATAATCACTATGTGTGTATTTTTATACATAGAATGGTGTGCATATGTTCATCATTAGACCGCTATAAAGTTGACTAAATAAGATTATACAAAATGAGTTTAGTATCTGCAAATGCCATTTTGGGGGCATGGCATAGAAGTAAAAGCAAAGGCCCCTGGGGCACCCTGGAAGCAGCCGCAAGTGTGATCTGCTTGGGCATTCAAGCAGTGAAATGTCACAGACCAGGTCAAAGACCAAACTAAGATCAATTTCCTATTTAGTAAATAAAAAACAACCACAGAAATAATAAATATCAACCCACAATTACAAGAAAAAAATAAATAAACATTGGTTAGAGAATGGTTGGGGGGGTTACAGTTTGGAGCAAATGTCACTGTGTACTTTAGGGGTCTCAGAGACAGTCAATTCACATAGCAGTCAAAAACAAACACAGCAGGGGGTGCTACCCAAGAGAGCCAAGACACAAGTGGTGGCCTGTCAATTGTTTTTCTAGACTGGTTTTAACATGAGTACATGATCCCTATCCACCAGTGTGTTGTATTTTGCCTCAGAAGGATGTTCTACCACCACAAGGGCAAAAGGCTAAGAGGGAGGGGGCTGATCCGGAGCGGTCTCCCCTTCCTGTCATGGTTTGAGCTACCCATGGCTTCTCTACAGGATACAAATAATAAGCTCTATCTGCCTTGGGAGAAGCTCACATCAACAGTGAGATTATCAGTATACTTTACTGCAAGCGGAAACCAATAGGAAATCCTTGTCACAGCTGCTGTCTGTAATTCATATACAAGGATGTAAAGGCCACTCTTGTTAAAGCCACAAGTGAAACAGGTTTATACAACCATTTTATGACAGGACCCAGATCCATGGCAAGGGTGCATCAGGCCTCTAGGGGTACTCCTGGCATCTGAATTTTAAGGAGCGTTGGATGGTTACCTAGTATTGCATGGGTCAAACGGTCTTAAAGATGCTGCAAAACCTCTTGAAAAGTCATAAATATCTACACATACACTGAATAAAGTTTAGGAACCAGTAAATACTTTAGAGCAGGAACTAAAAGATATGTTACTATGGAAATCAAGAGTAATGAGCCTCAAAGTTATGGATAGTCTGAATGTCTATGTTCACACCTTTACCCGCTGCAGCCTGGAATAGACACTAAGTATGATGCAGAAGTAATGGCCAAGCACTGATGGGGTATGTAATGGGTACAGGCATGCCCGGTTGGTAATGGCATGGTGGCACAGCTATAGGTCAGTGTATATACAATAAAACATTCATTGCTGTGGCTATAGACACCTGAAGACGGGAGTAAAGGTTATGTTATGAGAAGGAAGCCATGGTTGCCCCCATACAAGCCATTAACACTATCCACACTCTTGGCTTTCTGGAAATGACTGGTTGTCGCCTTCCTTGTAAACATCTCCCTTCTACAAGTATTAATAAGAGAAGAAGCTTTTACCACCACTGTTCCTGATTTGAGACCTCAGATCTCGTCTCAGAAAGCTCTCTAGCTCCACTTAACCTGCAACTTGCAGCAGCCAGACAAAAGGGTCGGCATTGTGACTGCAGGGAGGACTAAAGCCATAGCAATGGGGACAGCCGAATGTCAACCCTAGATGACCTTGGACAATCCCCATGCACAATTAAACCAGAATCAATTCAGTCCACCCACAGCTTAGCAGGACTAGCACCAGTCGAACTCACTCTTCTACCAGAGGTCAGTGTAGGAATACCTTTCAGCTGCTGCAGAACCTCCAGAAAAGCTGACCTGGCTGTCACTCCATGTCACCACGATTCACAGCGTCTAGATCCCGCCACTACCCATTCACAGCAAAACATGCTTCTAACCAACCCTCAATACTAATACCAACAAACCTTCCCCCCTCACCCGGTCCCCTGCACTCCTCTTACCCGTCCTCCAAGCAGGGAGAGCGCTCATATCCCGGGCTCTGCGGCAATGCCATGTTCATGTGTCACATAGGGGGAAAAATGGCGGCTCCACGAGTCCTGGGCTTGCACAGAAGGGAAAAAATCCACTCCAGGGAGAGGAAGGAAAAACCAGGCGGCAGCAGGGGCCCCTCCGGGGGCTGTTGGGGCTCTAGGAACAGGGCGGAGGGGATAGGAGAAGCGGCTGCAGCTCCCTAGGTGTATTCCCCGGCGGGATTCGCTGATGATCGCAGTTTAGAACGCTGCCGGCGACGCGGATACAATGTTTCCCCAACGTTCTATCCTTGATACAATGTTGCACGCCGCGTTCTATCCTTGATACAATGTTGCGCGCCGCGTTCTATCCTTGATACAATGTTGCGCGCCGCGTTCTATCCTTGATACAATGTTGCGCGCCGCGTTCTAATCTTGATAGAATGTTGCGCGCCGCGGTCTGATCTTGATCCAGTGTTCCCCCAGCGTTCTATCGTGCGGCAGGCGCGTATCCCGGCAGGACACGGTGCAGCGCGGCTCCCCAGCCTCTCTCTCCGCTCATCCAGATACTGTAATGTATCACAAAATGTCCGCTCCGCCTGTCTAATGAGATCTCGCCATCCCCCCTCCCCCCTCCCTTGTGCGAGAGTCTCTCCCGCCTGTGTGAGTCCCTCTGCCGTGGTTGTGTGTGTCTCTCCCGCCTGCTCTGTCTGTCTCTCCCCCGCCTGTGTCTGTCTGTTCTCTCCCTCCTCTGGGTGTCTCTCTCCCTCGCCTGGTCCGTCTCTCCCCCCCACCACCACCCTGTAGTCCTGCAGTAGCGAGCAGCAGATGCTAATGAAGCGGCAGGGCTGGGTTAATGCACTCAACACTGCCACTACCTGACACAACATGGCCAGGGAGGGAGGGGGCCCACTGACTCCTCGTTCCATTCTCAGTGCCATTCGTTTATTCCGAGAGAGGGAACAAGCCGGGGGGAGGCAGTTCCAGGATAGAGGCTGCCAGATTTTATAGCTGTGGGCTAGAGCTGTTAGGCAAGATCCGATTTGAGGCCTGGAGGACTTTTCACATCATAATATATGGGGAGTGTAGGGAACCCCCAGATCCAGTGTCCACATCCACTGTACATGGGGCACTGACCATATCAGAAATGAATCCTTAAGTCATAAATCTATTTTTGATTAGCATTTTAAGTAGGAAAGCTCTTCTGACCTTAGTCATTTTTCTATTTGACCTTTGCACTTCCTTGAATGGAAAATTATTGGCAGAAAAGGCTTTTAAATAACTGTAGCCTGTGATGGATCGCTGGTCGATAGGTTTGAGGTTCTGATTGGTGCTCAGGCCTCACATTATCATTCGGATAGACCAAAATAGCTGCACAAAAATCAAGATGATCACGGTAAAAATGTTTTTTTAATTACTATATCCTTTGCATCCCATAGCGGTGGATTTTTTACTTGTTCATTCTTTTTTTCCCCAAAATAAGCGGTGTTAATAATGTCTGGCACCATTCATTGCCCTCCCTCTAGAGAAATAATATGCTTGTTTATCTGACAGGTCATCGAGACGAGTCAAATTGTGATCGTTAGAGGTATGGGTATTGAGACCACCAGTAAACACATCAAATCACGTGTGCCCTTTAACACCCATTGGCTTAAGCCAAAGTGCTTTGGCCCCTGACCCCCTTCCCCATTACCAGGTGGGGCAGGAGTGAGATCGAAACTGGCAGTGTTTTTGTGGCAGGGCAGGGACAGTAGGTGAGCAGGGGCTCTGTCAGGGGTTAAGGGGGAGAGACTAGATGTCAGGCTCTGTGAGGGGGAGGAGAGGACTGGAGAATGGAAAGTGGTAGGGGCAGGAGGGGGGCCAGGGGGAAGACACAACCTGACAGGGACTTTGTGGAGAGGGCAGAGAGGAAACCGGGGGGGCAGAGAGGAAACCGGGGGGCAGAGAGGAAACCGGTGGGCAGGAGCTCTATGGGGGCCAAAGGAGAGCAATGGCTCTGTGGGGGCATAGGAAGGCAACATAAATAAAAATGATTGCACTGTAGCTGCCGCCTGTACAGATCAGTCACTCACCTAAATGTACTTGCTTCTGCTTCTCGGTCCTACAGGCTCGAAGATCTCCCACTGCCGCGGCACGCCTGGACAAAGTCTTAACTTCCTTCTCCCGAGCAGCACCCACATCACCTGCGTATACCCTAGAGCAGGCCCAAAATTAATTCAGACCCCAGACCAGATCCCTAAAGTTATTCAGACCCAGACCAAACTCCTAAATGAATTCATACCCCTGGCCGGATCCCTAAATTAATGCAGACCACAGACCAGACCCAAAACAAAAATTAAGACCGCAGACCAGACCCCAAAATTAGTTCAGACGCCAGACCCTCGCAAAAGCTCAGGCACCTAAATTAATTCAGACTTTAAACAATGTACCTTACCGATTCTGGTCCTGCCACAAGCTACTGTCGCTGATCGGCATCAGGACCTTGCGAGCAAGATCCCAAGAGCTTGCGTTGATAATGTGTGTGGTGGCGCATACAAGGTCCTGATGCTAGCATTTACAAAGTAACATGCAGTAACAGGTCCCTTTATTAATCTTTATGGCCAGTCTCCTGATGGCAGTACTAGTCATACTTCTCTGATGGCAGCCCAGGGCTTGGACAGTGTAATCAATAGTTGACTGCTGCCAAAGAGCCCAAGGGGCATGGCACTCGGCAACGTTTTTTTGTCCCTTTGCTCCAGTAATTTTTGTGGTTTAAAAGGGAGATAAATAATAAAAAACAATTTACATAACATTTTCTTAAAAATTGAAAGAAAAATAAGTTCCTGAAACTGTTTGATTAAGGAGGATAGGAGAGAACCAGCTGCCCCCTTATCTGAAGACCACTAGAATATTAGGTCCATACGGAATGAACATTGCTCTTAGAAACCAACTAATTCTGTATTGTCAGGACATGTAGAAATTCATGCTTCCGATAATCCGTTCCTACTTGTCTTTATAGTGTTTGGAGCTCAGTATTTCCTGATACAGAACTCTAGATCCCCTGCATAGACATTGAGTTAAATGATGCAATTCTGGCTGCATGCCACCACCAGTAGGGGGAGCTTACAAGTTTACCACATAAAGATTTATTTTTGTGTTTAATTTAAGCTGTACACAGTAAGCTTCCCCAAGTGTTGGAAAATTTTTATTTGGTTGCAGGGGATTTGCAGCTTTGTAACAGAAACAAAATAAATAATTTGGAATCTTTTTAAATACAAAATAGTGATTAAAGAAGAATGTTAAACTTACAGAGAGCCTTCCCTATTTATATAAATAATAATGAAAGGAACCTGTCACATGTTTTCTCCTATGAGATAAATATAGTTGGGTGTACAGGTTTTTTTTCTTAAATAAATGAGCAACCCTGCCTATCACCTGATTGGATAAAAAAAACAAAACACTTGATTGGCACTTCTTTGCTGTTGACTCATTTAATCTTAATATACATTAACAACAGGAACAACTGGGTCTTTAAAATCTCCTATGTACCGTAACTTATAAAAGAGCAACTCCTAGAATTTTCTACAGGATCCATATGGCCCACTATATTTGTTTTATAGAGGAAAATTTGTTAAAGAGGCTCTGTCACCAGATTATAAGTGCCCTATCTTCTACATAATGTGATTGGCGCTGCAATGTATATTACAGCAGTGGTTTTTATTTAGAAAAACTAAATTTTAACTGAGTTATGACCTATTTTAGATTTATGCTAATGACTTTCTTAATGCCCAACTGGCGTTTTTTAGCTTTTGACCAAGTAGGCGTTGTAAAGAGAAGTGTATGAGGCTGACCAATCAGTGACCAATCAGCCTCATACACTTCTCTCCATTCATATACTCAGCACATAGTGATCTTGCTAGATTATGATGTGCTGTCACTTACTCACACAGTAACGTTACTGAATTGCCTTGAGAGTGAATAGACCGCTTCCAACCAGGACACGATGTCTATTCACAATCACGACGCTTCGGTAACGTTTGTCTGGGACTTAATGACAGCAAGCGTGATCTCGCGAGATAACCTGTAAATGACAGCTGTCATTGTCGCACACAAAGGTTACCGAAGTGTTGGGCTTGTGAATAGACATGGCGTCCTGGCTAGAAGCAGTCTATTCACTCTCAAGACACTTCAGTAACGTTAATGTGTGAGTAAGTGACAGCACATCATGATCTAGCAAGATCACTATGTGCTGAGTACATGAATGGAGAGAAGTGTATGACGCTGATTGGTCAGCGTCATACACTTCTCTCCACAACGCCCACTTGGTCAAAAACGAAAAAAACGCCCAGTTGGGCATTAAGAAGTCATTAGCATAAATCTAAAATAGGTCATAACTCAGTCAAAATTGATTGTTTTTCTAAATAGAAACCACTGCTGTAATCTACATTACAGCGTCGCTCACATTATGTAGAAGATAGGCCACTTATAATGTGGTGACAAAGCCTCTTTAACATCTAAGAATCAGGGAAAGTTCATACTGACAGCCACAATGTTTTTTTTTTAAAACGCTATTGGAGTGCCCCTCCCCCCATAAATAGTGCCACCGGACTTCTCCCAATGAAATGTCAGCAGAGTGCCTCCATTAAACTGTGTTAGCAGTGTGCCCTCAATAAACAGTATCAAAAAGTCTTCACTAAAAAGTGTCAGCAGAATGCCCTCAATAGTGTTAGCAGAGTGCTCTCAATAAATAGTGTCAGAAGAGTGCCTTCAATAAACAGTGTCAGCAGAGTGCCCTCAATAGTGTCAGCAGAGTGCCTTCAATAGTGTCAGCAGAGTGTCCTCAATCAAGTGTCAGCAGATAGCTCTCAATAAACCATATAAACAGTGTACCTTCAATAAAATTGGTCAGCAGAGTGCCCTCAATAAACAGAATCAGCAGAGTGCCCTCAATAAGCAGCATCATTAAATTGCCCTCAATAGGCAGCATCAGCAGAGTGCTCTCAGTAAGCAGCACCAGCAGAATGTCCTCAGTAAGCAGCACCTTCAGAGTGTTCTCAATATACAGCATCAGCGGAGTGCCTCAATAAACAGCATCAGCAGAGCGCTGGCACTGTTTTATTTAATGTAAATAGGTTCAAAACTCTGAGTTGTATAGTTTTATAACATACCATTTATGGGGGTTGGAGCTCCTTTTTCTGTTACAGAGATCCAAATCGCCTACTTTGCTTTACACAGTGAAAGGATTAAGTGAATAAATTGTGACTGACTGATGTCACCACTAGGGGGAGTTTACTGCATACATAATTATATAGCCCCCATTGGAGTCAATTAGAGCAATGTGAATTCACAACAGCAAGCTCCCCCTAGTGTCAACTGCCAGGAGCATTTGTGGGAGATTTGCCTTCTCAGACGGGACTCCGGGAGACCTACTCTTTTGGAAAACTCATGGATAATCTATAATACGGGCAAATATGGTTCTAATCACTGTATAATGAAAACAATTACGACTTTCTAATATGTATTTGTTTCAGTTCCTCCTGATTCTTAAGATGTTAGCTGCAAGTGAAGGCAAACATTTTTGTTAACTTTACAGGCCTGATACTTCTGACAACTGAGGGTTTGCTACAATTGTATCCAGTCTAGACAATCCTAGTTGAGCTAAACCGCTTGAATTCCAGATTGACATGTTTTACCTGCACTGATACATTGCCGAAAATTAATTTGCTGATTCTCTTCAAAGCTTTTTGCTGTCCATCAGCATGACTGACACACTGATACATTTTCTGAGAAAACTGCGCTGATCACTATGACAGTTACCATGATGGTGGTGAAAGGGTTAATTCTCGAGATGAATGAACTCTATGGTAAACATGCTTCATTACTCGCTGACACATTTTCTAGTGTAGAGTGGATCCTAAATACAAGGAGCTTGGTTCGGCTCTTGAATGATTCCTTCCACTGACAGTGTATTTAGCGGAGAGAACAAAGATTCATTGATCGCGACTATTAAAGCTGTATTCATTGAAGAAGGGAGATGAGTGAAAATAACTTGTGTTTACATACAGGGAAGAGTCCTCAAACACCGCACGAGTGAAGTCTTCAGGTTGTGAGTCCATAGATATATATATATATATTATTCTAGAAAGTGGTAAGAATTGGAATATATGATTAACTCTCTCCGTACTGACCTCTTTAGTAGATCTACAAGGCATTTCCACTTAAATTAAAATACAAAAAAGAATTGCCTGTTAAATTTAGTTCAGTTGTCAACCTTTAAAGGCTATGTAAACCCTGGATGGGCATTTTTTTTTTTAATAAATAGATCAGTCAGAGTGTTTGGTGTAACTTTATAATTTGTTTTTATTAAAAATTAGTTTTACTTTTTGAGATACAACTGCTCTGTATTCTGTATACAGAGCAGCTGTATCTAGCGCTAAATCCTGTTCCCGTCAGGTTTGCGTGACTGTTTGGGTTCAGTTGCAGCGAGTCCTGCCTGTCTCTGACACGCAGGATCCACCTGTAATCGATCACATCTAAGTTCATAACTTAGATGTGATCGATTACAGGTGGATCACGCAGGACCCACTGACACTGAACCCGTCAGGTCTGTGGGACTGACGGATTCAGGTCAAAACGAAAGATACAGCTGTTCTGTATACAGAGCAGCTGTATCAATTTGTTTTTAATAAAAACGAATTGTGAAGTTAAACCAAACACACTAACTGACCTGTTTATAAAAAAAATAAAATGCCCCTCAAAGGGGTATATAGCCTTTAAAACTTTGATATGGGTTGTTATTTAGGTTTTCTAGTCCTATAAGTATAGGGGCGTAAATATAGGGGGTGTAGAGATACCACTCAGGTCCTGGTGTCTGAGGGGACCAAAAGGCCTTTTTGGCACATAAGACACCAGTTTTACAAGTGGAATATGGTAGTGCAGTCCTACCATTCTGCCCAAGGGTGTTTATAATTAGAGTAAAGCTGGTTCCTACCTGCCCCGAGTATATTCTGTCGGCTTAGGCCCGAAGAGAGGTGTATTTTTAGGTTAGGTACCTACTTAAAAGAGGTTGCCTTGTCGTGGCAGGTGGACTCACACAATTGAATCAAAATATGCGCTAAGAACCTCCCATTTATAAGTAAATGTAGCAGTAATGCAAATGTATCTAGATACAGTGCATTAAATAGTCTTAGCGTTTGCAGAGTGCCGTTGCAATGTTTTTTCTTTTTACACGTATTGTTTGCAGTCACAGTGTACGTGCACCTGCACATTTTTCATTTTGCTAGGATGTGCTGACCAACTTTTACGTGTTTTTTTTTTTTGTTTTCTTTGTGTTGTTTTGTCTCATTTGACCTTTGCTGTGAGGCATCCCCGGCAACCTCTCAAGAAGTCCGCCAGCGACACGTCTCAGCAGTGGTCACATGGGACAAAAAGACGTCATATCAGGAGGCCGACAGGCACGTGCCGCTACAGGAGACCAGGTGAGTTTGTTTTTGTTTTTATAACCTTTTCTTCCCTCTTCCTTAAATTAATCTGTAAAATAGCACCCGATCTTTAGTCCGTGTAAAAGGGCCCAGCGATCAGACAGGAAATGAGCAAACTTTCATCCCCATACAGTATAATGATTGCTTCATGTAAATTGAGCTAAATGATCTCTGATCAATGTGCTACATAGTGGTTTGTCACTCATTTACGGGCAGAAATCTGCTGATGCAATAGGACCCTGCTCTGTGGCTTGAAACAACAAGTGGTTTGTATATCAAGTGGAGTTCCAAAAACCGGATTGATTTACTGTGTTGTGTGTGACAAAGTGGGGGGCCATTGTATGTGATATATGTATTGATTGCTTGCATGCTACAAAGTTTGCAAAAGTGACATTATTTAAAACCATTTTTCCCTTGCAGTTTCCTTCCTGAGTAGATGAGTAAGGGGGAGGGGTTAGCTGCTACCAGGTGCTATAAATCAGGCCTCACTACTCTGTAGAGCCTGCTCTGTGGTTTGAAACAACAAGTGGTTTGTATATCAAGTGGAGTTCCAAAAACCGGAGTTCAAAAGAGGAGTTAAAGCCCCAGTAAGTGCTCTTCTTCTTCTACTTCTTTTTCTTTTTGATTAACACCTGTTCGCTGTTTTTTTGGTAACTTGGATAATGGATAGCAAGATTGGAGGTTTTCTTCAGTGCACAGTTTGCCATATGTATGCACGACTGGAGCCGGAGTTCCAGGGTGAATATCTCTGTGGCAGATGTGAGCATGTTGTTCACCTGGAAGCTCGTATTAGAGATCTGGAGGAGCAGAATGCAACACTGAGGAGGATAGACAATTTTGAGCGGAGCTTGCTGCTCACAGAGCATGCAGTTAGTGGGTTACAACTGGAGGGTGAAGACATGGGTGAGCAGGATCAGGTAAGTAGCTGGGTTAATGTAGTTAGGGGCAGTAGAAAGGGGTCAAAGACAAGGAAGGCCGATCCGGTTTCTGACATTCCAGGCAAAATTGCCAAGTTGGGTGATGATGCGAGGGTGTCAGTCTCAGAAATGGCAGCCCTAGTGGATACTGATCTCCCTAACAGCCGGGAGAACAGCCCAGCTAGTAGTCGGCGGGATGGTAATGCAGGTAAGCCAAGACAATTGATAGTCGTAGGGGATTCTATAATCAAGAAGACGGATAGAATAATTTGTCGCCAAGACCACCTCAACCGAATGGTTTGCTGTCTCCCTGGTGCCAGGGTTCGGCATGTGGTGGAACGGGTGGACAAATTGCTGGGAGGGGCTGGTGATGATCCAGCTGTCGTGGTCCATGTCGGTACCAACGACAGAATAAATGGTAGGTGGAGGAGCCTTAAGAATAATTTTAAAGAACTAGGCTACAAACTGAAGGGAAGGACCTCCAAAGTAGTATTCTCAGGAATACTGCCTGTGCCATGCGCATCACAGGAAAGACAGCGGGAGCTCAGGGAGTTAAATGCATGGCTAAAGTCTTGGTGTAGAGGAGAAGGATTTGGGTTCCTAGAGCACTGGGCTGACTTTTCATTGGGGTACAAACTGTATTCTGCAGATGATTTGCACCTAAATGGAAGGGGGTCCGCTGTGCTGGGGGAGAGAATTCTAGCTGGGGTGGCGGAGTATTTAAACTAGGGCTGAGGAGGGAGGTCAATGTAGAAAAAAAAGGGGTAGCCAGGTTAGAGAGGGGTCAGACTATATTGGTGGGGGGAGAAACAGAATGTGGTGAGAGGACTAGACAACAAGATAAGGAGATCCTTTCGTTACAAAACATCAGTGTAAATAAAAAGGCCCGATTAATGTCAAATCACATTTCTGATAATAAAAGTGAAAAACTGACAGGCAAGTTAAAGTGTATGTTCACAAATGCCAGAAGTCTAGCAAGCAAAATGGGGGAGCTGGAGGCCTTGATACTGGAAGAAAATATAGATATAGTTGGTGTTGCTGAAACATGGCTGGACTCTTCACATGACTGGGCTGTAAATCTACAGGGTTTTACACTTTTTCGGAAAGACAGGACAAATAGGAAAGGTGGTGGTGTATGTCTGTATGTGAGAAGTGATATGAAGGCGAGTGTGAAAGAGACAATAGTGGGTGAATACTGTGAGGAGGTTGAAACCTTGTGGGTGGAACTAGAAAGGGAGGTAAACACTGAAAAAATTACTTTTGGTGTAATCTATAGACCCCCCAATATAACTGAGGAGATGGAAGGTCAGATATATAAACAGATGGAGCGGGCTGCACAGGCGGGTACTGTAGTGATAATGGGAGATTTTAATTTCCGGGATATTAATTGGTGTCATGGTTCAGCTTCAACTGCAAAGGGGAGACATTTCCTCAACCTGTTGCAGGAAAATTTTATGGGCCAGTTTGTGGAAGACCCGACTAGAGGTGAAGCTCTGTTGGATCTGGTCATTTCTAATAATGCAGATCTTGTTGGGAATTTCAATGTTCGTGAAAACCTCGGTAACAGTGATCATAATATAGTTACATTTTACCTATACTGTAAAAAACAAATGCAGGCTGGGAGGGCAAAAACATTTAATTTTAAGAAAGCCAATTTCCCCAGGATGAGGGCTGCAATTCAGGATATAGACTGGGAAGAACTAATGTCAAATAATGGAACAAATGATAAATGGGAGATTTTCAAATCTACTTTGAGTTATTATAGTGCAAAATTTATTCCTACAGGTAACAAGTATAAACGACTCAAATTAAACCCCACATGGCTTACACCTTCTGTGAAAGGGGCAATACATGACAAAAAAAGGGCATTTAAAAAATACAAATCAGAGGGTACAGCTGTAGCCTTTGCAAAATATAAAGAGCTTAATAAAATCTGTAAAAATGTAATAAAATTAGCAAAAATACAAAATGAAAGGCCGGTGGCCAAGGATAGTAAAACAAATCCCAAAAAATTCTTCAAGCATATAAATGCAAAAAAGCCCAGGTCTGAACATGTAGGACCCTTAGATAGTGGTAATGGGGAGTTGATCACAGGGGATGAAGAGAAGGCAGAGTTACTAAATGGGTTCTTTAGCTCTGTATATACAACTGAAGAAGGAGCAGCTGATGTAGCCGGTGCCAGTGCTGTTAATATATCAGTTGATATACTGAATTGGATGAATGTAGAGATGGTCCAAGCTAAATTAAATAAAATAAATGTGCACAAGCCCCCGGGACCAGATGGGTTACACCCTAGAATTCTTAAAGAGCTTAGTTCAGTTATTTCTGTCCCCCTTAGTGACTAGTATAGTGCCAAGGGACTGGCGCAGGGCAAATGTGGTGCCTATTTTCAAAAAGGGCTCTAGGTCTTCCCCGGGTAAATATAGACCAGTAAGCTTAACATCCATCGTGGGGAAAATGTTTGAGGGGCTATTGAGGGACTATATACAGGATTATGTGACAATAAATAGCATTATAAGTGACAGCCAGCACGGTTTTACTAAGGACAGAAGTTGTCAAACTAACCTAATCTGTTTTTATGAAGAGGTGAGCAGAAGTCTAGACAGAGGGGCCGCTGTGGATTTAGTGTTTTTGGACTTTGCAAAGGCATTTGACACTGTCCCCCATAGACGCCTAATGGGTAAATTAAGGACTATAGGTTTAGAAAATATAGTTTGTAATTGGATTGAGAATTGGCTCAAGGACCGTATCCAGAGAGTTGTGGTCAATGATTCCTACTCTGAATGGTCACCGGTTATAAGTGGTGTACCCCAGGGTTCAGTGCTGGGACCCCTATTATTCAACTTATTTATTAATGATATAGAGGATGGGATTAATAGCACTATTTCTATTTTTGCAGATGACACCAAGCTATGCAATATAGTTCAGACTATGGAAGATGTTCATGAATTACAGGCAGATTTAAACAAACTAAGTGTTTGGGCGTCCACTTGGCAGATGAAGTTTAATGTAGATAAATGTAAAGTTATGCATCTGGGTACAAACAACCTGCATGCATAATATGTCCTAGGGGGAGCTACACTGGCGGATTCACTTGTTGAGAAGGATCTGGGTGTACTTGTAAATCATAAACTCAATAACAGCATGCAGTGTCAATCAGCTGCTTCAAAGGCCAGCAGGATATTGTCGTGTATTAAAAGAGGCATGGACTCGCGGGACAGGGATGTAATATTACCACTTTACAAAGCATTAGTGAGGCGGCCTCATCTAGAATATGCAGTCCAGTTCTGGGCTCCAGTTCATAGAAAGGATGCCCTGGAGTTGGAAAAAATACAAAGAAGAGCAACGAAGCTAATTAGGGGCATGGAGAATTTAAGTTATGAGGAAAGATTGAAAGAATTAAACCTATTTAGCCTTGAAAAAAGACGACTAAGGGGGGACATGATTAACTTATATAAATATATTAATGGCACATACAAAAAATATGGTGAAATCCTGTTCCTTGTAAAACCCCCTCAAAAAACAAGGGGGCACTCCCTCCGTCTGGAGAAAAAAAGGTTCAAGCTGCAGAGGCGACAAGGCTTCTTTACAGTGAGAACGGTGAATTTATGGAATAGTCTACCGCAGGAGCTGGTCACAGCAGGGACAGTAGATGGCTTTAAAAAGGGGTTAGATAATTTCCTAGAACAAAAAAATATTAGCTCCTATGTGTAGAAATTTTTCCTTCCCTTTTCCCTTCCCTTGGTTGAACTTGATGGACATGTGTCTTTTTTCAGCCGTACTAACTATGTAACTATGTAACTATGTAACTATGACCCTTAGGTGGGTTAGTGCCGTGTGCAGAACATTCCATTGATGCCCTCAACTGTAAAGTGCCCTCCGAACTCAACCAACTAGTGCCCAAATATTACAATCAAACCAAATCTATTTCATCAGAATTGAGCTTAAATAAGCATTTTGGAAAGCAGAAAGAGGCTGGAGATGAGCTGACGTCTGACAATAAAAAGGACAGAACGACATTGAGCAGTTTACATTGTATTGTAATACATAAAATCTTCAGAAGTGAGACACTACAAATTTTTTATTAAAACCAATTGTAAGTATATTTTATTTAATACATTGGAATAGAAAAAAATCTGCAAAGGTGTCCACAGTCTTTAACATCACATATCTGTATAAATTACATGGTGTTTTCTATTCTGCTAAAGTCACTGACTGCGCCCAATGTTGATGTGTGGTATCCAAAACTAATCTAACATCAAGTGAATCGAGGCTGAAAGACCTAGCGGAAATCTTCATATGTAATGATGTGCATATAAAACAGAACTTGCAGACAGTATTATTTCTGGGTTTCTTTTTATGGCTCTTTCACATCTTTTCGGGTGTGAAAGCTGGAAAATAATGTAGCTGTACTGGAAAAGTATCAACAACTTGGATCTTTGGCACTGGTGTTGACTTTTGAGAATACCTTGGATGGCAACTAAAACAAACAAGAGGATCTCTTACCAAATCATGCTAATTGTTCCACTTGAAGCACAAATGACCCGACTGAAGGTTTTTCTTACTCTGTGTATATAATGGGGAAGACAATTATGTTCAGTAGAGTTGAAGGAAAAAGAAGACGACCAGCCACAAGATTAATAGAATCTCCGGAACTTCACTGAGAAGTCTGAGGACCCAAACAGAAGACAGGACATTTGAGTGATATAATAATAATAATACACTCCTCCACATTGAAATTGCAGCACCAAGAAGGAAAAGTTTTGGAATTGTGGAAATCACAGGATCGATAGACATGTTAATGGCATGCAAATGATAAAAAAAATGGAAACAAATATTCCAAACGTCTTGATTTATTCAGTATCATGTATAAGTGCCACGGGCAGAAATACACGCACTTATACGCCTTGGCATGCTATCAATGAGGTTATTAATGGTTGTCTGAGGAATGTTATGCCACGCTGAATGCACTTGGACATGCAAATTATCAAGATTGTCTGCTGGCAGCTCCCTTTGCATTTACCGATCAACGACGTCCCAGATGTGCTCGATGGAAGACGAGTCTGGAGATGCTGCAGGCCATGGTAGCACATTTAGGCCATGCTGTTGAAAAACGGCTTCTGGGACACTTTGGAGAAATGGCCGTACCACTGGTTCCACAACCAAATCAATATAACACTGAGCTGTTAGTGTACCTGAAATGAAGCCTAGAGGGGTCCAGCTACCATACATTATTCCCCCCCCACACCATAATCCCAGAATTAGGACTGGTGTGGCGTTCCCTTGTGAAGGCCTCTTCCTGGCGTTGCCCATGTAGTCTCCAGACCAGCCTCCGGCTATCATTGCATCTTAGACAAAAGCGGGACTCATCGCTGAAGAGGATAGACCTCCATTCCAGCCGCCATTGCTGTCTTGCTGTGCACCATAATAGATTTTGCGAGCGATGGTGTGTGGTCAATGGAACACCTGTAGCTGGACGTCTGGCTCGTAGCCCAATGTCGTTCAAACGCCTTCTGATGGTTTGTGTTGACACTGGTTGCTGCCGTAGGCTTGGGATGTGATGTCCAATTTCACTTGCAGTACAGAATGGATGAATATGCGCCAGCGTCGGATTGGGACTTAAAATCAGCCCTGGCATTTTTAAGCAGACAGGCCCACTGCAGGACATACGCAGTCGCCGGTTTTGGGCTGGAGTACATGACACCACCTTTCAGCTATACAAGACATGGGGAGATTTAGTAAAACAGGTGTAAATGAAAAGAGGAATAGTTCCTGATAGCTCGAACTCCAACGAATCCACTGCTTTTCTAAGAGTATACTGAACATGCTCATTATTCTAGAGGATTTTTTTTGCGGAGTAGAAAAAAACTTCAAGCACACTTATTTTCTCTGCATGTGAATGGGATTTAAAATAGTTCATTCATTTGTAATGGATGCAGAATGTTAGTGGATTTGAAAAGGATTTAGGTGTGGAATCAGGGACTTAGTCCTAATCAAATCCTGATTGTGTGATCTTGGCCTAATACTGACGTATAAAGATTGCAAATTATACCATTATACAATGCAAAAATATCACCATAGTGTAACTAAATAGTATGATTTCAATTTTATATTCAGCTATATACACAAACATTCACATGCTGGACACATGAAGCACAGATGCAACTCGCAAGCTGGACACATGGTGTATTCGTGACACTCACACCTAGGACAAATGCACACGCACACCACTCACACCTAGGACACATGCACATGCACACCACTCACACTTAGGACACATGCGCACGCACACCACTCACATCTAGGATACATGCGCATGCACAACTAAGGACATATGCGCACACACACCACTTACAGATAGAACACATCCACCACTCACACCTAGGGCATATGCCACACATGGACCACTCACACCTAGGACACATGTGCACGCACACCACTCACACCTAGGATATATCCTCCACTCTCATCACTCACACCTAAGACATATGCCACACGTTGTCTAGCCACACCAAGGACACATGTTTAACACGCACTACTCACAACAGGCAAAGATGCTGCACACACCACTCAAATACTAGACACATACCACTCACACAGTAGACACGTACCACACACTAGACACATACTCCATACACTACTTACACTAGACACATACCGCACACACCACACAAATGCTAAACACACCTCTCCTAACACTTACACACTAGACCTATACCACACATACCACTCATGCTGAAAACAACACACACGCAAATGCCACTAGTACATTAGAAGAAGACATACAACTCACACAAATGCATATTTGTGCTCAGGGGGCAGTAGAAAGAGCAAGCCCATCACTGCTCAGCCAACCAGCATTAGGTTTGATTTGTTCATGCAGACTGGGAAGGTACTGATTCTCCTTTTCCTCTGCATGTGCGCTAATGAGCGAATCATCAGTGCAGAAAACAAGTCTAGAGCTGATTAGCTGTGGCTCAGCCAACAAGCACTATACTTCATTTCTGCAGTGCTCCTTCCCATCATTGCAGAGTACACATCAATAAATCTCGGAAAGATGTGGTTTTAAACACCAGGAGGCAGCAGTTATTGTAATGTTGGCGCTTGTGTTCACCACTGTCTGCAGGGCCGATTCTTGCTCTTCTGCTGCCTGAGGCGAAAATTGAAATGGTGACCCCCAGATTTTAATTGACATCCCCCTGGCTGATCTACATCACTCCAACTGTTGCGGATGCGCCGTTGCCTTGTACTGGCATGCGTGGTGCAGCCGGGCAGAGTACACCTTGCTGCCCGGTGTGTTCCCAAGTAGTACAAGGCAATGGAGCATCCGAGAAAGTTGGAGGAGACTGGTAATGATGTATAACAGCCAGGAGGATGTCAATCAAAAATGGAAAGGTGGGTTTGGATGTAGGACTATGTGACTCTTTAGGACAGTGGCACCACCCCATGACCCTTTAATGAGTAATTAGTATATAGCATGCATTGGTTTAAAAGTTGATTTTATAGATTTTTCTGCAACTGAAAACAACATACAGGGGAATGTTCGGAAATATTGTCAGATCATGTATTACGGCCCGGCGTCACCATAACGGGGTATGTGGACCCACTAGGCCGCTCCGCCGAAGCAGAGAGGCAGCTGGCCAAGTCACATTCTATGCACGACTCTATACAAGTTCGTAGCATACAGGTACCTGAAATAGTCCAGGTGGTGGCAGGGGCTATGACACGGATGGTAGTAGGTGCAGCAGGTTGCGCCAGACGTGGCGGAAGACAATGGGTGCAGTAGGTTGCGCCAGACATGGCAGAAGGCAACGGGTGCAGTAAGTTGCGCCATATGTGGCAGATGACAATGGTTGTAGCGGGACACGACTCCAAACACTAAACAGGCTCAGGAACAATAGCACGGGATACAGGATACAGGTAGCAGGGCACTGGAAACAACGGGAACAGGATAACACTAAGGGACCATTTGCAAAGACTAACATGGGATTAACTAACAACGCTCAGGCAAGGATAAGAAGGGCAGGGCCCTTTTTATAGTTCAGGGTGATCAGGGAATAATAAATTATTTACAAATGCGCGCTGGCCATCTAATGCTGGGAACCAGCGCTCGCGAGCCCTCTGGTGATCACTACGGGACAGAGCGGGTGGATCTTCCTCTTCCTGCTGGAATCTTCCTCCCCAAAGATGTCGGCAGGAAAAGGAAGATCTGCGGCAGGCAGGTAAGTGAAGGACGCGGTCCGTGACCGTGGCCGTAACAGTACCGCCTCCTTTATGCCCCCTTTTCTTCGGTCCAGTTCGAGAGAGGAAATTTTTAATGAGGGTAGAGGCATTGAGGTTCTCCTCTGGCTTCCAGGATCTCTCCTCAGGACCAAACCCTCTCCAGTCCACCAAATAGAAAGTCCTTCCTCCTACCCTCTTGCGGTCCAGAATCTCCTTCACCTCGAATACCTCAGAAGAACTACTGGGAGCAACTGCAGACCTAGGAGCTTTACTGTAGCGCTTCAGGACCACGGGCTTGAGGGGGGACACATGGAACGAGTTGGGAATCTTCAGCGTAGGTGGCAACCGAAGTTTATAGGATACTGGGTTGATCCGCTGTAGGACCTCGAAAGGACACAGGAACGTATGAGAAGGCATCTTGAGTCTAATGTTTCTCGAGAACAGCCAGATCTTGATTCCAAGAGAGAATTGAGGGGGAATTTTCCTTCTTTTATCGGCATGCTTTTTCATGCGGTCCACTGCTTGGAGAATCGTAGCCTTAGTTTGCTGCCAGATGTGAACAAAAGAGCCAAATGACGAGTTAGCTGCCGGTACTCGAGTCGTGGCTGGCATAGGAAGCGGAACTCAAGGATGCTGGCTATACACAATGTAGAAGGGAGACGAGGCGGTAGACTCACTTGTGTGGTTGTATGAGAATTCCGCCCAAGGCAGGAGTTTCTCCCAATTGTCGTGTTGGGCGGAATAAAGTGGCGTAGATAATTCTCTAAAATTTGGTTAGTACTCTCCATTGGACTGAGGGTGATAAGCAGAAGATAAATCAAGTTTAATGTCCAGCAGGTTGCAAAGGGCTCTCCAGAACTTGGATGTAAACTATACACCCGGTCCGAGACAATTTGTAGAGGGAGTCCGTGTAGCCGGAAGATGTGCGAAATAAACAGGCTTGCCAGGCGAGGAGCAGACGGGAGGCCAGTCAGTGGAATATGTGCCATCTTGGAGAAACGATCCACTACTACCCAGATTGTAGTACATCCAGCTGAGGGGGGAAGGTCAGTGATAAAGTTCATAACTATATGGGGCATACGGAACGGGCAGGGGAAGGAGCAGACCAGCAGGTTTGGAGCGAGAAGACTTGTTCGAGGCACAGTTCGTGTCACGGGCTGGGGGTATGTGGACCCACTAGGCCGCACAGCCGTTGCGTGGAGGCAGCTGGCCAAACAATGGAGCACCCCAGCAATACAAAGTCCCACACTAGGGTACCTAAATAGTCCAGACAGTGGCCGAGACTTTGGCACAGATGGAGGTGGGTGCAGCAGGTTACGCCAGACGTGGCAGATGACAGCTGGTGCAGCATGTTGCGCCGGACGTGGCGGATCACACTGGACATGTAAGATGGCACAGGACGTGGCAGGTGACACAGGACGTGGCAGACAACATAGGATATGGCAAATGACAGCAGGTGCAGTAGACACGACTCTATCACTAGTAGGCACAGGAATAAGAACACAGCACGGGATACAGGAACTGGTAACAGGGCACGGGTAACAACTGGAACCGGAAACACTAAGGGACCATTTGCAAGACAGACTTGGGATACACTAACAACGCTCAGGCAAGGATCAGAAGGGCAGTGTAAAGGATCTGCCAGACACAGCTTCTGTGTCGACGCCCGAGGTTAATGAGTCTGCATCTGCTCCTAGGTCTGATAGAGTGACTCGATCTGCTACCACTCAGGCTGGTAGGCTGAGGAGTGGGAGAAGCTATCACAGCCTGGCCAGACGGTTCTAGCTCCCGCCCTCGGTCTATGTATACCTTCATTTGCTTCTTGTCTTTGCCTGTGATTCTCTCTTGTTTCCTGGCTCTGTTGTTCCAGCTATTACTTTTGACCTCAGCTTCATTTTGACCCTGGCTTTACTGACTACGCTCCTGCTCTGCATTTGGTACCTCGTACACTCCTGGTTTGACTCGGCTCGTTCACTACTCTTGTTGCTCACGGTGTTGCCATGGGCAACTGCCCCATTTCCCTTAGCTTCTGTGTACCCTTGTCTGTTTGTCTCTCGTGCACATATTGAGCGTAGGGACCGTCGCCCAGTTGTATGCCATAGCTTAGGATGGGTCATGCAAGTAGGCAGGGACTGAGTGGCGGGTAGATTAGGGCTCACCTGTCTGTCTCCTTACCCTGTCATTACAGGCAGGGCCCTCCTTGTAGTCCAGGAAATCATTGTAGTTGATAATGATAATTGTTCACATGTGTGCGCGCTGGCCCTTTAAGACCGGGCATGAGAGTGCGCGCGCACTCTACGGGACTCAGCGGACCGGAGCGGAAGTGAGCGCTGGCGTCTTCTAGGAAGGAGATGCGAGCCAGCGCTTACTGATCCATGGCTGTGGGCGTCGGGAGGTGAGTAAACCAGACGGCCCGCGGCCATGGACGCTACAGTTCATGCATGAAGAGACATAGTCCACAACATCCTTAGTCAGCGTGGGCCACCAATACTGATGGGCCATGAAGTCCTGAGTCTTTCGAACACCAGATTACTTTGCTAATTTAGAGCTGTGTCCCCAGCGGAGTTTTCTCCTCTTGTCCGTAAAGCGGATAAAAGTGTTTCCAGGAGGAATGTCTCTAATTTGCAATGGGCTAGCGACAATAATCCTAGATGGGTCTATAATATATTGGGGAATCCCTTCAGAGTCATTAATATCAAATGATCGAGACAAGGCATCAGCTTTCACATTCTTAGCAGGACGGAAGTGAAGCAGGAATTGAAATCTAGCGAAGAACAACGACCACCTGGCTTGGCGAGGATATAGTCGTTGTGCTGACTGTAAGTACGTAAGGTTCTTGTGATCCGTATAAATGATAATAGGGTGGGCCTCGCTTTCCACCAAGTGTCTCCATTCCTCTAATGCCAACTTGACGGCCAGCAACTCCCAATCCCCGATGGAATAGTTGCTCTCTGCCAGAGAGAACAATTTTGAGAAGAAGCCACAAGCCACCATCTTGCTCTTAGAGTTCTTTTGACCTAGTAGTGTTCCAACACCAATGGAAGATGCGTCCACTTCCTGAAGGAACTGCAGAGAAGCATAAGGGTGATACAAATGCAGAAGTGAAAGCACTTTTGAGCTTAGTAAATGCCGATTCTGCCTCTGGAGGCCAAACCTTGGCGTTTGCCCCCTTCTAGGTGGGGGCCGAGATTGGGGTAGTCAGAGTTGAGAAGTTCTGGATAAACTGCCGATAGAAGTTTGCGAATCCCAGAAATCTTTGAATGGGCCGAAGGCCCTGTGGACGTGGCCACTCCAAGACGGATATCACCTTCTCCGGGTCCATCTTGAGGCCACGGTCGGACATGATGTAGCCCAGGAAGGGCAGAGAGCATCTCTCGAACACACACTTCTCAATTTTAGCGTATAGGCGGTTCTCCCTTAACTCCGACAGAACTTGGCGAACGTGCCTCCGATGCGTCATTAAATCCGGCGACTAAATCAGGATGTCGTTCAGATAGACCACTACACAGACATACAGTATATCACGGAAAATGTAATTTACAAATTCCTAGAACACAGCTGGAGCATTACACAGGCCAAAGGGCATCACAAGGTATTTGTAATGGCCGTCTCGGGTGTTAAATGCAGTTTTGCATTCGTCTCCCCTGCGGATACAGATCAAGTTATATGCTCCTAGTAGGTCCAGTTTAGTAAATATCTTGGCCCCACGGATCCTGTCAAAAAGTTCTGAGATGAGCGGCAGGGGATACTTATTTTTAACAGTAATTTGGTTCAGACCCCGGTAGTCGATACATGGGCAAAGAGAACCGGCCTTCGTTTCCACGAAGAAGAATCCGGCTCCGGCCGGGGACGAAGGCTTTCGGATGAACCCTCTTGTGAGATTCTCTTTAACGTAGACGGACATGGCTTAGATCTCTGGCAGGGAAAGAGGGTAAATGCGCCCTCAAGGTGGTGAAGCGTCAAAGAATAAATCCACCGGGCAGTCATAGATGCGATGAGGAAGAGTCTCTGCTTCCCTTTTACTGAAAATGTCTGCAAAACTAGTGTAATGAGATAGTAGATCGTAGAGTGACTGAGGCAGTGGGGGCAAAACAGGGCAAACCTGTGACAGGCAATGGCGATGGCATCTGGGACCCCATTGGAGAACTTCTCCGGAACTCCAGTCGAGAACCGGAGCATGTAGGCGAAGCCATGGCAGACCCAGTAGAATAGCGTTGATAGCTTTAAGTAATATAAGGAAGGCGATCTGTTCAGAGTGAAGAGCTCCGACTAGTAGTGTCAATGGTTCCGTGATTAACACAATTGTATCGGGCAATGGTGGGCCATTTACAGAAGCAACAGCCAGAGGTCTCTCCAGAAGAACTGTGGGTTTATATAAGCGATCCACTGGATCCTGCTGGGTGAAATTTGCAGCTGCTCCGGAGTCAAGATAGGCAGAGGAGGAACGCGATGTCTCTCCGGAGATGATGGCCACAGGAATCGAAAGTTTGGAAGAGGTTCTGGGGTTTCCCGGCTTCTGTGGGCATTGGCGCACAAAATGACCCATAAGGCCACTATACGACATAATCCAGAAGAGCGTCTGCGCTGTTTCTCTTGTTCGCACAACCGGACTCTTTCTACCTGCATAGGTTCCCCTGGTTGCGCACTAAGGGAAGGCAATAGTGGTCTCTGGGCCAAGGGTGCTGGCCTGTGAAACTGGCTCTTCTGTCGAACCTCCTGAGTGCGCTCCCGGATCCTCATGTCAACACGAGTGGCCAAAAGGCTGAGGGCATCCAAGGTAGAAGGAAGGTCGCGGGCTACAAGCTCGTCCTTGATGTGCGAGGACAGTCCCTGCCAAAAGGTCGCCACAAATGCCTCATTGTTCCATGCCAACTCTGCTGCCAGGATACGGAAGGAGATACCATACTCTCCTACTGTCGAACCCTCTTGCTTGAGGGTTAGCAGAGTGGCTGCGGCAGAAGATGTTCGGTCCTGCTCCTCGAACATGGCACGGAAAGACTGCAGGAACAAGGCTAGATCCGAGGATACAGGTCCTTGTTGATCCAAGATGGGATTCACCCATGCGAGGGCCTTGCCAGCATGGAGGGAGATGATAAACAATACTTTGGCTTCCTCAGAGGGGAAGAGATGAGATAATAGCCTAAAATGCACCGATCATTGGTTGATGAACCCTCTACAGGGTCTGGGATCACCGTCATAAGGAGGAGGAAGAGGCAATGAAATTGTGGATCCGGAACAAACAGGGAGAGCAACGGACCGTGGGACAGCAACAGTCTCTGGAGGAAGAACCAGAGGTGGAACAGTGAGTTGATCCAGACGGGCCATGATGGAATTTACAGCCTCAAGGAGTTGATCCTGACATGTCCGTAGGTCATGCATCTCCGTCTGTATCCTTTGAACTGCGGTCTTGGTCTGGCAAGCTGGTTCCATGGCCTGAGCGTACTGTCACGATCACGGGATATGTGGACCCACTAGGCCGCTCCGCCGTAGCAGAGAGGCAGCTGGCCAAGTCACAGTCTATGCAACAGTCTATACAAGTTTGTAGCACACGGATACCTCAAATAGTCCAGATGGTGGCAGGGGCTCTGGCACAGATGGTAGTAGGTGCAGCAGGTTGCGCCAGATGTGGCGGATGACAACGGGTGCAGTAGGCTGTGCCAGATGTGGCGGATGACAACGGGTGCAGTAGGTTGCGCCAGACATGGCGGATTACAACGGGTGCAGCCGGACACGACTCCAAACACTAAACAGGCTCAGGAACAATAACACAGCACGGGATACAGGATACAGGTAGCAGGGCACAGGAAACAACGGGAACAGGATAACACTAAGGGGCCATTTGCAAAGACTAACATGGGATTAACTAACAACGCTCAGGCAAGGATCAGAAGGTAAGGGCTATTTTTAAAGTTCAGGGTGATCAGGGAATAATAAATTATTTACATATGCGCACGCTGGCCCATTAAATCCAGGGACCAGTGCGTACGCCCTCTAGTGATCACTACGGGACACAGCGGGCGCATGTGCCAACGTCTCTGGGGAGGAAGACGCCGGCAGGAAGAGGAAGATCTACGGGAGGCAGCTAAGTGAAGGTCGCGATTGATGACCGCGGCCATAACACATGGTGGCGGTATAAGGGGTTAAAACTACCTGCCAGGTTCCCAATAAAAATACAGTGAATTGAAAACAATTATATCTGCCCTGTAATTTTGTTATTATAAATATATCCTATATAATTACAGCATCAGAACCAAGCTCTGACATTTATGGCCCCAGAATCAAGCTCATACATATATACAGCACCAAAACCAAGCGCAGCAATATGTACAGCACCAGAACAAAGCTCAATACATATATACATAGCCAGAACCAAGCTCAGTACATATATACAGCTCCAGAACCAAGCCCAGCATATATATACAGCACCAGAACAAAGCTCAATACATATATACATAGCCAGAACCAAGCTCAGTACATATATACAGCTCCAGAACCAAGCTCCGTACATATATATACAGCACCAGAATTGGAAGTAGGCCTTGAAAATTAAAACCTACATCTTTTGCCATTAAATGTAGTTCTAGCTTAGTTTTTTCCATTTTCACAAGGTCTAAAGAGGAAAAAGCACCCAACATTTGTGAAGCAATTTCTACTGAGCATGTCAACACCCCATACGTGGTCCTAAATGGCTATTTGGACACACGGTAGGTCTCAGAATGGAAGGAGCATTTTTTTGGCATGCAGATTTTGCTGGATTGGTTTTCAGGGGCCATGTCGCATTGGCAAAGCCCCTGAGGGATCAAAACAGTGGAAACCCCCTAAAAGTGACCCCATTTTGGAAACTACACCCCTTACGGAAATTTTTTCGGGGTATAGTGAGCATTTTGACCCCACAGGTTTTTTTGCAGAATTAATTGGAAGTAGGCCGTGAAAATGAAAACCTACATTTTATTTCCAATAAAATTTAGTTTTAGCTTAGTTTTTTCATTTTCACGAGGTCTAAAGGAGAAAAATCACCCAAAATATGTGAATCAATTTATCCTGAGCACGTCAATACCCCATATGTGGTCCTAAACTGCTTTTTGGGCACACGGTACGCCTCAGAATGGAAGGAGCATTTTTTTGGTTTTCAGGGGCCATGTCGCATTGGGTGTGATGCCAGACAACAGTGTGATATTATATGGGTAAGCTACTCACATCTAGTTGCATGTGCACTTTATATTAATGACTTATGCAAATTAGGTGCCAAGCTGCCCCAATGGTTACAACTACATACCATTAACTGGGACCTTGCATAGTTCTTTTTGATAAGCATACACTTTTTGATGGTTTCCAGATGTTAGTAACTTATCTATGTATTTATTTATTTATGCACTTTGGTATCATCCATTTCATGCATATGCTACAATATTAGCCCCATTATATACATGTTTCTGGCCTCCTTTTCTTCCACACTGTGGTAGTCATCCTTGTCTTTTAACATGTGAGCAACCATATTTATTGTTGTCTTGTGATGTATCAATAAAAATAAAAAATTAAATGTTTTCATAATAGTTCGGTTTTTTACTCAATTTTTTAGGTTGTTGTTCGCATTGGCAAAGCCCCTGAGGGACCAAAACAGTGGAAACCCCTAAAAGTGACCCCGTTTTAGAAACTACACCACTTAGGGCATCTCCTACTAGAGGTAAAAATAAGAAGTAGTATTTTTTGCGGGATTTTGCTGGTATTTTAATTTGTAATTGTGGGGGCATATGTAAGCTGTGCGGAGTGCATCAGGGTATAATAAGGTGGTATAAAAAAAAAAGGGTACATGAATAATAAAATGAATAATTCATAGATGTGTGGTATACTTTGAAACACTCCTTTATTCAAAGACCTGGTTTTTCTGAGCAGGTGTCACACTGATAAGTGGTTTCCCTTCTTATCCCCCTTTTGGAGCACACTCTGCACCTTTTTTGCGTCCTTCCCTTTGCAGTTTGGGGAACATCGCTGGGAAAGTGCTGCCCTGGTACAATACGGGCGCCCTCACTTCCAATAGATGTGCTTGGTCCCTTTCCTTCCTGGTTTCCAAATAGAAGTGCCTTGATAACTACCTCTTGAAACTGAAGAAATGTCCCTGTCCGGCCTGCACATCGGGATAGCACGTATGCATTATACAATGTGCACGGCCACTTTTTTGCACCACGCCCTTGTTTTCTGCATTGCACTGTACGGCTTCAGCACTTGATCGGAAAGATCAACCCCTTCCATGTATTTATTATATCCCAGGATGCAATCTGGCTTGGGGGGTCACAGTACTGGTACCTCGTACAGGGACAGGGGTGCTGCCATTCCCATGTATTGTGGTCAAGAGAAGGACATCCCGCTTGTTCTTGTACATGACAAACAACATGTTCTCCCTGCATAATGCCCTGCTCTCACCCCTTCTGAGACCTTGGCCAAGCAGGGTTTTAGGGAGGCCTCTCTGTTTCTTGCGCACGGTGCCACATGCTGCAGTACTTCTGGTGGAGGGTCATTTAAATGTATGGGATGCTGGTGTAGAAGTTATGCAAGTAAAGGTGATAACCCTGGTCCAGCAGTGGGTGCACCAAATCCCACACTATTTTCCCACTAACTCCCAGGACGGGGGGGGGGGGGCATTCTGGAGGTTCAATTCTGGAGTCCTTCCCTTCATAAACCCGAAACCTGTGGGTGTACCCTAAGCTACTCTCGCACAGCTTGTACATTTTTATCCCATACCTTGCCCTCTTGCTTGGCGGGTATTGGTGGAATTTTAACCTCCCCTTAAAATGTACAAGGGACTTGTCTACAGCAATGTTCTTTTCGGGGGTATACAATTCTTGAAATTTGGTGCTAAAGTGATCAATGACTGACCTGATTTTAAATAGGCGTTCATATGTGGGGTCATCACGGGTAGGCACTGTACATTATCATTATAATGCAAAAACTTTGAAGTCGCTTCAAAGCGAGTCCGGTTCATGGCCATGAGGTAAATTGGGGTGTTGTTGAAAACATCTGTACTCCAGTACTGCCTAATCTTTGGCTTCTTCACTAGACCAATATTCAGCACCAGGCCCCAAAATGTCCTCATATCCGCTGCATCTACGGGGGTCCACCTGAGGGGTCTAGCATATGATGACGTGGGTTTCTGGGCACTAAATTTCTGGGCGTATAAATTGGTCTGGGCCACCATTAAATTCACAAATTCCTCACTAAAAACAAACTTAAAAAAAAAGCTATTTCTGTGAGGCCTTCAGTCTCAAAATTAATTCCTGAATTGCCCATGAAATCGGGTATCTGTGGCTGGGTTCCACATGAGCTCAGTAATTTGGGGGGTTTCCTCAGCTGATGTTCTGGGGCACCTTTACGGGGGTTCCTCATCACCAGATGATGAGGAAGTGGAGGAGGACAAGATGTATGGGGCAAATTCCTCTTCTCCCTCGCTGGCCGAATCAGTGTCAGAGGCTAGTATGACGTATGACAGTATAAACCAAACTGAACGTCCATCACTAACCGACGCTAATCCTGTAACGCTATTTATTAGTGGTAAAAAAAACCTGTAGTAATCAGTGTCAGAGGCTAGTATGACGTATGACAGTAAAAACCAAACTGAACGTCCATCACTAACCGACGCTAATCCTGTAACGCTATTTATTAGTGGTAAAAAAAAGCTGTAGTAAAAGAAAATTACTACAGTAAATTTAGACTAAAACCATAAAGCTGCACCATGTAAACTTTAGTGAACCAACTTCAGTAAAAACCAAACTGAATGTCTGTCACTAACTGACGCTAATCCTGTTACGCTACGGTATCACTAACTGACGCTTATCCTGTAACGCTACGGTATCACTAAATGACGCTAATCCTGTAACGCTGCGGTATTACTAACTGATGCTAACAAAAAAACAGTAGTATAAAAAATATACTACAGTAAATTTACACTAACTCCCTACCTAAGCAGGTACTAGCTACACCTATCTATATATATATTTTTTACTTTTCACTTTTTTTTTTACAGTTTTATAAAAGGCCAAAAAAAAACCTGCATAAACAAATTACCACTGAAGCTGATTAAAGACTCAGCACTCAGTGACCACAGGGCACATACAAAAAGATGGTGCTGTAAAAATAGGCCAAAAAGAAAAAAATCGGTGCCAAAAAAATTAGCACAAATGCCGATCAGTGATGGCGGTCACTGGTTAGTGCTCAGCGGTTACAGGACACACACAATAAAATTGGCGCTGGTAGAAAAAAAAAAAAGGCCAAAAAAAACTGCGTTAACAAATTACCACTGAGGCTGATTGTAGACTCAGCACTCAGTGGCCGCAGGGCCCACACAAAAAGATGGTGCAGTAAAGAGGCTCAAAATAAAAAAACCTGCAACAAAAACTGAGCACAAATACCGATCAGTGATGGCGGTCACTGATTAGCGATCAGCGGCTGCAAGGCACGCACATGGAGATAGTGCTGTTAGAAAAACGAAAAAAAAAAAAGCCTGCGTCAAAAAAAATTACCACAGATGCTGATCAGTGATGGCGGGAACTGGGACAGGGAAATTTAGGGACAGATCATAGTGCTGCCGCTAAAAAAAAACAAAAAACAGCAGCAGCACAGTTAATGATGATGATGATGATGATGATGTTGACAGAAGGATGCAGGAGACAACGATCGCCAGCAACACAGGCCTTAAAAACGGTCAGCATGGTTTACAGTAGGTATGCACCAGCTCTGCTCACCGTTCCTAACCGGAATGGGATGGGCAGAGCAGGTGCAGAGTGTTTGAAACACCCGCAATGGCTACGATTGGTCGGTCTGTGCAGGCCGACTAATTGTAGCGATCAGGAAGGGGGCGCCGGGTTCCACCGGCCAGTGAGTGCAAGGCAGGTATTGGTGCTGTCCTAGACAGCACCAATCATCACCTATCACTGTGTTATGTGGCACAGTGATAGGTATATGCCGAAAAAAGCTGTGATTGGCCGGTCAGAATTGTCCGGCCAATCGCAGCGATCGCTGTTGCGGGGGGAGCGTGCTCCCCCTGGGCGGTGAGTAAAGATGGCCTGCTGTCAGGGACAGCAGCCATCTTTACTCAGTCACCGTGTCCTTACACACGGTGAGCACTTAATGATCCAACGTAACTGTACGTTGGATCGCGTTAAGACCTTTGCAACTGCGACGTAATAATATGTTGCATGTCGTCAAGGGGTTAAGTGACTCACCGGTGATGTCTCGGATTCTAGTTGTTCTTTTTCTCTTTTCTTCGCCATCCGGTCCAGACCTCTATGATAACTACTCCGGGCCACGGCCCATTTCTGTAGTTTGCCTCTCAGATGTCTTCAGCTTCTTACTATTCAAACATTTCTGCACCTATAAACGAAGATAAAATTCTCATGGTGACACATACTGTAAATGTGACACACACCTAATTATAATAGTTTCATTCACTGCACCTCTAATTATAATAGCACCATACACTGTGTCCCCGATTATAAAAGCACCATATACTGTGTCCCTGATAATAATAGCATCACACACTGTGGCACACACACACACACACACACACACACACACACAGATAGTGCCCCCATAGAGACCCCTGTAGATAGTGCCCAACATATAGCACCGTAAATAGTATATAGAGACCCCATGTATATAGTGCCCCATATATAGCCCCCTGTAGATAGTATCCCACATATAGCCTCCCCTGTAGATAGTGCCCCACATATAGCCCCACTTTATATGGTGCCCCACATATAGCCCCCCTGTATTTGTTGTCTCACATATAGCCAGTGGCATAGCTATAGGGGTCGCAGCGGTCGCAGTTGCGACTGGGCCCGTAAGCCAGGGGGCCCGCAAATGCCAGATTTCAGCGTATGTAGTGGGCTGCTGCTGCCCGCCCACCTCTTTATCCCCAGCGGCGGGCCCTGCCCAGTAGCCTGACTCCCCCTCCCTGAGCCTCGCACAGCCCACTTGCTGGACGCTATAATATGCAGCCTGCTGCAGTCCAGCAAATTAGTGTGGGCCATACTGATTGGCTGGGCTGCACTAGGCTGTGTACTACAGCGGCCAGCATGTAGACTGTGCACTGCATGGGGGGGGGGGGGGAATTGTCGTGGTCATAGCAGCAGGAGGTGCCTCATAAGTTGTGGACTTACCTTTTTCAACCCCTCTCCCGGCCCCATCATATTACATCTTGTTGTACCTGCTCTGCATAAGTAGGTATTTCCAGCCACCCGCCCACATTCATCCTCGGGGGACAGAGCGCCGGCGGCATCGCGGCTCACAGAACTGAGCAGAGCAATAGTCAAACTCAAAGGTTAGAGCCAGGCATCACAGCAGCAGGCTTATGAGAAAAAAGTGTGCCCCCAGTACTTTGCACAACAAAGCAAATATAGAAAATATATATGCAAAGAAACTACTGTCTGTTATGCCCTTCCCCTGCATGGGGAACTATAAATCCAAGAATGCCATGCTACCTGTAGGCTTTCAGGACCTGCTGTGAGTTGTAGTTCTTCTCACCAATTGTATTCAACAAGTATTTTATTACTTTTTTACAGAGGTATTCCTTTTTACAGTATATGCCATAAGTACCACCTATGGGATCCTCACCTATCAGCAGACCCCTGTCCACCAATTCCTGCCCGCCGTAATCTCTATATACTTCAGTGGAGATATGGCTGCACGCAAGCGCAACCACCTCCCTATTGAAGTGTATGAAGACTATAGCGGCTGGGAACTAGCGAATGGGGGTCAGTGGACCCCTGTTCTGCTGATAGGTGAGACCAGCACTTTTTAGGCATTTATGGCATATATCCTATGCATATTCCATAAATGCCTAAGATAAGAATACCCCTTTAACCCCTTAACGATCAACAATATCCATCACAAGCAGGTGCTAGTTCCCGCATCGTGACTGATATATTAGTCTCTCGGATCTCGTGGGTACTGCCAGTGTACCTACAAGAATAGACACAGCCTGACTCCTGCCGCACCTGCTGAAATTGTAGAGAACAATTCTGGCAGTTTAACCCCTTAAAGGAACAGTGTCATCGCAAATAATTTTTTTATATGTTAAAGATGTTAGTGCTTTAATAAAAACGTTTTTATTCATTTGTGTGTTTGTGTTTAACTTTTTCTTATTTTTACACTTTTTCTTCCCTATGGGGGCTGCCATTTTTTGTTCCATTTCTGTGTGTGTCGATTAACGACACACACAGACATGGAATACGGCAGCCACAGTCCCATAGGGACTGCGAACGGCTCCCGTCCCATTGACTGCCGTGTACGGCGTCTGTGTGGGAACTGCGCATGCGCCGCTCCCACACAGTCCTATTCGAAATTGGCGCCGTCCGGCGCCATTTTCCTGTGGACCGGAAGTCGCGGCCGGACAGTAATATTACTACTTCCGGTCGCGGCTTCCGGACTTGTGCACATGGAACAGCGGCAGCAAAGGGAGCGGACGGGCCGGAGGGAGCCGCGGCGGCAGGAGCAGGTAAGAGATTTCAATGTATGTTAGTGTTTGTGTGTGTTTACTACTGTATGTAAACCTACTACACTGTGGGTTACCTCAAAAAATGGCGACACACAGTGTAGGAGGTTAAACCTTTCAAACCCCTCGTTTATCCCGGCACTAGCCAGGATAAAGGAGGGGGGGATGCTGAGAGCTCACTAGAGCGAGGGCTTTTAACCCAATGTTGCAATGCTGCAATTTTGGGAACAGCCCCATCTAGTGACCAAAAATGGGTAGTATTATAAATTAGAAATAATTTATAATATTTCCTGGCTCGTGCCAAAAAAAAAAATAAAATTTGAACAATGTTTAATCACCCACACACTAAATGTTTAATTTTTAAAAAAAAAACATGTTTTTCTGGCAACACATTCCCTTTAAAGTGTGAAAAAAAAAATACACATATAAGGTATCGCCGTGATCATAACTCGAACAATTAAGTTAACACATTAATTAAACCACCAGGTGAATGGCATACAAAAACACTTTAAAAAAAAAACATCAAAATTGCTTTTTCTTTCCATTTCCCACCCAATAGAATAAAATAAAAGTTGATTAATAAGTTCCACGTGCCGCAAAATAGTACCAATCCAAACTACACTTTGTCCTGCAAAAAACAAGACCACATATGTCTATATAGGCGGAAAAATAAAAAAGGTTAGGGCTCTTGGAATGTGGCGATGCAAAAACAAAATCTTTTTTTTTTTTTTTTTTAAAGTATTATTATTCTGCAAACGTAGGGAAACGTAAGAAACTTTACTTATTTGGTATAGCCGATTTCGTACTGAAAAATCCGCAGGATAATACAGTAGCAGCAAAGTGGATGAGATTTAATCACATCTCCTCCACACGCAGCGTAAATGACGAGCGGAAAATCTGCTCAGAAATTGACCTGCGGTGCGATTTTTAATCCGCAGCATGTCAATTGAATTTTTTTTCTGGGTTTTCCCCATTGAAATCAATGGGGATGTACAACCCACAACAAATAGCAGGTGTTTTTATTTGTGGTGGAAAAGCAGCGATTCAACTCCGAAAAAAAAACAAAACTTATACTTGCCCAGAATTCTGTGTTTCTTCATCCAGGCCGGATTCCTGGGACATCCCATGTGACCGTTACAGCGAATCAGAGGCTGCACCGGTCATATGGGATAAAACGTCATCCCAGGCGACCAGCATGCAGGACAGCAGAAGGACGTGTCGCCATGGCTATGTAAAAGTATTACTTTTTTTATGTTTCATTTTCCGCAGCGGACTTTCCGGACGAAAAACTGCACCACAATTTGGTGCGGGTTTTCGTCCAGAATTCCCTGCGCCACAGTGTTTCCGCCATAAATGAACATAGCTTAACTCTGTAGAAGCAATGCGGGTAGCAACAGAATAGGAAGTGTGTGCGCAAGAACGATTTATGACTGGAACTTGGAAGAAGTCGAGAAGAGAAGGGAAAGAGAAGACGTCACATGTAAGTCATCGGATGTAACTGTACTATGCTGACTACTCACTATATAGAACTGGTATTTGACACTTATTGGGAGCTGCATTATTTAGAGGTATGGGGGGCGGTACAAAGTATATGTCTTTGACTTTGTGCCCATGATCTTTTCTGACCGTAGCAACGCCTCTGGCTGCTAATGCTGCATCAATGACACTTAAGAAACCCAGCGATGCAGCTGTAAGTTACAGGTGGGCCACAGACATCGGCCATAAAGAGAAGTTGCGGGGAAGGGGGGCCCAAGCTGAATTTTTGCACCAGACCCATGAGCCTTTAGCTACGCCCCTGCATATAGCCCCCTTTATTTTGTGTCCCACATATAGCCCCCCCATGTAGATAGTGCCCCACATATAGACTCCCCTATAGAATGTTCCCCATATATAGCTCCCCCTGTATATAGTGCCCCACATATAGCCCCCCTCAGTGTCCCACATATAGCCTCCCCTGTAGATTGTGCCCCACATATAGCCTCCCCTGTAGATAAGGCCCCACATAAAGCCTTCCCTGTAGGTTGTGCCCCACATATAGCCCCCCTTAGTGTCCCGCATATAGCCTTTCCTGTAGATTCTGCCCCACACATAGCCTCCCCTGTAGATAATATCCCACATATAGCTCCCGCTATAGATAATGCCACTCACACTTTTAAATGGAAAAAAACAACTTTACATACTCACCTTGATCCCGCTTCCTCGCTGTCCTGTGTCAATGCTGGCCTTCTCTCTTCTGAGCGGGTCTGCTGGGGCTGAACGACGGCGCTGGTCGGCAGGACAGAATGTCTTGCCCCGTCAATCAGCGCCTTTCAACAACGGAAGCGACACAATGACGTAATCGCGCCACTAGCGTCATTGAAAAGCACTGATTCTCAGGGCAGAATGACTTGCCCCGCCAATCAGCGCCTTTAAACAACGGAAGTGGTGCATTGACGTCATCTGGCCGGAGCAAGTCATTCTGCCCTGACAATCAGCATCATTGTAAGGCAAGTACCATTAGTGCAGAAGGGGGTGGCGGCGGCTGGTTTCAGTGGCGCTGCTGCCCCCTCAGAGAGGCAGCAGGCCGCCGGTGCTACTTGTTTGGGCGGCCAGCAGGCGGCCCACTGTTCACCGGCCCATCTGGCATTTGCTAGAACTGCCAGATGGCCATTCCGTCCCTGCTATGTGCCATTCTTCCAATCAGACGATCTGTCCGTGCAGAGATTCCCCTCTGCACACCTCTTGCTGTCATTCCTGTTCACTGTTGTACTCCCAACCTGCGGGACACGCAACATGCAACACTGCTGACATCTCGGTGCATAGCGATCTGCCGGAGTAGTAAACCAAGGTCTCTTAGTTCAAGTATTCTGTCCCTCTCTGTTTGCAACGAGTGTCGATAAATGGCACGCTGACGAACAGGAGGCATCGTACAATCATCCCACACCACTTGATCTGATTTTTGAGGTTTCATGTGACTAAAATCCTTTGCTTTCAATCAGTTTTTTTTGCATAACCTTATGGCTTTTCCTTCTTGGTGTTGCAATCTCAATGTTGAGGAGTGTATAATCAAAAGCAACCTGATGGCTTATAATAACACATTTATTTATTTATTTATTTATTTATTTATTTAAAAACGAATAACTCTAGCAGGAATTCATCAAATCCCCTGCCAGATAGTCTTTAACTTCTTCAAGAGTAGAAGTAGTCAAACCTGTATGTCCTTACCTTAGCTGTGGCTATCTTGCTAAACTCCCTTGCCCAGGGTCACAGATGTTGGCAGCACTTTTTCCTCCTAACATGAGGACAATTCACATCTACCTGAGGGGTTGTTTTTCCTTCTTCTGGATCAACACTTTAGAATTATAGATTGAACTAAATGGACATAATGTTGACACAGTGAAGAGTTACGAGTAGCTAGACATGATCACATTATTATGACCACACAACACAATGAGTGAATCAATTTGCTTATAATTCTGTTAAATTTTCTGAATGCTAAACTAAAACATTGAAAATTTGGCCAGTCTATCCTAATGAAAGCTGATTGCAGACCGTTTTAGGGCTGGTATTAGTTATTCATAAGTTAAACACGATCTATTTCTAATCATGTCTTAATGGCCCAGACTGTATTTGGTATTCATGTATTAATGAGCTGAGCTGCAGGAGTTATACGGGTAAGGCCACGCGTAGCAGCCCCTATTCGGCCAAAGGTTTTTCCTCAAACTGTTATGGTTTTTGAAAGTAAAGAGCAGTTTTACCTGCAAAAAACACACGGGCATAAATAAGCAATTAATAAAAAGTCCCTGGTCAGTGTGGTCTTCGGCTACATTGTGACCTTATCCTTAGAACTACAACCCATTCAGAACACTGCATCCTTCTGCAATCAAAAGCAGCTATCCTGCAGGGAATAAAAAACACTGCCAAAAGTAACAACAGCAAAAAAGGTCATGATGAATATATTACAAGAATAATAAGATAATGGACACATTTTTTGGACTGTGAAACACTATGAAAAAAGTAAAAAGTTATACTAGTGGTTATTGTGGGCTGTCAAGTGATGAGCCTTGTGGTTTTGGGTAGTGAGATTAGGACAACCACAAAGCTGATCTTCGAGAAGAGTTGGAGTTAATGCAGAAGGAAATAGTCTACAAATGATAGTTCCGTAAACATATCAGTTTTGACAAGCAATTGTACTGGAGGATTTACAGATGGTGACGGCAAAATCGAGAGCCAATGTGGGAGAATAATTGGATACGATGTTTTGCTCAAGCCTGAGTGCAAACTATTTATTTTCCCATTCTTATTTGATTTACCCTAATGTGCCGCAGCTCATGCCTAAGCACATATGTTATGAAGCAAGATTGAGATAATGCTGAATTTTGCATCAGTGGGAGGTGGAAATATTGGCCCACATTTATCATGCAGTCTGCACCAGGTTTTGGTGTAAGCTGTGACCAAACAAGTTGCAAATCGCAAAGTGCGCTAAATTTGTGGCAAAATTGATCACTTTTTTCGTTGCTCACCAAATTTGGAAAGTGGCAAGAAAAGTGGGCGTTTTCTTCAAGGGGACGTAGTTTTAGTCAAATTTCTTAAGTAAACAGGCATAGATTTCTTTTTCTGCCTCTCAAATAGTGCAAAATGCGCCAAACTTATGAAGAGTTGTGTGTCTTTTAATAAATTAGGTGCAACTTTGTTCTTTATTAAGATTGGTGTGACATATATCACTCTTAGGCCGAATGCACACGACCGTGGTGATTTTGTGGCCTGCAAAACCATTTGCTGTCCATTTGTCCGCAAAAAACCTTCCGTAGTGCGTCCGTGTTTCATCAGTATTCACAGGTCTGCAAAAAAAAAAAAGTGGAATTGATATTTTTCTCTGGCGTCTCTTGGCAACTTATCCACAATTGCCGATGACACATCAATGGCAAACCAATATGCAGTCCATAATTTTCATGGTCTCATAGGCTTCTGTGGGCGGAGTGAGTCCGTGCCGCAGATACAGACAGTAAAATTACATGTTCTGAATTTTTTCAGCCTGGACTTGAGGCACCCACATGGATTCATAAACAACACGGTCGTGTGTATGGGGTTATATAAATGATTCAGTCTGTGTGCTATCTGCAAAATTGCGGATAGCACACAGACAAAAAAAAAACACGGTCGTGTGCGTTAGGCCTTAGTAAATGTGGGCCAAAGAGTATGTCGTCCGTTGATGCCTCAAGTCTTTATAGACTTAGCCATATTCTCCTCCCTTTCGATGCGCTCAAAGCTAAATTTGATCTCCCTGAATCCACATATTTTCTTTGTTCTTTTCTATGTCAAGCTCTCCTTAACCCTTCCCAAACGCACTCCCTTTAAGTTGCTATGCTGTCGAGGCTCTTCTAAGAGCTTAATCTCACCTATCAATACAGTACTTAATGCCCCACCTGATACACCCTACATTCAGCACGTCTACATGTCAACCTGGGAAAGTAGTCTTGGTTGAACACTTCCTATATCTCTGTGGCGAGTCATATAGTCTGAGGCTCATAAATCATGGACACTCAATCTTGGGAAAATAATTTAAAAATCTTCATGCATTGGAAGTAAACAGCTTCTTCTTCCCAATTCAATTTATATAAGTGGATGAAAGACATAGGCAACATAAAGCATCTCATCACATCCATAAATAACCATAGAAAAACTTGGAGGTATGGTCCCTATGCGATTCCTTGATTCGTCATAGTTTATGATTTTTGTCCTTGCTTGCCAACCCACCTTCTCCCTTGGCTTTACATTTCCATGCTGCAAATGTAAGAAATTGGGGTCCATTGGTTTGCAGGGATGCCCAGTTTACTACCTTTGGCAGCTCCGACAATGGCTAATTGCTGTTCCTACGCCTCAAACATGAAAACGTAATAATAAAAAAATTATTACCGAGCCAGAGGTAATAAAAAGAAACATCATGTTTGTAATCTCTAGAAAAAAGTGGTCCCAGAGCTAGCAATACCAGGGACACCATTAAATTGGTCCAAATTGAAGTGCCCTGTAAAGGATCTGCCAGACACAGCTTCTGTGTCGACGCCCGTGGGTAATCAGTCTGCACCTGCTCCTATGTCTGTGAGACTGACTCCATCTTCCACCACTCAGGATGGCAGGCTTAGGAGTGGGAGAGCCTATCACAGCCTGACCAGACGGAGCTAGCTCCCGCCCACTGTCTATTTATACCTGCCTTTCCTGTTCCTCCTTTGCCTGTGATTCTGCTCTGCTTGTTTCCTGGCTCTGCTGCTGCTTGAACTACTGATCCTCTGCTTGTTATTGACCTTGGCTTTCTGACCACTCTCCTGCTCAGTGTTTTGTACCTCGTGCACTCCTGGTTTGACTCGGCCCGTTCACTACTCTCGTTGCTCACGGTGTCTCCGTGGGCAGCTGCCCCGTTTCCCTTAGCTTCTGTGTACCCTTGTCTGTTTGTCTGTCGCGCACTTACTGAGCGTAGGGACCGTCGCCCAGTTGTACCCCGTCGCCTAGCACGGGTCGTTGCAAGTAGGCAGGGACTGAGTGGCGGGTAGATTAGGGCTCACCTGTCTGTCTCCCTACCCCGTCATTACATGCCCATAGCAGGCTCCTTGCAGAGAAATTCCACACGGCAGTGCCCATATGTTGCTACCGGACAAGTAGTAGTGCCCAAACAGTAATAAGGTCCACACAAAATTGTAGTGAACATAAAGTAATTATATATGTAGCAGCGCATTCACAATAGTTACTTGCTATAGCACTATAGCAGTGCCCATACAAATGTACCAGTCACAACGCCCCTCCATGGTGCTGCACTGCTCTCTACTCCAAATGGAAATTACATTTTAGCAGCCAATGAGTAACCACTCGAATGTAGCTAGTTCTTACATTCAGAGATCGACACTGGAATATTCTGTTGGGAAGAAGTTTCTATAACTAATCTCTTCTATCAGGGCAGATTTGTGGCATTTTGGGACTGTGTTGTGAATCTAAAACTGACACTCTGAATCCTAGCGACTAGTTTGTCATGGGGAGTCAGGAACCACAAAAGAAAGGGTCATGTGGCTCCTAAAACACAATGTGGGCACCCTGAACCTAAGAACAACACTTTCGAGGAAAAATGAACAAGACCTTTAATTTGTTGTAAATTGCACCAAATCTAATATTATTGAGCATGCTACATAGTATATTTAATGCAATTCACATCATACTAGACCCACTTAGGACACTTTATTGCTGTCCTACCTGTCACCAAGTATGGTACAATCTCCCTTGGTGCCCCCAAGGCAGGGGTTTGGGATTCTGTAGCCATGGACATATGAAATACATGACACTAGGTAAGAATGTAAAAAATAATTCTGAATGATAGAACAAATTTCCATTAGTCAGAAATTAAATTTCAATGCACTTATCAATTTCAACTAGTTTTATAAAAAAAAAATCTGTGTGACTAAGGTCTCATGCACATGGCAATGCCATAAGCATCAACCTAGGTGTCAATGAGTGATGTGAATATAGGCATTACCTGTGCTACTGTGAAGAACTATATTCCTCTTTCGAAGCAATACTTCTAAGGGTTAATACCTCTGTAATACAACACGCATTGATGCATAACCCAATCTTTTTTTTCTCAAGTAAGTTCTAGTGTTAATGATTATCTCTGGAGAAGAAAGTACAATACATTGGGGTCTGCCTGAGTGAGCAGTTTAGTTGCAAAAATGAAGTATTGTGTGTTTTTTGGTGAAAATGACTGTGTTGCTGTCAGAAAACGTCCGTCCATTTAAGATTTCCATGAGTACTAGTCTAGCTTCTGGGCGGTTCTGTTTTTAGTTGTTGAGCATATTACACTTCTCTGTCTTTCTTCCTATCAGATTGAAGGGTGGAGTATTTAAATCTGGGTTGGATCTGTTTTCTTTGCTTGTGGTTTTCCTTGCTTCTATGTTTCTGATCAAGATACTGACTATACCCTGTACCTTTGACTATTTACACTTTTTCGAACTGGACCTCGGCTTGTCTCTGGATTACCCTTTGCTTACTGATTTGGACTTACTGCTCCCGGCTGGTTTTGACCTCTGTAATCCCTGATATGCACCAGCTTTGGGATTTTAACTTTCTGTTTACCCTCGGGCTGTTTTGTTATTTGCTCTGGTATTGCCTGCATTGCACTTCTTATCCAACACCGAACTCTGTTAAAACAACCTGGGTTCTATGCTGAAAAATCCAACCTGCCTTGTGGTGGGCTCTGGCGAAAACCAAAGAGTAGCCTTAGATTCTGTTGAAAAGAGTTGTGACGGATTTGGGGTTGCGGATTTATTTGTACGCTCATTCCTGACAGCAGCCTTTGGGGAATCGCTCACCTAACAATTCCATAAACATCCTCCCTGGGAATTGCTCAACTGGTGATTCCATAACATAATCACAAGCCATTAAAATTATAGTTTTTCTTGGTGGAACCTATGCACGATTTGACTCAGATGGTACAAGGTCTGGCCGTAAGGATTCAACATCATGAAACTGCGCAGGCTCAAGCAGTCATTCCAGTCGCAACTCCGGTTGGACCTAAAGTGAACTTACCTGATCGTTTTTCTGGTGATTGTAAGTCTTTTGTTAATTTCCGGGAGAGTTTTAAGTTGTATTTCCGTCTAAGACCTTTCTCCTCTGGAACTGAGCAGCACTGAATTAGTGTTGTCATTTCACTTTTGCAGGGTGAGCCTCAAACCTGGGCCTCTTCGTTGAGACCTGATGTCCCTGAACTTTTTTTCTGTGGAAGTCTTCTTTGAGGCATTAGTTTTAATATATGGAGAAACAGATATCACTGCAGTGGCTGAGGCCAATCCGTTATCTCCCCAGCAAGGACGGCATCTTGTCGAAGATTATAATTTGGAATTTAGACGGTAGTCCATCTCTTTACAGTAGAATGATGCTGCACTCCGATGTTAATTCCATTTAGGCCTTTCTGAAAGCTTAAAAGACCTCCTAATAAATTACCCTCTGCCCATGAATTTAGAGGATACCATGACTCTTGGACCGACGACTACGAGAGCACAAAAATGAAAGATCAGCAATGACCTCTCCCCTTTCCTGCTCTGAGGTCCCTTCATCTGATGCACAAGAGCCCATGCAGTTGGGCTCCACTATGTCTTCTCAAGAACGGAGACTTTTTTCGGAAACGCAGAGGGCTGTGTTACTATTGCGGGGATGCTGGTCGTACGCTGATGAACTTTTCCAAACGTCCAGAACGTCCTGCTCCAGAAAACTTCAGCGCTTAGATGGTCCTGGGGAATGGCATCTGGGCAGTCAGGTTTTTCCCACATTTCCACAAAAAATCCTTTTGCCTGGTAATGTATGGTTTAATAATGTTTGCATTTCTTGTTAAGCTTTTGTAGATTGTGGTTCTGCGGCTAATTTCTTAGATTTCCAGGTTGCAAAAAGATTGTCTATCCTCTTTGTTTAGCTGAGTACCCTGGTCAAATTATCTGCTATAGATAATACCCCTCTCCCTCAGGGGTCGATCAAGATTTCCACTCCACCTGTAACTTTGGAAGTGGGTACTTTGCATACTGAACTAATCTCTTTCTTTATCCTAGAAAACTTGCCTTCTGGGGTAATATTGGGTATTCCATGGTTGCAGACACATAATCCTGTTATTGATTTGGTAAAAGAAGATTTGATTAAGTGTAATTCTAAATGTTAAGAATCTCACGTATCTTTGTCTACTACTAATGTATCTTGCAATGCACAATCATTGTCTGAGTGTATTCAAGATTTTGAGGATGTCTTTTCTGAAATCAGTTGTGAATCCCTCCCTCCTCATAGGCCGTATGACTGCCCCATTGTACTTCTCCCTAATGCTAAGCTGCCTAAGGGGCAAATTTATCATCTTTTTTTTCCGGGAAGACAGGCCATGAAAGATTATATTAAAGACCGTCTCCGTAAGGGTCATATTCATCCATCTACTTCTCCGGCGAGTGCAAGTTTTTTCTTTGTTGAACAAAAAGATGGCAGTTTAGGACCCTGTATCGACTTCCATGAATTAAATAAGATTACCATTACAAACCAATATCCCCTTTCACTTATCCCGGACCTGTTTAATCAGATCTCAGGAGCCAGGTGGTTCTCTAAACTGGATTTACGTGGGGCCTACAATTGGGTTCGAATCCGCACAGGGCATTAGTGGAAGACAGTATTTAATACTCCAGATGGTCATTATGAGTATTTGGTCATGCCTTTTGGTGTAAGTAATTCTCCAGCGGTTTTTCGGAACCTGGTTAATAATATTTTCAGAAATTTTATTGGATGCTTTGTGGTTATGTATCTGGACGATATTCTTGTGTCTTCTTCCGATTGGTCCTCTCATGTTCAACATTTAAGATCCGTCCTTCAAGCGCTGAGGGAAAATTGTCTTTAAGCAAAATGTGAAAAATGTCTTTTTGGAGTTCAGCAAGTTAATTTCTTGGGGTATATTCTTTCTCCTCATGATTTTTGTATGGACTCCGCAAAGGTTCAGGCGGTTCTTGATTGGGTCCAACCCATTTTATTAAAAGCTATACAGAGGCTGAAAAGATGGCTCGAATACGTTGGCAAACATCTGCCCATTGCTTGCAATGGGTCTTATGATGTTCTGTGCAGACGAGCTGTCATTTTACACGTCGCTGTCAAAAGACGGCGCGTAAATTTATGCCCGCGGCAAAGAAGTGCAGGATTCTATTGTCCGTGGCTGCGGGCTGTCAGCTCCATTCTCCCTGACAGCAGCAGCCACGAGTCGGCAAGCGCTGGCCCCAGCCTCCTCTTCAGCAGATGCCAGCGCTCGCGTCTACTCACCACTGCCGGATCCCGTACTGTGTGCGCGCACGCTCGTGCCCACTCTTAAAGGGGCAGCGCGCGCACCGGACCACATGGACAAACTTTGACCCGTGAGTTCCCTGGACTATAAGAGGGGTCCAGCCCCATAGTTCTATGCCTGATCGTTGTTGTGTTTTCCTTAGTCTGTCTATGCAAATGGTCCCCTAGTGTTTCCTGCTCCCAGTGTTTCCTGTTCCTGTACCTGTATTCCGATCTAGTGCCGTGCTTGCTATTGTCGTGCTGTGCTGGATACCACACTTGTCTGCCTCCCCACGCCTGACGTCCACCTGCTGCCTAGTTCCTGCCAAGCTACTGTCCGTGCTGCCACAGGTACCCTATATCCTATAGACTCAGACCTGCGCCCTGTTGGCCAGCTGCCTTACTGCCAAGGCGGTACAGAGCCTTCGTGACAAGGATACTTCTTGGGACGTAATTGGAGCCGTTTTTCATTGACTCCAATGAAAACCACCTCCAATTATGTCTGTAAAAGACGCCGTGAAAAACGCTTGCACTTATAAAAAAGTCTGAAATTCAGGAGCTCTTTTCTCCTGAAAACAGCTCCGTAATTTCAGACGTATTTGGCGTTGTCGTGTGCATATACCCTTATTGTTGAGGTTGATGCCTCAGAAATAGGTGTGGGGGCTGTGTTGTCTCAAGGACCTTCTGTAATGACTAATTTGTGTGCCTGTGCTTTTTTTTTCTGGCAAATTTTCCACCACTGAGTAAAATTATGATATAGGTAATCGTGAGCTTCTTGCTATTAAGTGGGCGTTTGAAAAGTGGTGCCACTTTCTGGAGAGAGTCAGACATCAAATTACTGTACTAACTGACCATAAAAACTTGGCTTATTTAGAATCAGCCAAAAGACTCATTCCCAGACAGGCTAGATGGGCCTTGTTCTTTACCTGATTTGACTTTATTGGACCCTACAAACCCCGGTCTAAAAATGTCTGCGCCTTATCTCGAAGTTTCTATTCCTCACAGGTCCCCGACATTCATCTTAAACTATTTTATCTAAGGGGATAGTGGTTTTGCTATTTGTCCCTCCTCAGTTCAGATTTCGTTTGCTCAATGAGTTACATGATTCGGTTTTGTTTGATCATCCAGGGACAACTGGTACTAAAAAATTTGTCTCGCGGCTCTACTGGTGGCCATCTTTGTCTCGTTATGTGAGTTCCTATGTCTCTGATTGTGATGTCTGCGCTCGTGCTAAGACTCCTCGAGTTTGTCCTATGCGTGAACTACTTCCATTGTCTCTTCCGCAGAAACCTTGGTCTCATCTGTCTATGGATTTTATCACTGATTTGCCTGCCTCTGAAGGGAAAACTGTCATTTGGGTTGTGGTGGACCGGTTTAGTAAAATATGTCATTTCATTTCTTTGCTTCAACTTCCTGATTCCAAAACTCTGTCTAAATTATTATTATTATATTTTTTTTCATATATAATTTTTTTATTATATTTTATATTTTTTTGTTTGCATTACAAAGTATTGTTCAGATATTATATACATACTCAGCTCCAACCTGTGCTGGAACAAAACAAGAAAAGAAAAGACAGACAAAAACAAATTAACAGTGATAAAATAAAATCATACAGCTGGCAGAGTACACCAATGCTCAATTAATTATAAAGCAGTATAATATACTGTATACTTGATCTCCTTACACTTCAGCTTTTTGACACAAAGGGTTAGTAGCCCAGTAAATCCAGATATTATTAAATGTGGGGAAGGAGAATTTACCATATGCTATGATCTTTTCATACGCATAAGAGGTATTAATTAGCATTAGCAATTCTTCCAGTGCAGGAGCGTGAACACTTTTCCAATGTCAGGACTAATTTAGCCATCACCAAAATTTTACATGTTAAAGTCCGATATCTGGGAGGAACGACCTCCATATGTAGGAATAACAGAGCTAGGTGAGGAGACATAGGAGTTTTAAAATTAAATAGGGATACTAGCAAATTGAATACATGTTTCCAGTATTCATGGATGACAGGACAGTCCCACAGTGTATGTAGCAAGGTGCCCTTATGTCCACATCCTCTCCAACAATCCGCGGAAGAATTTGGGTATATCTGATGTAGCCTATCTGGGGTATAGTACCAATGTAGGTTGATTTTAATAGCTGCTTCTACATGTGAGCTACATTGTAAGGTGGAGTGAATGAGTTTAAAGGCTTTCAGCCATTAATCATTCTCAAAGGTTATTCCTTAATTTTTTCCCAAATTCTAATATTTTGTTTTTTGCTAAATTCAGTGTTAGCTTTTATGGTCTTATAAATACCTTTGATATTTTTCATGGATTTATCAAGCCATCCAAATAGCTTCAAATTGCAAGAAGGGTGGCAATTGCCAAGTCTAGAAACATCGTGTTTAATTTGCAGATATTTATAGAAATCACTTCTTGGTATTGAATAGTTAGACATTAAATATTCAAAGGACCTAAGTTGGTTCTGCTGATATATATGAGATAAGTTAGTTATACCTCTGGTCTTCCAGTTTGTTAAATTTAAGTCAGGGATAGCTAATTCAAAAATATCAATAGGAAAGTATGATTTAGGGAGAGAGATTTTGTCAATCGATTCCTTCTGCAAGTAAGACCAGCAGGTTAAAATAGCAGTCATAAGTGGAGAAATTCTAGAAAGAGCAGGGACATTTCAAAAAGCTAAAAAGAGGAGTGCTTTAATATTAGAAGGGAAAATGTAAAAGGTTTCAATTTGAACTCAGTGTTTAGAAAGGTTCGCTTGCCAACCTAAACTAAAAAGTGCCACCAAGTTGGCTATATAATAACCATATAAATTAGGAATTCCCAATCCACCCAGATTTTTGTCTCTGGTCAGCATATGGGAAGCAACCCTCGGTTTATGATAGGACCATATATATCCCATAAGAATCCGTTGGAGGCGGTGAAAAAAATGAGTTCGGGATATTTATTGGGACCGTTCGAAATAGATATAAGAGCTTCGGTAACAGTAACATATTGAAAGTAGCGACTCTACCCACCCATGATACTTCAATTTTATGTAATCTAATAGTTTCTAATTGAATGGTTGTTAAAAAAGGTTCGTAATTAGCACAATATAGAGATTTATGTTGCCGTGTCATAATGGTGCCCAGATATTTGATGCCGTTTTCCTGCCAATCAAAAGGATATTTGTTTTTAAGATAATGAAGTGTCGATAAGGGAAGATTTCACGGTAGTATTTGGGACTTTTGAGTATTACGTTTATACAGAGAGAGCCGCCCATATGTTTGAATGCATTTTAAAGCAGATTCTAGAGAATCAACTGGGGATGATGGTGAAAGTATAATGTCGTCTGCATATAATGATATAGTATGGTTTCTATTGCCGATTCGTATCCCATAGATGTTTGCATGTGTTCTTAAAATTTGTGCGAATTGTTCCATGGATAAGATAAACACTAGTGGGGATAAAGGGCATCCTTGTCTAGTGCCATTGGTAATTTGAAAACTATTGGATAGAACACCATTAGTATAAACTCTGGCGGAAGGATTTGAATATAATGCCTTAATAGCCCTAAGTATTGCCCCGTTGAAGCCCATTATTTCAAGAGTAGAAAAAGCATATGCCCAATAAATGCGGTCAAAAGCTTTGTCCGCATCAAGAGCTAACATAACTGATGGAGTATGTGACTGTTCAATATGGTGTAATAAATTTAGCACTCTTTGAGTATAGTCTGAAGCTTGTCTGCCCTGTACATATTCTACTTGGTCCTCTCCAATCAATGAAGGCAAAAGAGGGGCAAGTCTTGTAGCTAAGATCTTTGCATAAAGTTTGACGTCTGTGTTCATTAATGAAATAGGACGAAAATTCTGAGGAATATCCATGGGTTTGCCCAGTTTGGGAATAGTTACAATTAAAGCAGATTGGTTTTCTGCTGGCATATTTCCAGATGACATGGCCTTCTGAAAAAATCTGCTCATATAAGGAGTTAGGATACTCTGTGGTGACTTATAATACATATTGAAGAGTCCATCTGGACCAGGGGTTTTATCATTAGGTAGTTACTGAATTGCACTGGATAATTCTGCATCCAATATTGGCGAGTTTAGACTGGATAATTGTCCCTCCAAAAGTGCAGGTAAGGACAAATTTAGAAGAAAATTCTGAATATCCACCTCAGATGGATAAAGAATGAGGGAATCTGTTTTTAAATTATAAAGTGATGAGTAAAAGTTCTTAAATTCATTGGCTATGTCTCTAGGGTATATTTGTTTAATTTTAGTAAGAGTGTCTATGAGAAACGGTATTTTCGATTTCTGATATTGTGTTTTAAGACGTATTGCTAACAATTTACCGGCTTTGTTATTTTGTGAATAATATTTGGCCTTCATTTTGTTTTGGTTCTTTTCATACTCAAATAAAAGGCTCTGGATGTATATGTCACAAAGCGGGTTAGTGGACCCACTATGCCATACCGCCGTAGCGGGGAGGCAGCTGGCCAAACAACTGGAAACCCCAGCAATACAATGTTCTGCACAAGGGTACCTGGATAGTACAGACGGTGGCCGCAGCTCTGGCACTGATGGAGACGGTTGCAGCAGATCACGCCAAACGTGGCGTCAGGTTGCGCCAGACGTGGCGGATTCCTCCGGACGTGGCAGATGACACAGGACGTGCGTGGCGGATTCCTCCAGATTTGGCAGATGACACAGGATGTGGCGGATTCCTCCGGACATGGCAGACTTGATACTAAAGGCACAGCACAGGAAACAGAAACAGGGAACAAGGCACGGGTAACAACTGGGACGGGAAACACTAAGGGACCATTTGCAAGACAGACTGGGACTAAGAACGCTCAGGCAAGGATCAGAAGGCCTGGGGCCTTCTTATAGACCAGGAAATCGTAGCAGTTGATGATGATGACGAACTCCTACGGGACACAGAAGACCAGAGCGGAAGTGAGCACTGGCGTCTCCTAGGAAGGAGATGGGGACCAGCGCTCACGGATCCATGGCTGCAGGCGTCGGGAGGTGTGCTACAGCATCCCCACTCTTACGCCCCCTCTTCTTGGGGCCAGAGCGAGAGAGGAATTTCTTAATAAGCGCAGGGGCACTGAGGTTCTCTTCTGGCTCCCAGGACCTCTCCTCAGGACCAAAGCCTCTCCAGTCCACCCAATAGAAAGTCCTTCCTCCTACCCTCTTGCAGTCCAGGATCTCCCTCACCTCGAATATATCAGAAGAACCGCTGGGAGCAACTGTTGAACTAGAAGTCTTGCTGTAGCGGTTCAGGACCACAGGCTTCAGGAGGGACACATGAAAGGAGTTGGGGATTCTGAGGGTAGGAGGCAGCCGCAGCTTATAGGAGACAGGGTTTATCTGTTGCAGAATCTCAAAAAGACCATGGAACCTGGGAGCAAACTTGTATGAGGGTACCTTCAAGCGAATGTTCCGAGAGGACAGCCAGACATTAGTCCCTGGAAGATACTGAGGCGGCTCTCTTCTCCTTGTATCTGCTTTTCGCTTCATGCGATCGACTGCCAGTAAAATAGAGGACCGGGTCTGATGCCAGATTTGCAAAAAAGTCCCCATAAGCAGAGTCAGAAGCAGGTACTTGAGATGTGAGCGACACTGGGAGAGGGAATCTAGGATGTTGACTGTACACAATGTGAAATGGAGTGGAAGTGGTGGACTCACTTGTGTGGTTGTTGTATGAGAACTCGGCCCATGGAAGAAGCTGTACCTAGTTAACGTGCTGTGAAGAGATGAAGTGGCGGAGATAATTCTGGTTGATCCTCTCAACTTGCCCATTGGACTGGGGGTGATAAGCTGAGGAAAAGTCCAATCCAACATCCAGGAGTTTACAGAGGGCTCTCCAGAACTTTGACATAAACTAAACCCCCGGTCGGACACAATGTGTAGAGGCAAGCCATGCAAGCGAAAGATGTGTAGAATGAAGAGACTCGCCAGTCGAGGAGCAGAAGGAAGGCCGGTCAGCGGGATAAAATGTGCCATCTTAGAGAACCGGTCCACCACCACCCAGACGGTGTTGCATCCTGCTGAGGGGGGAAGGTCTGTGACAAAGTACATCGCAATGTGCTGCCAGGGGGCGTTGGGTACAGGCAGAGGTTGAAGCAGGCCGGCAGGCTTGAAATGAGTAACTTTATTAGAGGCACACACCATGCAAGACGAGACAAGGTCCAGAACATCGTTAGGTAGCGTGGGCCACCAGAAGTGACGAGCAATCAGGTCTCAGGTCTTCCGGACACCAGCGTGCTCAGCCAGTTTAGAACTGTGTCCCCAGCGGAAAATTCTTCTCCTGTCTGCCAACCGAACCAAAGTCCTCCCAGGAGGGATGTCTCTAACCTGCAGAGGATTAGCAGTGACAATGCAGGATGGGTCTATGATAGTCTGAAGGGACTCCACCGTGTTTTCCGTCTCAAACGATCTGGACAGGGCATAGCCCTCACATTCTTGTCTGCGGGACGGTAGTGGAGCACAAACTGAAAACGGGTGAAGAACAGCGACCACCTGGCTTGACGGGGATTCAGTAGTTGTGCAGACGCTGCCGCAGAATCCTCCGCAGATGCTGCCGCAGAGCCCTCCGCAGATGCTGCCGCAGAGCCCTCCGCAGATGCTGCCGCAGAGCCCTCCGCAGATGCTGCCGCAGAGTCCTCCGCAGATGCTGCCGCAGAGTCCTCCGCAGATGCTGCCGCAGAGTCCTCCGCAGATGCTGCCGCAGAGTCCTCCGCAGATGCTGCCGCAGAGTCCTCCGCAGATGCTGCCGCAGAGCCCTCCGCAGATGCTGCCGCAGAGTCCTCCGCAGATGCTGCCGCAGAGTCCTCCGCAGATGCTGCCGCAGAGTCCTCCGCAGATGCTGCCGCAGAGTCCTCCGTAGATGCTGCCGCAGTGTGCCCTCCGTAGATGCTGCCGCAGTGTGCCCTCCGTAGATGCTGCCGCAGTGTGCCCTCCGTAGATGCTGCCGCAGTGTGCCCTCCGTAGATGCTGCTGCAGTGTGCCCTCCGTAGATGCTGCCGCAGTGTGCCCTCCGCAGATGCTGCCGCAGAGTCCTCCGTTGATGCTGCCGCAGTGTGCCCTCCGTTGATACTGCCGCAGTGTGCCCTCCGTTGATGCTGCCGCAGTGTGCCCTCCGTTGATTTTGCCGCAGTGTGCCCTCCGTTGATGCTGCCGCAGTGCCCTCCGCAGATGCTGCCACAGTGCCGTCAGGGGCTTGCCTAGAGCTGGCGTCCCGGAGCAGAGCCGCTTCTGGCACTCTGCCTGGGATTCCAGCTCTGCTCCTGACATCACTGTCCATATATAGACAGAGATGTCAGGGGCAACCCCAGAGCTGGAGTCCCGGGCAGAGCGCTAGTAGGCTCTTCCTGGGACTCCAGCTGGGCTCCTGACATCACTGGGACTCCTGTCTGGGGAAGCCCCTGACATCATTGTCGATGTATGGACAGCGATGTCAGAGGCTTCCCCAGAGTCCCGGAGCAGAGCCGATAATAGAGCTCTGCCCGGGACTCCGCTCTGGGGAAGACCCTGACACACTGTCCATACATCGACAATGATGTCAACAGCCACCAGAACACCTCTGGTTTTGGAGCTAAAGTGAGATTGGTGTATATATAGGGAAAGAGGTTATGAGTAATTCGAGACGCATTTCTTTGCAAAATGTGCGTCTCTTGGGCACAGATAATATCGCATGCCAAAGATTTCGCTTCCATCCACATATGTGCACGTTTGCGCGGGCTATTAAGGCCATTAACTTTTAAGGAGGCTATTTTGATAACCATTTTACAGCGAAAAAGTGTGCTGGTGACTGAAAAGCATCAGAATGAACAATACATTTCTGTATCATCAAAAACCTGGAAATAAAATTAAGCATGATGAGACATTTCCATCTATTAAAGGATCAATTTTCTTTGGATCTGCTAGCTAAAAAAAAAAAACAGTAAGTGAAACATCAAACATTCAAGACAAGACTCCATGTGTTCCTTAGGGGACAACATGCAGGAACATTTAATCTGTTCAGAAAATAGGGGAAAAGAGAAAACAGTCAGCTTGATGTTGACCAAGATGGTCACCTCTGCACGAGAGCAAATAGGTATGTTGAACCTCGTATTAATCTAAATAAACTGCAGGTTAGAAGGTTCAGTTAAATTGAATAGATCCCATTATTCAAGACTTTTGTTGTTTTCTTTGGCCTACGACATGCCAGTCAGCTCGCAGTCTAGGAGGGTTGATATTAGAAGGTAATTCAAGAGTAGGCATCGTTATCTCCCACTGTCCGAATAGAGTCATACCTTCTGCGAGGGTCTGGATAACGTGAAGGGCGTTATTACAATGAATAAGCAGGCGGACTGGGAAACCCCAGCGGTAGAGAATCTTATGCTCACGTAGGGCCAATGTGACAGGGGCTAGTTGTCTGCGCAGTAGTAGCGTAACTGGAGATAGATCCGAAAAGATGGACAGCGGTTTGTACTGCGCAGGAATGTCATCTTTATTCCTAACAGATGACATCAGTAGCTTTTTAATGTGATAAAAATGGACGTGAGCTAAGACGTCATGTGGAACCTCATCTGTCAAATGCTTTGGGCTTGGGAGTCTATGGACTCTGTCAATAATAATATCCCTTGGAGTGCATCGAGGGAGCATAGTTATGATAAATTCCTGTTCATAATTGTTTAAATCCGGTGCTGCCACATTCTCCGGAATCCCTCGAAATGTAACATCTTCCAGGTCGGCCAGTTTGGCTCTAACTTGGGAAACTTCATCTAGTAAATTATAGTGAGCATCCATTAATTCATTATGAGAGATGACAAATTCACTGATTTTGCATTCCAACATGGGACGGAGCAATTTTGCAAAACCAGAGTGCAAAGAAGTGCCAAGAGCTTGCAACATATCTTTCATAGCATGCTCAGTAACAGGGTTCATGGAGGAAGGTAAGCCTTCCAAAATATTGCCATATTCATGGGTTATAGGGTCACATAATATGCTATCTTCTACCTTGTCTGGCGGTGAGTCTGTAAAAAATGATCGCAGCTTCTGCTGTGTCTGATTACTTCTGGAGATTCTGGAGCTTTGAGCTGCCGGTTAGGAAGGAGCAGAACCATGCTTAACTTGAAGTGGATGAGATTGCTGAGATTCCTGAGATGGATGGCGTCCACTACTATCCATAGTCGAGTCGTTCTGTGTAAGACCTTCAGAAGAATCATCTCGTGCGGTTCGTAATTGGAGCGCTAAAGTAGGTACGGAGCTGCTCGTTCTCTGTGCTTTCGCTTCAAGTGCATGTAGTGACGGGGATAGCTGAGGAGGATCGGAGGTGAGTGATCCTTTATGTGAGCGTGCATCTCCGTCTCCGCCATCTTGTCCTTCATTGACACAGCGGGAAAGATAAAAATCTGTGAGCCGGGCAAGTCTCGTCACTGGTTTGCGGCGTCTGGGCATCTCAGTGAATGTCTCTCGTCGGTCAGGTGTACAAAAGCTGTTGCAAAGAAACAGAGTACTATACAGAGTACTATACGAGGTCTGCGTCATTGAAATGTTAAAGCGGTGCAGGAGCTGAGCGGCCATCAGGTACAACAGCCGAGCCACGCCACCTTCTCTGATTTATTTATTGATCAGGTGGTTCGTCTGCATGGTATTGCGGAAAATATTGTCTCTGATAGAGGTGTACAATTTTTGGCTAACTTTTGGAGAGCTTTCTGTAAGAAACTTAGTGTACAGTTATCGTTCTCTACTGCTTTTCACCCTGAGACTAATGGCCAAACCGAGCGCTTTAATCAAACCTTGGAACAATATCTTAGGTGTTATGTTGCGAATAATCAGGCTGAATGGATCTCATATCTTCCACTAGCAGAATTTGCTATATATAATCGTCATCATGTTCCTCTTGATACCTCGCCGTTTTTCTGTAATTATGGTTTTCATCCTCGTTTTGGTTAATTTTCCACCTCTTCTTTTCATAACCCTGAGGTGGAAGTTGAATAAAATAAACTGTGCACAGTTATATTCATTTTGTGGGGTGTTTAATCGATTGCATATTGACATTTTCATTCTATTCTTGTATTCCTGTGTGAGAATGTAAATCTGTGTGGTAAGTGTAAACTTTACACACTTTGAACATTTTGAAAGGTCTTTTATGGATAAGGGTCTACTTGGGTCAGCTTTTTTAGTCAGTAGCTTGCAAGAAAAAAAATCACTGTATGTCGTAGGTTTCATAAATGTGTTTGTCATGTCCGTGGCTGCGGGCCGTCAGGTTCAATCTCCCCCTGACGGCCGCAGCCATGGGTCTGCAAGGGCTGGCCCCAGTCTCCTCCTCAGGAGACGCCAGCACTCACTTCCACTCACCTCGGCTGGGTCCCGTAGGGTGCACGCGCACGCTCGTGCCCGCTCTTAAAGGGGACAGCGTGCGCACCGGACTTTAATGGTTAATCAGCCCATGTGTGCCCTGGACTATAAGAGGGGCCCAGCTCCTTGCTTCTATGCCTGAGCGTTGTTTGTAGTTTCCTTGTTTGTCTATGCAAATGGTCTCCCAGGGTTTTCCAGTTCCCAGTGTTTCCTGTATCCTGTATCCCGTGCTATCCTGGTCAAGTGCTGTGCTGTGCTGTAGTCATGCTGTACTGTATTCTACGCCTGTACTGCTACTCCACGCCTGACGTCTACTTGCTGCCTAGTCCCAGCCAAGCCTGACTTGCTACTGTCCGAGCTGAGACTTTATCTATGTCCGCCTATAACAAGGAGTACTTGGAGAGGGGTTTTATTTGAAAAGCAATTAACCTGTTACATGCGGGGCTCAATTGCGATCTCCGCATGTAGGGGGTTTGTAGCACATCAGCAGCCCCCATGCAATCGTGGGGGCTGCTGATGATTGTGATGGCATCCGGAGGCCAGGCAATGGCCTCCGGGTCTGCCATGTATGGAAGCCTATGAGGATCAGCCTCTGCTGATCCTCGTAGACCAACTGTCAGAGTGACTGTGACGTCACACTGACAGTTGAAATACATTACACTACCTAGGTAGTGTAATGTATTCTAGCAGCGATCAGAGCTGCAGGTCAAAAAAATAAAGTGTAAAAAGTAAATGAAAAGTTAATAGTTAATAGTTAAAAGTTAATAAACAAAAAAATAAAGTGTAAAAAGTAGAAAAAAGTTAATAAAAATGTTTTATAAAATTGTGAAAATACGTTTTTGTTTTCCTATAATAACACATTTATTATAGGGAAAAAATGAAAACGTTAAAAAAAGTACTCATATTTGGTATCACCGTGTTCGTAACGACCCAAACTATGAAACTATAATGTTAATTTTTTCCGCACGGTGAACGCGACAAACAAAATAAACGGAAAACTATGTCAGCATCGCTATTTCAAAAAGTCGCATTTACGCCAAATTAGTACCAATAAAAACTACAACCCATTCCGCAAAAAACAAGACCTCCCACAGCTTTTTTGACGAAAAAAATAAAAAAGTTACGGCTCAGAATAGCGTGTCCTAGAAAAGAAATTATTTGATAGAAACGTAATTTTATTGTGCAAACGCTGCAAAACGTAAAAAAAATCTATACACATATGGTATCGGCGTAATCGTACCGACCCGCAGTATAAAGTAAAACGTAATTTATTGCGCACGGTGAACGCTGTAAGAAATAAAGAATTTAAAGCGCCAAAATCTTTGTTTTTTGGTCACCTTAGCTCTAAAAAGATCCTGTGGGGTCAAAATGCTCATTATACCCCTAGAAAAATTCCATGAGGGGTGTAGTTTCCAAAATAGGGTCACTTTTGGGGGGTTTCCACTGTTTTGGTCCCTCCGGGGCATTGCAAACCCGACATGGCACTGAAAACCAATCCCGCAAAATCTGTGCTCCAAAAGGCGCTTCTTCCCTCCTGAGCCCTGCAGTGGGTCCAAACATCAGTTTATGACCACATATGGGGTATTGCCGTAATCGGGAGAAATTGCTTTACAAATGGTGGGGCGGCTTTTTCTCCTTTATTCCTTGTAAAAATTAAAAAAATCGATATTTCCACAGAAAAATAGGTGATTTTCATCTTCACAGACTAATTCCACTAAATTCTGCAAAAAAACTGTGGGGTCAAAATGCTAACTATACCCCTAGAAAAATGCCTTGAGGGGTGTAGTTTCCAAAATGGGGTCACTTTTGGGGGGTTTCGACTGTTTAGGTACCACAAGACCTCCTCAAACCAGACATGGTGCCTAAAATATATTCCTAAAAAAGGAGGCCCCAAAATCCACTGGGTGCTCTTTTGCTTCTGAGACCTGTGCTTCAGTCCATTAGGTCACTAGTGCCACATGTTGGATATTTATAAAATCTGCAGAATCTGGGCAATAAATATTGAGTTGCGTTTCTATGGTAAAACCTTCTGTGTGACAGATTTTTTTTTATTACAAATGAATTTTGGCAAAATAAATGAAATTTGTAAATTTCACCTCTACTTTGCCTTAATTCCTGTGAAAGGGTTAAAATACTTTCTGAATGCGGTTTTGAATACCTTGAGGGGTGCAGTTTTCAAAATGGGGTGATTTGTGGGGACTTTCTAATACAGAAGGCCCTCAAAGCCACTTCAGAACTGAACTGGTCCCTGAAAAAATGGCCTATTGAAATTTTCTTGAAAATATGAGAAATTGCTGCTAAAGTTCTAAGCCTTGTAACGTCCTAGAAAAGTAAAAGTACGTGAAAAAAAATGATGCAAACATAAAGTAGACATATGGGGGATGTTAACTAGTAACTATTTTGTGTGGTATTACTATCTGTTTTACAAGCTAACACATTTAAATTTAGAAAAATGGTAATTTTTGCAAATGTTTGCTAAAATTTGAAGTTTTTCACAAATAAATATTTAATTTATCGACCAAATTTTTTCACTAACATAAAGTACAATATGTCACGAGAAAACAGTCTCAGAATCGCTTGGATAGGTAAAAGCGTTCCGGAGTTATTACCACATAAAGTGACACATCTCAGATTTGAAAAAATCATCTGTGTCCACAAGGCCAAAACAGGCAGTGTCCTAAAGGGATTAATTGAAACCCCTTTTGCCAATTAGTTTTCGGAGTAGTCATTAACCCTTTCCTTGCACATGCTCTTGTTGATGTAGACGTTTGTGGTATATATAAACTTTAAACCCCTTTGTCTAATATGTTGACTTTATTTTTGTGTGTAAACATCTGCTTTTATGTGAATTTTAGGCACAAATGTATGTTATAATGCATTTTTTTTTTAAATAAAATCCTGTTTGTCAGAAAGTTATGTGAAGATGGACATGGCTGACCAATAGCATGTGAAGACAACTGCAATCATCAGGTTGTCCGATTTCAAGAAATATATAGGGTTTGGGGGGGTGCACTAACTTTTTAATGTGTGTAATCCTTGTATTTTATAGGGTGTGTTTTTTTTTTTTTTTCATTTCCAGCTTCATTTTATGAAGATATTTGCATGTAGACATAGTCATAAATGGTATGTATGATCTCTGCATATATTGAAATTTTATTTTAACCCCTTCCCCCGCAGCCATTTTTTTATCTTTTCGTTTTTCACTTGCCGCATTCCAAGAGCCATAACTTTTTTCTTTTTCCATCAATAGAGTGCTGTGAGGGCTTATATTTTGCAGCAGGAGTTGTAGTTTCTACTGGTAGCATTAAAGTACCATATAATGTACTGGGAAACTGAAAAAAAATTATTTATGGGCTCAAATTGGAAAAAAAATGGAGATTCTTCAACTGTTTTTTGGGTTTCGTTTTTCCGGCTTTTACCGTGCAGTAAAAACGACAACTTAACGTTATTCTGTGGCTCAATAGGATTACGATGATACCACATTTTTGTTAGGATATTTTATATTTTACTACTTTTAAAGAAAAAATATTTTTGTTAAAAAAAAATTTGATTTGTGTCGCCACATTCTGAGAGCCATAACTTTTTTTATGTTTTCATCGATTGAGCGGTGTGATGGCTCATTTTTTGCGGGACAAGCTGTAGTTTTTATCGGTATTATTTTTTGGTACATATAATTTTTTGATCACTTTTTATTAAATTTTTTTGGGGAGCTATGTTGACCAACAAACAACGATTTTGGTGTTTTAAATGTTTTATTTCTTACGGCGTTCACCGTGCGTGTTAAATAAATGCTATATTTTAACAATTAAGACTTTTACAGAAGCAGCAATACCAATTTTATTAACTTTGTTTTATTTTTTATTTTACTTTAGAGGGAAAAATGGAAAAGGATTTTTTTTGAATTTTTAATTATTTAAAGTTTTTTTTTCACTACTGAAAACTTTATTTCACTTATTTTTACACATTTGATTAGTCCTTCTAGGGGACTTGAACAAGCAACCGTTAGAACGTTAGTATATTGTCATTTTCACAGGCATCTCTTAAGCCTTGTCATAGGCAGGGATTAGCAGAGGCAGAGTGAAGGCAGTCCTAGGGCCTTCATTAGGCCCCTGTGCTGCCATGACAACCATCGTCACCCCCGATCTCATTGCGGGGGAGGGTAAGCTGTTGGAGGGGGCCGTCCGCCACTTTTCAGCGCTTCAGTTGCGATTGAACGAAGCATTGGAGGGGTTAAACAGCCAGGAACAGCGCGACTGCTGTTCCTGGCAGTTAGTCCCGGGTGTTGGCTGTAAAACACGGCCGACACCTGCAGCTCGTGAGCACGCTCCATACATTCCCCACTGCACTATGATGTACCAGACACGTCGTTTTGTGGGAAGGGGTTAAGGAGGTGTGGTGCGTCTAATTTTCTGCCTGAATCACACTTTTAGCCACAAATCTAATTTTTTATGTAATTTTTATGAAAAATAACAGTTCTAAAATTGCATGACGATGCTTGTGTATATAAAGTTCTGAGTGGCATTTTGACATTGTGCCAGGTGTCCACTTTCAGAAAATATATGGGTATCAGGGTTTAGTATTTATTTTTTCATTTAGGTTGTATTTGTTCATTTCAAAAGTGTGAAAATTGTCCTTGCTATCTGGTGCCAAATTTACAGAAATCCCTGGAAGCAAAAGTTTTAACACAGAAGTTCACTTACTGTTTCACCCTGCACTGTGGATGTTTACTCAATGAGCTAAATAAAAGACATGATCGGTACAACTGTTTGTGTGTTATTCGTTTAATTAGATTGCGTGTTATGGCCACGTTCTCTGCCCCTGCCGCCACATACTCACCTTTTCCCAGCATATTCTGGCTCACGACTGACACCGTGCCTCTCTCTCGGTCCATGCCACTTGTGGCCTCCTCTGCCGCCACTCTCCTCAAACTACTCTGTTTTCCACTAGTGCGCGTGATGACTCTTAGTTTTTAAAAGGGCCAGCGCGCCAGTTCACCCAACTTTTCCAGGTACGTAAAGTACCCCTCACCTTTACTCATTGCCTGAGAAATTAGGTTCTATAGTCTAGCTTGAAAATTCTTCTCTGCTGTGTGTTCTGTTGAATTATCTGCTGCCTACTCTGTTTAAATCTGAGCTTGCCCTGTCTGCTGCCTTCCCTGACCTTTTGCCTGATTACCGAGATGACCGCCTGCAACTTGCCCTAACTTCTGGCTCTCCTAACATTGACTGACCATCTGCCGCCTGCCATGACATTCGCTTGTATGGACCCTGCGCCTTTTCTTCTTTTACTTTTTTCTCCTGCTAACGTCAGCCATTGCCTTTGGAAACTGCTATGGAGATAGTGACTTGGGGATTCTAGCAACCTAGTTCACATCTTTGTATGACGTTTAAAGGGTGAATACCTAGCAATCCCTTAGGACTCTCTCCCCCATTTTAGCCCCACGCCAAGTTGGTTGGCAACATAGAGGATCACACCATCCTCTGTTTGTCCCGTTACAGTTACCAATCTCTTGATGTGCCCTGTGACAGTTTACCCAGCCGATGGTACCTGCTGATGTTTCCCCTGCCTGAAGATTATGACCTGGCCCAATAACTGTCCAGATATCTTGTCTGCCAAGAACAATTGTTTAAGTTGTTGCAAAACAAAAACATGTCTTATAATGCCATGTCATCTACAGCTACCTCACCTGTGGCCTAAACGCCACAATCTCAAACAGCTGTCTACAGTTCAGGTCTTAATCTACCCACTCCATCTCGCTATGATGGCAACTCCAAGTCCTGCAGAGGCTTTTTTAATCAATATGTGGGAAGGTATGGCAGGCTGCATCAAAGATGATTTAATCTTCTTAGCCAACCATAATGATATCCGATTTCGTGAAGGCAACATGAAACGGACCAGGTACGTTGAGTATCCCAGCTGGCACCCACTGACAAAAGTTTCTTCCAGCCCCTGGCTCCTTCTCGCCATGATGAACCTATGCAGATGGAAAGGCTTTTATTTCTCTGTAGGAGAACGCCAAAGTACGCACACCAATAATCTGTGTTTGTACTGTGGGGCAAAAGTGTTTGGACTCTCCAACGCCTCAAGCAAGTAGGAGAGGCTACCCTAGGCAGAGAATCTACCTCTCAAAAAATGATAGTACCAGTTTTGGTGAATTATTGCTGGAAATCATCCACAAGGTTACTAAACCCATCTACATTCCAGTGGGAGCACTCCATCATGAACACATTTTCTTCCATATTTTGAAAAATTCCTCAGTCCTCTTCTCCTAGGCCTTTCCTGGTTACTGAATCCCTTTCCAGTTACAGATTGGACTTCCGGTCAGATATGGTAACCCGAAGGTGTGAAACTTGCCACCAACAATGTGTGCCTGTCATCCATCCCCCTAGGCTTTGACCTGTGGAACAAGTTTTGGACGAGTAGTTAAAACCTTATTCCAGTTTTTCTGATGTGTTTTGTATCTATCCTCCAAACATATTCACCCGAAGACTCCCTGCTTCAAGTTAGCTCTTCAATTTTTGGGTCTTTATGTTGTCCTAAAGCAAATAAATCCAGTATCTTGCAAACTTCGTCTTCATCGATATTTGCATATTCCCAATTATTGTAAAGGATCTGCCAGGCACAACTTCTGTGTCTACGCCCATAGGTAATCAGTCTGCACCTGCTTCTATGTCTCTGAGACTGACTCCATCTTCCACCACTCAGGATGGCAGGCTTAGGAGTGGGAGAGCCTATCACAGCCTGGCCAGACGGAGCTAGCTCCCGCCCTCTGTCTATTTATACCTGCCTTTCCTGTTCCTCCTTTGCTTGTGATTCTTCTCGTGTGGTTTCCTGGCCCAGCTACAGCTTCTAACTATTTGATCCTGCTCCATACTGACCCTGGCTTACTGACTACTCTCCTGCTCTGCGTTTGGTACCTCGTGCACTTCTGGTTTGACTCGGCTCGTTCACCACTCTTGTTGCTCACGGTGTTGCCGTGGGCAACTGCCCCATTTCCCTTAGCTTTGTGTACCCTTGTCTGTTTGTCTCATGCACTTACTGAGCGTAGGGACCGCCACCCAGTTGTACCCCGTCGCCTAGGGCGGGTCGTTGCAAGTAGGCAGGGACAGAGTGGCGGGTAGATTAGGGCTCACTTGTCCGTTTCCCTACCCCTTTCATTCAATTATTGTCATGTATCACTCCCCAAACCTCTGGTTCTTAATCATTTCTCTTAGAATTATCCATGTCCACCAGCCTCCTCTTCTGGTCTTGATACTAAATTTGAAGTCAATAAATTCCTTGAAGTCAAGAGGTCTAGAGGTAAACTCTTCTTCCTCATTGATTGGAAGAACTTTGGTCCAGAAAAGAGGTCCCGGGAACCTGAGGATGCACGGTCCTCCACTAATTAAGAAGTTTTGGTTTTACCTGCAGTTTCCACAAAAGCCTAGGTTCTATAGTATGGCTTGCTAGTTCTACTCTGCTGTGTATTCTATTGGATTATATGTTTCGGATGTGAATTTGTCCTTGTCCTGTCTGCACCTGCCCTGACCTTTTGCTTGTTTACCGTGACGGCATCTGCCATTTGCTATGAACTCTGATTATGCTAACCATGAGTGATGGTCTGCTGCCTGCCCTGACCTTTGCTTGTTCAGACCCTGCACCTTGTCTTCTGTTATCTATATCTCGCCTGTCCATGTCAGCCGTTGCCAATGGAGACTGATCTTGGGGTAGCGATCTGGGGATTCCAGCAACCAAATCCACATCTTCATATGGAGGTCTAAGGGTGAATACCTGGCAGTCCCTTAGAATCCCCTTCCCAGTTTAGCCCCACGCCAAATCTGTTGGCAACGCAGAGGGTCCACACCATCCTCTGTTGGCCCTGTGACAGTCACCAATCTTTACATGCCCGTGACATTGTGTTTGTCTATAATTGTGACTTAGATAACAATCAGACTACATTTCGATAGTAATTAATGCAAAAATCCAGGTAACTTCACTCCACTCTCACTTACTTTCTCTTGCAACTGTACATTACATTAATTATCTTGTTCTGATCCTGAGCTGCAGCCTGTATAATACTTTACAATTTTGCCGGTTGTCATTGGAAACAGTTGACAAGCTAAGCCCCTGTATGTGCTGATGCTGTCAGTTTCCACCGTTGATGATCGATCATTAGGGGGTCTTCATTTAGAAAGGAGGTTGTTGCCACTGGTTAACCCCATTTAGAAGTGTATGGAGAGAGGTACATATTTCCAGCTTTTTAAATAGAAAAGTTAAACCTATATATGAAATGCACTGCACAGGTCTTGGCAATTTTTTCAAAATCCATGCCAGTCAATCACATTGCATTGTACAAGCCACAGGACCAAACCACATAAAGCTTCAGCTCCCATATAACTAAGCCAGCCTACTACAGTTCCTCATAACATAAGCAGCCTGCAACAGTGCCTCCATAACAGAGGCAGTCTGCAATAGTACCCTATAACAAAGATAATTTACAACCGTGCTCTCATTACAGAAGCAGCATACAACAGTGTCTCCATAAGAACGGGAAAACTGCAACAGTGACTTCATAACGGAGGTAGACTGCAACAGTGGGAAAGAAAAGAAGAAGTAGAAGAAACATGGCGTGGGGATACCATCGCTGGCCTAAACAATGAATTTTGTCATTTAAGCCGGATGAAGGGTTTATTGCGCGAAACGTTGCCTGTTACTTAATGTATAGATAGACATCAGCAGTGTTTTGTTTGACATAGATTATCAATAAAAGCTCACTGAGGCATACCACCTACATTGAAGTGATGTCCTGTTCTTTCTATTTTTTGGATACTGCCTGCGGGAAGGAGGGGTACACTCTAGTCTAGTTGATGGTGAGTGTGTGGCCTGACCCACGGACTGTCACTTACCCACTAGACCTGTGGCACAAACCTCCTAGGTTACACATACCACTAGATAATGAAATGTGGTCTAAATTAATGTAATATAGATAATAAGGATGTGTCGTCACGAGGATCAATTTTTGGTGCAGGAAGCGATCTTGTTTCATGAGGTCCCCAAATTTGCGTCAGACAGCCCTGCTCACACTATATACTAAGCTTCCTTGGACATGGTTTGTTGGTTTCCGTATGATATATATATATATATATTGATTTTTACTGAAAGGATACATTTCAGTTAATATTTTCAGCTGTAACCGAGATGATAATTTTCCTAGTAACTGCATTGATTATGTAGTCATTGATTATGCTATTAACATTCACAGAGGATATTCTTTTTCATAGGCTATAAGCCACTCATTTCTTTTCCTACCCACAAGGTACCTAAGAAGTCATTGTGACAAGATCATTTCTGAGAGATAAGACATGGGCAGCTGCTGGTCACTTGTAATAAGGGTTAATCATTAAACCGCTGAAAAAAATCACCAGGGGAAGTAATTATGTGCTGGAAGTGAAGTAATCTGAACAGTAATTATGACTGCCTGGGGTGCACTGGGTTTAAGATATGGATCCAGGCAATGAAAAAAATATTTGCACTTTAAAGAGAAGCTGCCGCATTTCCCTAGGGGTATGCGACCTGTTACTACACTGGTCCCTATGGTCTGGACACCCAGAGCTTGTCCAGGCCATCAGGGATTGCACCCTCAATCCCACATTTGATGCCTGAACCTATAGAAAGCCGGCTGCATTCCCTAGTTCATTGATTCAACAGTATTATTTATGCAATACTGACATAAGTATTTGGACACCTTACAGCCATATTATTTGGTCACTATATAGTTGTGATAATCGGTCACTCAATGGTAATATTTGTACACTATAAGGTACACTATAAGGGGGCATCAATAGAACATACTGCACAGGGCACCATCCAACCTAAGGCCCTTCTTTTCAAACACATTGGTTATGCACTGCGTTTTAGCCAATTGCTCACAAGGGGAACACCCATATTCTCAAGAAGACCTACATATAACCTCCAAAATGTCGAGCTGCAGAAAATACACTACAGATACTGAACCAGTATGAGATACACTGAGATAAGAGCTCAGCGCTATCAGAAAATAGAATAATTTAACAGTGGTTGTATATGGTGAATACTACATGGTGTAAGTCAAGATCAGTACAAAATAGGTAAAGCTATTTATTTTCCAAGTTATTCAACGTTATATATATAGCTTATTTATCTCTGAAATTATATTAAATAGGAATTCATATTATATCAGTGAATTGGGAATTAGTAAAAGAGATAATAGGATGTTAAAGATTTTAAAGAATACACATAACAAAACTAGTTTTGATGAAATAAGTGACTCATTAATGCTGTCCCCGGCTGTAAATAACCAGAAACCATGTCAAAGTGGTAGATCCCGAAACTCCACCTTTTCTAACAAAGCTTTGCTGGCCCCCGACAGTCATGTTGCAGGGAACATTGCAAGGTTTTGAGTTTCCAGCAGCAAGTGGTCCACTGTCTTTCTCCTTCAAATAGGATTTTTCGGTGCTATATTTCACCGTCACAGGGTATGTGGACCCACTAGGCCGCTCCGCCGTAGCGGGGAGGCAGCTGACCAGGTCACAGTCTACACGAAAGTCAATAGCAGATAGCAATGCTTGGGTACCTGAACTAGTCCAGACGGTGGCTGTGGCTTCAGCACGGATGGAGGCCGTTGCGGCAGGTAGCGCCAGACGTGGCGGGCAGTATCCGATGCAGCAGAAGACACTGGATATGGCAGAAGACACTGGACATGGCAGAAGACACTGGACGTGGCAGAAGACACTGGACATGGCAAACGACACTGGACGTGGCAAACGACAGCAGGTGCAGTAGACATGACTCCAACACTGGTAGGCACAGGAACAGGAACAATACAGGATACAGGAATGGATAACAGGGCATAGGTAACAACTGGAACGGGGAAACACTAAGGGACCATTTGCCAGACAGACTGGGATAGGCTAACAATGCTCAGGCAAGGATCAGAAGGCCTGGGGCCTTCTTCTAGACCAGGAAATCATGGCAGTTGACGATGATGACGATTTTCTTTGTGCGTGCGCTGGCCCTTTAAGGTCGTGCACGAGCGTGCGCGCGCACCCTATGGGACACAGCAGAACGGAGCGGAAGTGAGCGCTGGTGTCTCCTAGGAAGGAGATGGGACCAGCGCTCACGGATCCATGGCTGCGGGCGTCGGGAGGTGAGTAAACCCGACGGCCCGCTGCCATGGGCGCTACAGTATCCCCCGTCTACCGCCCCCTCTTCTTGGGCAAGAGCGAGAGAGGAACATTTTAATAAGAGCAGGAGCACTGAGGTTCTCTTCTGGCTCCCAGAACCTCTCCTCAGGACAAAACCCTCTCCAGTCCACCAAATAGAAAGTCCTTCCTCCTACCCTTATGCAGTCCAGGTGTAAACGGTTTGCCGGACACAGGTTCTGTGTCGACGCCCGGGGTTAATGAGCCTTCATCAGCTCCAAGGTCTGCTAGAGTGACGCGATCTGTTACCACTCAGGCTTGCAGGCTGAGGAGAGGGAGATCATATCAGAGCCTGGCCTGACAGTTCTAGCTCCCGCCCTTGGTCTATTTATACCCTCACTTGCAGCATGTTCCTTGCCTGTGATTCTCTTGTTTCCTGGCTCTGCTATTTACCTGATTGACCGCTGTAAATTTTTGACCCTGGCTTGCCTGACTATTCTCCTGCTCTGTTTTGCTACTACGTACTCTCCTGGTTTGATTTGGCTCGTTCACCACTGCCTGTTGCTCACGGTTTTCCGTGGGCAACTGCCCTTACTCCCCTTTGCTTCTGTGTGCCCTTGTCTTGTGTTGTCTGTCTTTGCACTTACTGAGCGTATGGACCGTCGCCCAGTTGTACGCCGTCATTTAGGACGGGCCGTGCAAGTAGGCAGGGACTGAGTTGCGGGTAGATTGGGACTCACCTGTCGTCTCCCCATCCCGTACCATTACACCAGGATCTCGTTTACCTCGAATACATCAGAAGAACTGATGGGAGCAACTGTGGAACTAGAAGTCTTGCTGAAGCGGTTCAGGACCACTGGTTTCAGGAGGGACACCTGGAAGGAGTCGGGGATTCTGAGGGTAGGAGGCAGCCGCATCTTATAGGAGACAGGATTGATTTGTTGCAGAATCTCGAAAGGACCAAGGAACCTGGGAGAAAAAATTTGTATGAGGGCACCTTCAAGCGAATGTTTCGAGAGGACAGCCAGACTTTAGTCCCCGGAAGATACTGAGGCGGCTCTCTTCTCCTAGTATCTGCCTTTCGCTTCATGCGATCTACTGCCAGCAAAATAGAGGACCGGGTCTGTTGCCAGATTTGCAGGAAGTCCCCATATGCAGAGTCAGCAGCGGGTACCAGAGATGAAGTCGACACAGGAAGAGGGACTCTAGGATGTTGACAGTATACAATGTGAAATGGAGTGGAAGTGGTGGACTCACTTGTGTGGTTGTTGTATGAGAACTCGGCCCATGGAAGAAGCTGTACCCAGTTATCGTGCTTTGAAGAGATGAAGTGGCGAAGATAATTCTCGATGATCTGGTTGATCCTCTCAACTTGCCCATTGGACTGGGGGTGATAGGCTGAGGAAAAGTCCAATCTCACCTCCAGGAGTTTACAGAGGGCTCTCCAGAACTTAGAGGTAAACTGAACCCCCCGGTCGGACACAATGTGAAGAGGCAAGCCATGCAAGCGAAAGATGTGTTGAATGAAGAGACTCGCCAGTCGGGGAGCAGAAGGCAGGCCGGTTAGTGGGATAAAATGTGCCATCTTAGAGAACCTGTCCACCACCACCCAGATGGTGTTGCATCCTGCGGAGAGAGGAAGGTCTGTGCCGAAGTCCATTGCAATGTGCTGCCAAGGGGAATTGGGTACAGGCAGAAGTTGAAGCAGGCCGGCAGGCTTGGAGTGAGAAACTTTGTTAGAGGCACACACCGTGCAAGAAGAGACAAAGTCCAGAACATCTTTAGGTAGCGTGGGCCACCAGAAGTGACGAGCAATCAGGTCTTGGGTTTTACGGACACCAATTTGCCCAGCCAGTTTAGAACTGTGTCCCCAGCGGAGAATTCTTCTCCTGTCTGCCAACCGAACAAAAGTTCTACCCGGAGGGATGTCTGTAATCTGCAGCGGATTAGCGGTGACAACGCAGGATGGGTCTATGATAGCCTGAATGGACTCCACCGTGTCCTCCGTCTCAAACGATCTGGACAGGGCATCGGCCCTCTCATTCTTGTCAGCGGGACGGTAGTGGAGCAGAAACTGGAAACGGGTTAAGAACAGCGACCACCTGGCTTGACAAGGATTCAGTCTTTGAGCGGACTGAAGGTAGGTAAGGTTCTTGTGGTTGGTGTAGATCTCCACTCCTCCAGAGCCAATTTTATGGCCAGTAGCTCCCAATCTCCAATAGAGTAATTGCGCTCAGCAGAAGAAAAAAGTCTTGAGTAGTAGTCACACACTACTGCCTTTCCTTTGGAGCTCCTCTGGAACAGAAGTGCACCTGCACCAACAGAGGAAGCGTCCACTTCCAGTGAAAGCTGCCGAGATACGTGAGGGTGATGGAGGATCGAAGCTGAAGTGAAGGCTTTCTTGAGGCTAATGAATGCGGACTCTGCCTCTGGAGTCCACACCTTGGCGTTCACACACTTCTTGGTAAAGGTAGAGATGAGAGCCGTCAGAGATGAAAAGTTCGGAATAATCTTCCGGTAGAAATTGGCGAATCCCAGGAACCGTTGTATGGCCCTTAGGCCTTGAGGACGTGGCCACTCCAGGACAGACTTTAGTTTCTCAGGGTCCATCTTAAGACCTTGATTCGAGATGACGTAGCCCAGGAAGGGCAAAGACTTCTTTTCAAAGACGTACTTCTCCAACTTGGCATATAAGCGATTCTCTCTTAGTCACAGAAGAACTTGACGGACATGCCTCGGATGGGTCATCGGACCTGGGGAGAAAATCAAAATATCATCGAGATAAACAACAACACAGACAGGCGGTCTCAGAAAATATAAATGACGAATTCCTGAAATACTGCGAGAGCGTTACACAGCCCGAAGGGAATCACTAAGTATTCGTAGTGCCCATCGCGGGTGTTAAATGCTGTCTTCCATTCGTCACCCCGGCAAACCCGGATTAGATTATAAGCCCCCCGCAGATCTATCTTTTGGCTCCTCGTATGCGATCAAACAGCTCGGATATAAGTGGCAACGGGTATTTGTTATTGACCGTGATCTGGTTGAGACCACGGTAGTCAATGCAGGGTCATAGAGATCCATCTCTCTCTTTAACGAAGAAGAAGCCTGCCCCAGCCGGGGAGGAAGATTTTCGAATAAAACCCCTCTTCAAGTTCTCCTTGATATAGGCTGACATAGATAAAGTCTCTGGCAAGGACAGAGGATATACTCGTCCACGGGGAAGAAAAGCATTAGGAACGAGTTCAATGGGACAGTCATAATTCCGATGTGGAGGCAACGTCTCAGCTTCTTGTTTGCAGAAGACATCCGCAAAACTGGCATACTGAAATGGTAGACCGGAGATTGATTGAAGCAGAGGGGGCATAACAGGACGGACTTGTGACAGGCAATGGCTTTGGCATCTGGAACCCCATTGAAGAACCTCTCCGGTATTCCAGTCAAGGACCGGGCCGTGTAGGCGGAGCCATGGCAGACCCAGCAGGATAGGATTTATAGCCTTAGGTAGTACCAGGAAGGTGATCTGTTCTGAGTGAAGAGCTCCGACCTGTAGTGTCAATGGCTCTGTGATGAGCATTATCGGATCGGGCAATGGTAGACCATTCACAGAGGCAACAGCCAAGGGTCTCTCCAGACGGACTGTGGGTAGGCGTAAACGATCCACTAGATCCTGCTGGATATAATTAGCAGCCGCTCCAGAGTCAAGATAGGCAGAGGAAGGATGTGACATTTCTCCGGAGATGATGGCCACAGGAATCGATAATCTGGAAGAGGTTTTAACGTTTGGAGACGTTCCACCTAGAGTTGCCTCTCCAACCAACCTTAGGTACTGGATTTACCCGGTTTCTGTGGGCATAGGCGCACAAAATGACCCTTAAGGCCACAATACATACAAAGTCCGGAGGAGCGTCTGCGCTGCTTCACCTGTTCAGATAACCGGACTCTGTCTACCTGCATGGGTTCTTCAGGGGGCGCACTAGGGGAAGACAATAGTGGTCTCTGGACCGAGGGTGCTGGTCTGTGGACCCGGCTCTCCTGTCAAACCTCTTGAGTGCGCTCTCGGATTCTCATATCAACCCGGGTGGCTAACAGGATGAGGGCATCCCAGGGAGAAGGAAGGTCGCAGGCCGCCAGTTCGTCCTTGATGTGAGAGGACAGTCCCTGCCAGAAGGTTGCCACCAGTGCCTCATTGTTCCATGCCGGCTCGGCTGCTAGGGTACGGAAGGAGATAGCATACTCCCCTACTGTGGAGCCCTCTTGCTTGAGGGTCAAAAGAGTGGCTGCGGCAGAGGATGTTCGACCCGGCTCGTCGAACACGGCACGAAAGGACTGCAGGAACAAGGCTAGGTCCGAGGATACAGGTCCTTGTTGCTCCAAGATTGGGTTCACCCATGCGAGGGCCTTGCCAGCGAGGAGGGAGATAATAAACGCGACATTGGCCTCCTGGGAGGGGAAGAGATGAGGCTGCAGCCTAAAATGAACCATGCATTGATTAAGAAATCCTCTACATGCTCTGGGATCACCGTCGTAGCGAGGAGGAAGAGGCAGAGGAACTGTGGATCTGGAACAAACAGGAGGAGCAACGGGCAATGGCACAGCAACAGCCTCAGGAGGGAGAACCGGGGGTGGAACAGTGAGTAGATCCAGGCGGACCAGGATAGAATTCAAAGCCTCAAGTAGTTGATGCTGACGTGTGCGTAGGTCATGCATGTCTGTCTGTATCTTCTGGACTGCGGTCTTGGGCTGGCCAGCGAGTTCCATGGCCTGAGCGTACTGTCACGGTCACAGTAGAATAGCGGGGAGGCAGCTGACCAGGTCACAGTCTACATGAAAGTCAATAGCAGATAGCAATGCTTGGATACCTGAACTAGTCTAGACGGTGGCTGTGGCTTCAGCACGGATGGAGACCGGTGCGGCAGGTAGCGCCAGATGTGACGGGCAGTTTCCGATGTAGCAGAAGACACTGGATGTGGCAGAAGACACTGGACATGGCAGAAGACACGGGATGTGGCATGCGATACTGGACGTGGCAAACGACAGCAGATGCAGTAGACACGACTCCAACACTGGTAGGCACAGAAACAAGAACAATACGGGATACAGGAACAGGTAACAGGGCACGGGTAACAACTGGAACGGGGAAACACTAAGGGACCATTTGCGAGACAGACTGGAATAGACTAACAACGCTTAGGCAAGGATCAGAAGGCCTGGGGCCCTCTTATAGACCAGGAAATCATGGCAGTTGATGATGATGACGATTTCCTTTTCGCCGGGCACGAGCGTGCGCGCACACCTTACGGGACACAGCAGAACGGAGCGGAAGTGAGTGCTGGCGTCTCCTAGGAAGGAGATGGGGACCAGCGCTCACAGATCCATGGCTGCGGGCATCGGGAGGTGAGCAAACCCGACGGCCCGTGGCCATGGACGCTACACTCTACATTTGAGGAAACTAATACACTCTACCTGCTTAGCAACACATGCTCAACCGAGTGGTGCAGAGGCTTTGTAAGGATCTATCCAGGAATGCAGAAGGTCCTGTTGGTTTTCAGGAGACTGTGCTTCCATTTTAGCAGGTCTTGTTCTGCATTGCTAACTCCACTCTCCATATGCTTTACAGATTATTCAAGTAACATAGAATAGTTAATGATTGTCCAATACAGCACAGCAGCAAAGCATGGAACATATGTTTAATGCTAAGACATTGGTAGCTTATCGGGTAGGCAAGTAACCTTCTCAGGCCTTGCGATGAGACCACCTGATTTAACAATCTTACCCCACTCCTGGTTGTTAGAGATCAGACGCTCCCCTTAATTCAGCAAAATGCAGAGTGTCACGATCACAGGGTATGTGGACCCACTAAGCCGTGTTCCGCCGTAGCGGAGAGGCAGCTGACCAGGTCACAGTCTATACGAAAGTCTATAGTAGTTAGTAACACTTGGGTACCTGAACTAGTCCAGACAGTGGCTGTGGCTTCAGCACAGATGGAGGTCGGTACAGCAGGTAGCGGCAGACGTGGCGGGCAGTTTCCCATGTGGCAGAAGACACTGGCCGAGGCAGAAGACACTGGACGTGGCAGAAGACACAGGACGTGGCAGAAGACACGGGATGTGGCAATGACAGCAGGTGCAGTAGACACGTCTCAGACACTAGTAGGCACAGGAACAAGAACAGCACGAGATACAGGAACAGGTAACAGGGCACGGGTAACAACTGGAACGGGAAACACTAATGGGCCATTTGCAAGACAGATTTGGGATAACTAACAACGCTCAGGCAAGGATCAGAGGGCTGGGGCCTTCTTATAGACCAGGAAATCATGTGGTTGATGATTGTTTTACAGTTGCACGCGCTGGCCCTTTAAGAGTGGGCAAGAGCGTGCACACACACCCTACGGGACACAGCAGACCAGAGCGGAAGTGAGCGCTGGCGTCTCCTTGGAAGGAGATGGGGACCAGCGCTGACGGATCCATGGCTGCGGGCGTCGGGAGGTGAGTAAACCCGACGGCCCGTGGCCATGGGCGCTACAGTATCCCCCCTCTTAGGCCTCCTCTTTTTGGGGCCAGAGCGAGAGAGGAATTTTTTAATGAGAGCAGGAGCACTGAGGTTCTCTTCCGGCACCCAGGACCTCTCCTCAGGACCAAACCCTCTCCAGTCCACTCAATAGAAAGTCCTTCCTCCTACCCTCTTGCAGTCCAGGATCTCCCTCACCTCGGATATATCAGAAGAACCGCTGGGAGCAACTGTTGAACTAGAAGTCTTGCTGTAGCGGTTAAGGACCACAGGCTTCAGGAGGGACACATGGAAGGAGTTGGGGATTCTGAGGGTAGGAGGCAGCCGCAGCTTATAGGAGACAGGGTTTATCTGTTGCAGAATCTCGAAAGGACCATGGAACCTGGGAGCAAACTTGTATGAGGGTACCTTCAAGCGAATGTTCCGAGAGGACAGCCAGACATTAGTCCCTGGAAGATACTGAGGCGGCTCTCTTCTCCTAGTATCTGCTTTTCGCTTCATGCGATCGACTAGGAATACAACAACAAAGCTCAGGCATGGGAGGATGGGGCTGGGACCTTTTTATAGCCCAGGGTGCTCTGGAGCAATTAGCTCAAATCACCAACATGAGTGTGCTCTGGCTTCTTAAGTCTGGACTGAGCTCGTGAGCGCACCCTAGTGGTCACTGTAGAGCAGGACGGCCGTATGTGCAGACATCTCTTGAGAGAAGAGCGCCGACTGGATGGAAGGAGTTTGTGGTCCACGGACGTTACAGTATCCCCCCTCTTACGCCCTCTGCTCTTGGGACCAGAATGAGAGAGAAAACTCTTAATGAGGGTAGGAGCATTGAGATTCTCCTCTGGCTCCCAGGACCTCTTTTCTGAACCAAACCCCTTCCATTCTACTAAATAAAAGGTTCTTTCTCTTACTTTTTTGATGTCCAAGATCTCCTTAACCTCGAAGGTGTCTGAAGGGCCGCTGGAGGCAACCGCAGGGCTAGGAGTCTTGGTATAGCGGTTCAGAACTACCGGCTTCAGGAGAGAAACATGGATGGAGTTGGAGATCTTGAGGGTAGGAGGCAGCCGAAGCTTGTAGGCGACAGGGTTGAACTGCTGCAGGATCTCGAAGGGACAGAGGAACCTGGGAGAAAATTTGTATGACGGCTCCCTGAGTCTAATATTCCGGGAGGACAGCCAAACCTTTGTGCCAGGAAGAAACTGAGGGGGTACTATTCTCCTTGTGTCCACCTTCCGCTTCATGCGGTTGACCGCCAGCAGGATGGAGGATTGAGTCTGCTGCCAGATCTCCAGAATGTCCCCAAAGGCCGTGTCAGCAGCTGGTACCTCGGACGTAACAGGAAATGAGAGAGGAATTCGTGAATGCTGGCCATAGACAATAAGGAACGGTGTCTTCTGTGTGGACTCGCTGGTATGATTGTTGGAAGAGAACATGGAAGCAACTGCACCCAGTCATCATGCTGCTTGGAGATGAGGTGGCGTAGGTAGTTCTGCAAGATCTGATTGATCCTCTCGACCTGACCATTGGACTGAGGATGGTAGGCCAAGGAAATATCCAACTTTATACCTAGGAGTCCGCAGAGGGCTCTCCAGAACTTAGAGGTGAATTGAACCCCCCGATCAGACACAATATGCTGCGGCAAGATGTACAGGCGGAAGATGTGTTGGATAAACAGCTTGGCCAGCAGAGGAGCAGGAGGAAGACCGGTCAGAGGAACGAAGTAGGCCATCTTTGAAAATCCACCACCACCCAGACAGTACTCCATCCGGCAGAGAGAGGCAGGTCCGTAATAAAGTCCATAGCTATATGCTGCCAGGGAGCATTGGGCACAGGCAATGGCTGGAGCAGACAAGCAGGTCTAGAGTGAGCAACCTTGTTGGCTGCACATACTGAACAGCAACCCTACGGGACACAGCAGACCGGTGCGGAAGTGAGTGCTGGTGTCTCCTAGGAAGGAGATGGGGACCAGCGCTGACGGATCCATGGCTGCGGGTGTCGGGATGTGAGTAAACCTGACGGCCCGTGGCCATGGACGCTACACAGAGCAAGACACAATTCCTAGTTTGACTTCCCATAATGGTACAGAGGAACCTTGGAAGGCATTGCATTTTGGCCTCTACCTCTTGTCCAGGGAGGGAAGAGGTGGAGAGGGTGGCAACACAACAAGTCCTATACTTTGGGGAAGTACAACACCTTGTGTCTACTGGTAGCTTTGGCAAACACCCAGTGATGCTGCTACTCTATCCTCCAGTACAATGTCTAGCATGCCAGTATGCATGCTTACTTGCTTGCAGATTGATCAGAGCATCTACTCTTTTGGACCTATGAAGGAAAAATGGGTGAATTTCCAATAAGTAAACAAAATTTGCACTATGAAACAATTTTCTGCAATAAACAAGTGATTTGCTAGCATTTGCTGACCACAAACCCATCAGATAATATGATAATTTCTCAGATGATAAGTTCTCCCTACACTCCCCCACTGCATCACTGCTCTTCAGCCTTGGTCCCTTCTAGAAACAAAAGAAGCACTGCTAGTAGCAGCATCAACTGTGTATCATAGACATGTTAGTGGTCTACTCTTAGATTAAGCTGCATGGCCTTGACCACTAGGAAAAGCTGGAAAAAAATGGTCGGAACCTTCCTTGAGTGCATCCTGGCCCCAATTCTTATCCAAAGTTGGAATATCATGGTTTTCTGCGTCAACAGATCAGAGCATCAGTCAAGCTTGAGGTCTACGCTCATATTAAGCTAAATAGTCTTGACCACTAGCAAAAGCAGGAAGAAATGGTCAGAAACATCCTTTGAGTGCACCCTGGCCCCAATTCTTCTCCAAAGTTGGAATTTCAATGCATTCTGGGTCAACGGATTAGAGCCTCAGCCCAGCATGAGATGAGCTATATGGTCTTGAATACTAGCAAACACTGGAAAAATGGTCAGAACCTTTCTTGAGTGCACCCTGACCCCAATAATTCTCCAAAGTTTGAATTTCATGGCTTTCTAGGTCAACAGACTGGAGCATCGGTCCAAACTTACAGCAAATATTTTTTGGAGAGAGCCTTCACCTAATAAGTGAAATCATTAGTAATGTTATTTATTGCCAGTGTGGAAATAATTAAATATAATGAATTTGTCCTGAATGAGTCTTGAATATGTGAGGAATATCAGTTTCCTATGACACATAAATTTAATTAAGCAGCACCTTGCTACTGCTTCAACTACAATCACCCCTAAAATCCACCGTCGCTGCCTTTACCACCACCAGCTAAAACTTCCACAGGCATGATGTGGTATAACATCATTAACATACATGGCAGTTACATACTTACGTCCTGCCAGAGATTCTATTGCTTTTCAGAAACTGATTTACCCAACACCCGATAAAGTAGAACGATATACAGATACCACACATGGGGAGGAAGGGCGTCAAATGCCTATATTCTCTTCAAACATTATATCACAACTGCAACAAATTGTGATAAAATCATCTTAAACTAAAGAAATGCTCATGTGAATTAAGTCAGTAATATATTTTAAACTAAACCTTTCTCAGACATGGGTGTTCCCGTGTTTTGTTTGGCATTAAGACATCTAGAGCCGGCACTATGAAAGTGTCACAACTCTATCTGTCCAATAAAAAAGGTTATATATTTAAATATTATATATTTAATTATTATTTAAGAGAAGGGTGAGGTGTCCAAATGAGAGCAAAACATTATGGACAGGGAGCTTAGTACTTTATCCTTAGTACTTTGTAAGGATTGGTTCCTGCTATTTGCGTCAGCTTTGAAAGTTTGCAATATTTCCTAGACTATCCCTTTAACCAGATCTCATTGCTCAACTCTTTAGGCTTAGTACAGATATTGCTTGGTGGTGCTGCCCAAACCTGCAGAAGAAGGACGTTTGGCAAACCGTTTCACATGTAACACCTGGTCCTCAAGTTTGACAAAAATGGAGTATGAGTGCCTAGTATCCCATTAAGTGTAATAGTTAGAGATCATATTAATAGAAAATTTTACTAGAATATAAGATTAAGCATATAAACCATGTATCATTAACTAGAAAGAACATTAACAAAACAAGAGAACGAGTGGTAGAAGATTGTTAAAGGTCAGGAGGTCCTTGGACATGTTTATATCTTCCGGAAGTGGCAAAGAATGTTCACAAGTGTTCATTTAACATAGAATCGGGATCTAGTAAATGTAAATCATTGAGATCGGGATGCAGAACCAGGGGAAAGATCAAAATGTTGTTGGAATTAGATCAGGGATCTTTTGAATAACCAGAATATAATTCGTAGGTGTTCCACTAATAAGATCAGATGTATTGGAACATACGATGCATGTGCCAATCAGGTTACTATCATTTTACGCAAATACTGGCCTATTCTACAGGCTGATCTCGACTTATGGGATGTCATATCAGCGACAACTAATGTCACATATCGAAGAGGTAAGAACCTCAGAGAATTTTTGGTCCACAGCCATTACTCCAAACAGTCTATATCACAGAGCATGTGGCTAAAATGTCCTGTATTAGGTTCTCACCCTTGTGGACATTGCTTCGTTTGCCCTTTAATGCCAAAAATGAAGGATTTTTTAAATCTTGTAGACAAAAGAACTTACATAATCAGACAATTTATCAATTGCCAGTCGGCCGGCATAGTATACATTGCCAAATGTCCATGCCCTAAATTATATGTGGGTAAAACCATCCAGCAATTGAGGAGACGGATAGCTAAACATCTTCGCTCCATCAATCAGAAAGAGGATACTCCATTATCCAGACACATTAGATCAGTCCATAATGGGGAAACCAGGATTACTTCAATTTTGGGGTATTACTCAAGTATTGTATATAGAAAAAATATGTGGTTATAACCAAACCATACCTAACAAACCCAAAATTGCAATATAATATAGCACGGTGCCATTCCTGATAAAGATAATAGAAAAAAAGAAAAAAGAAAAATGATCCAGAAATATTACTAGGCACTCTTGGGTTAAATAAAATTTAACATAGTATTTTATTTTTGAATCCAGATAATACCGGCAACATTTAATTTATACATGAATACAAAATTTACAATTTAAAAAGAGAAATCTCCTGGCCAGGAAAGAAAACATACAATAGAACCTTCAAAACATGAGTGATATTGCCTGATGGATATATATCAAACTATATATGTATAAACAATTTTGAAAGATTTCAAAAAATGAAAAACCGCTGGGTTGTGTTCACACTTGCGGTTTTCAAACATATATATTATTTTTATCACAAAATGGCCAGAGTTCCTATTTGGAGTAGCTGGTAATGAAATTTTTAAAGAAATTCACTTTATGTGTAAGTAACATGACTTTACTCTCAAGATAGGAAAATAGCCTCATGAATTAAAGGAATGTGGTTAACAGCGTGCTTTTTTTCCCTTCTCATTAATGAATCCTCAGATCCAAATCAGATTTTATGGTGATAGGAAGTCTTTTCACAGACCTTTGGGTCAATGTGTAGCTCTCATGATATTTAGGCTTTGAGGCAAGACATCAACTTTTATAGGTTTTTTACCTTTACCTTCGACATCCAGCAAGTGCCGGGAAACCATGCAGGGAAGCGGTCAGCTCTGAGGTGGAAAATAGCAAATCTCCACAGAAGGAAAGTTCACTTTGTGTGGCCACACATAAATTTCAAAGCCTTCAAATCTCCACCCGACAATGCAGGATCGCACCCCGGTATATCAGCTGGATAAGGGCACTCCGAGAGGAACAGACCCAATGGAACAGGATCGCACACCGGCAACCAGATAAATAAAACTTCCAGAGTATGTCTCCTTCCACGTGTGATCTTCAACACTGGACAGGTATTCTCAGGGCAGGGTTTGGACGTCACTACCCGCCCCGTTAATTAGAACAGCTGACGCGTTTCATCCCTGAACGGGATTTCTTCAGAGCAGTTTGACAGGTACTGCCAAACACACCATATCTATAGTGTCCCAAATTCATTCATTGGTTCAATGATAAAAAACATAATGTTTAAAAGATATTATAGAATAATATATCTAGATCTTTCATGAGATGCCATAATGCTATCCATCTCTCAATTTTGATAACCGACATAGACATTTTTATATTCAAACATGCAATTCCTATATCCATTAAATCACATCCATAAGTATATTCGGTATTTTCAAAGAAAGGGCAATCAGTGGTGTGTCTATACTTTATCAAGATAAGACCAATAACTGAATTTTACATAGGAGTACAATTGCTACCTGAACTCAATTATTAATATAAATTCTTCCGTGAATACGGTTGACTACTAATATCCAGACCCTATGTTGGATTTCTGAAGGAACAAATTTTTCTTCAATAACGGATCCTTTATTAGACCTTTTAAATAAAAGACGCCGAAGTCTGATTGATTTATTAATTTTTTAATTCCCTATACATATACGATTTGAAATTCTTATAATACTTCAGGGGAAGCAGGGAGAGAGGACCATCACCTGTTAAGGTATTAGGACCCGGGTCCCCACCACCCCCGAATCAATTTGATTTTAATACAATAAAGATTAGTTTGATAATTTTACTACTAAATTTCATAAAATTATATATATATGTATAAGATTATGCCAATGTATAAGAAATGGGATATCCAGACCAAAGACACACACCAGGCTTCCAAGGGAAAAAGAATTATCTGATCCAAAAATTTTACACTCAATTTTACTAAGTCTTTCTCCAAGGATGAAATAATTAGGGTCCCATTTTTTGATCCAACACTCATCCATAAAGTATTGTTTATATCTAATACTAGGTAACTCCAAAATACCGAGAGATGAGAAGGGAATACAATGCTAGGAGACAAAACAGCCTCTTGGCTCCCATCTATTCAAAGGAACATATTAAATTTTATTTCATTATTTAGTCCCCTAGGATTCAGGGTTCCCAGTGTGTAAATCCACATAGTTTCTTTCTGGAGGAGTGTTCGGTTGAGATCACCTCCCCTTCTGTCTTGAAATAATTGATAAATCCCCATGAATTTTAAGCCAGTTGGTGATTGGGCATGATACGTTTTGAAGTGTGCAGCTAAAGGATTTGTCATTTCACCCTTGGTAATGTCCCGAATGTGTTCGCTAATACGAATATGTAATTCGCGTTTCGTTTTCCCAATGTATTGTTTCCCACATGGGCAGATAATAGAGTAAACGACCATGGTTGAGCGGCAATTAATAAAATTATAGACTTTGAATTCCCTTTTATGTTCACTGTCAAGAAAGGTATCTGATTTTAACACATACTTGCAACATCTACAAGAGCCACACATGAACATTCCTTTTGGACGTTTCTGTAGCCATTTCTCATTGTCTGGGGTCCTTCTCTTGAACTCAGAACTCACCAACATATTCCTCAGCGTGGGGGCCTTTCTGGGAACCATACTCGGTACATTCCCCACTATTGAGTTGATTCTTTTGTCCAAAGTTAAATGTGGCCAGTTTTTAATCATCAAATTCCGAAGTATGTTCCAATGGGAACCATACCTCGAAATGAATCTGACTCTATTATCACTATTATCTTTTTTACCTCTTTTGAGAATTTCCTCTCTATTCTGCCTAGATGCCCTATTGTATCCTTTCTTGATCATTTTTTTGGAGTATCCCCTATCTTCAAAGCGAGAGGATAGATCGTGTGCTTCGCTTTTGAAGTCCCTGAAATCAGTACAGTTACGGCGAATTCGAAGAAATTCGCTTATCGGGATCCCCTTAATTTGAGAGGGAAAGTGATGGCTACTTGCTGCCAAAAGGGTATTACCTGATGTTGGTTTCCGATATGTGGTCGTTTTTAATCTATTTCCCTCCCTATGAATATTAAGATCTAAAAAGCTAATGTGATCTTCACTATAAGTGAAGGTCAGAAGAATATTCAATTTATTGGAATTTAAATCTCCGATGAAGCTTTCTAGCAAATCCAATGGTCCCTTCCAACATAAGAGAACATCATCCATATATCTAAGCCAAACAGAGGCGCATTTTCTGAAGAGGGGATGTGGGTATACTATAAATTCTTCCCACCAGCCCAAATGTAAGCAGGCATATGATGGTGCACAAGAGGATCCCATGGCAGTTCCACGAATCTGACGATAAAATTTGCCATCAAAAGAGAAGCAGTTATAATTCAAAACGAATTCCAACATTTCAATAATAAATTCATTTTGGTGAGCCCAGTCTCCTCCTCTCCTCTCCAGAAAATGCGCGGCCGCTTTAAGACCGACATCATGTGGGATGGAAGTATACAATGACTCCACATCCAATCCTACCAGGATGAAATCTTCCTCAAGAGTCAAATTGTCAATTTTGTTTAGAAGATCCCCTGTATCCAATACAAAGGATGGAAGTGTACGGACAAAGGGTTTCAATTTTTCATCTATGTATTTCCCAAGGTGATCTGTTGGACCATCACACCCCGAAATAATAGGTCTACCCGGAGGTGTATTCCTATTTTTATGCACCTTGGGAAGCACATATATAGTGGGCATACGGGGTTCTTTTACCTCCAAATATTGGAACTCATTTTTATTGATTAGGCCCTCATCCAATGCAAAAGTCAATTTTCTATTTAGAGTTCCCACTATATTGTCCAGTGGGTTATCCTTCAAAAGAGAATATGTATCCGTCTCCAATTGTCTTCTAATCTCACCGACATAGTCCTCCTCTCTGAGGAGGACAACATTTCCACCCTTGTCACTGGGCTTGATTACAATATTTTCAATATTTTGCAATTCTTTTAGGGCTTTTCGTTCCCTTTCAGTTAGGTTGTCCTCACACAGAAATGAGGACCAGTCGATGACACTAATATCCCTTAGCATGGCCTCCAAAAATGCATGTGTGTACCTGTTAGAGTGTATACTTGGCATGGTACTGCTTTTTTTCCGCAAGCCCGTATACTCTGGGATAATATCAGTAAGATACTCTTCAAAATTATCTGTATTCTCCAATGTGTTACCTTCCCTCCATAACTCATTTAAATCCACTAAAGTATTCAGATCCGACATTTCCAAATTCGGGATCATTCCTAATTCCATTGTTTCTCTCTGTGACTGTGATGACACATTCTCGTTTTGACTATTCCTCTCATTTTTTTCCCCATGCCAGAGTCTTAAAAGAATCTTTCTGAGAAAGAGGTGAAGGTCTTTACATATCTCAAATTCCTTTCCAGGGATAACTGGTGAAAAACCCAATCCACGATTCAATAAGGATATATGGTGTGTTGATAAGGGGAAATCGGTTAAATTAATTATATTATTCATATTATTTTCTATCTTCCCCTGCGTTGTCTTGTATTGGGTCCTCCTTTTTTCTCTACTATTCTTTCCTCTCCGAATTTCCCTCTGTTTCGGTCCCCTAAAAAAGAGACCTTAGATTGTGATTCCTCAACTCTGATGTATTTCCCCATCTCATTGTCACTAGATGGGTCACTTGTAGTTTCCCCATCTGTTGACATAAAAGTATTCCTTCTCACCCGTAATCTACTTTTGTTTTGTTTTTCTCTATTTTTTGTAAAGGAGAAAATTTGTTTCTGCTCAAAATCAAAAGTATCCCTTTGGAATTTTCTCCTTTTCCGTATTGATATTTCACGAAGTTCCATTTCTACCTCTTTTTTGAGACTAACATTTAGTTTTTCAAATTCCGGATCCTTGCAAAATATATCTAATTTTTTAACACTCTCCTCAATTTCCACATTAAGCAGACTAAGCATATTTTTCTCCTCTTCTATCAATAAATCCATCAAATTCCTTGAGTGTCTCAAGCACTCCTCATCCCATTTTTCCAAAAATACTTCACTTTTAAAATGTGATGCTGGTGTTGTACGTCTACGTAAACCTCTTGGGATAATTTTGGACAGCCTATATGCCTCTAAGCTCTGGATATCCCACTTGCGTCTTAAATGACTCAAAATTAGTCTCCGATGATTTTTAAATAAACCATATATGTCTCCTCTGATGTCCTCTGCACTTTTATTCATTTCACAATTCAAAAGTGCAGCAATCCGTGCATCCACCTCTAAGTCCAAGCAATAGGCCATACTAATGACACACCACTGATTACCTCTCAAGTTCAAAAAGAAAATATTTTTCTTTCTAAAGGTATACAAACAAAACAGGAAGGGAAACACCCTCCAAAAAATATTGTATATAGAAAAAATATGTGGTTATAACCAAACCATACCTAACAAACCCAAAATTGCAATATAATATAGCACGGTGCCATTCCTGATAAAGATAATAGAAAAAAAGAAAAAAGAAAAATGATCCAGAAATATTACTAGGCACTCTTGGGTTAAATAAAATTTAACATAGTATTTTATTTTTGAATCCAGATAATACCGGCAACATTTAATTTATACATGAATACAAAATTTACAATTTAAAAAGAGAAATCTCCTGGCCAGGAAAGAAAACATACAATAGAACCTTCAAAACATGAGTGATATTGCCTGATGGATATATATCAAACTATATATGTATAAACAATTTTGAAAGATTTCAAAAAATGAAAAACCGCTGGGTTGTGTTCACACTTGCGGTTTTCAAACATATATATTATTTTTATCACAAAATGGCCAGAGTTCCTATTTGGAGTAGCTGGTAATGAAATTTTTAAAGAAATTCACTTTATGTGTAAGTAACATGACTTTACTCTCAAGATAGGAAAATAGCCTCATGAATTAAAGGAATGTGGTTAACAGCGTGCTTTTTTTCCCTTCTCATTAATGAATCCTCAGATCCAAATCAGATTTTATGGTGATAGGAAGTCTTTTCACAGACCTTTGGGTCAATGTGTAGCTCTCATGATATTTAGGCTTTGAGGCAAGACATCAACTTTTATAGGTTTTTTACCTTTACCTTCGACATCCAGCAAGTGCCGGGAAACCATGCAGGGAAGCGGTCAGCTCTGAGGTGGAAAATAGCAAATCTCCACAGAAGGAAAGTTCACTTTGTGTGGCCACACATAAATTTCAAAGCCTTCAAATCTCCACCCGACAATGCAGGATCGCACCCCGGTATATCAGCTGGATAAGGGCACTCCGAGAGGAACAGACCCAATGGAACAGGATCGCACACCGGCAACCAGATAAATAAAACTTCCAGAGTATGTCTCCTTCCACGTGTGATCTTCAACACTGGACAGGTATTCTCAGGGCAGGGTTTGGACGTCACTACCCGCCCCGTTAATTAGAACAGCTGACGCGTTTCATCCCTGAACGGGATTTCTTCAGAGCAGTTTGACAGGTACTGCCAAACACACCATATCTATAGTGTCCCAAATTCATTCATTGGTTCAATGATAAAAAACATAATGTTTAAAAGATATTATAGAATAATATATCTAGATCTTTCATGAGATGCCATAATGCTATCCATCTCTCAATTTTGATAACCGACATAGACATTTTTATATTCAAACATGCAATTCCTATATCCATTAAATCACATCCATAAGTATATTCGGTATTTTCAAAGAAAGGGCAATCAGTGGTGTGTCTATACTTTATCAAGATAAGACCAATAACTGAATTTTACATAGGAGTACAATTGCTACCTGAACTCAATTATTAATATAAATTCTTCCGTGAATACGGTTGACTACTAATATCCAGACCCTATGTTGGATTTCTGAAGGAACAAATTTTTCTTCAATAACGGATCCTTTATTAGACCTTTTAAATAAAAGACGCCGAAGTCTGATTGATTTATTAATTTTTTAATTCCCTATACATATACGATTTGAAATTCTTATAATACTTCAGGGGAAGCAGGGAGAGAGGACCATCACCTGTTAAGGTATTAGGACCCGGGTCCCCACCACCCCCGAATCAATTTGATTTTAATACAATAAAGATTAGTTTGATAATTTTACTACTAAATTTCATAAAATTATATATATATGTATAAGATTATGCCAATGTATAAGAAATGGGATATCCAGACCAAAGACACACACCAGGCTTCCAAGGGAAAAAGAATTATCTGATCCAAAAATTTTACACTCAATTTTACTAAGTCTTTCTCCAAGGATGAAATAATTAGGGTCCCATTTTTTGATCCAACACTCATCCATAAAGTATTGTTTATATCTAATACTAGGTAACTCCAAAATACCGAGAGATGAGAAGGGAATACAATGCTAGGAGACAAAACAGCCTCTTGGCTCCCATCTATTCAAAGGAACATATTAAATTTTATTTCATTATTTAGTCCCCTAGGATTCAGGGTTCCCAGTGTGTAAATCCACATAGTTTCTTTCTGGAGGAGTGTTCGGTTGAGATCACCTCCCCTCCCCTTACTCAAGTATGACTAGGCCCAAGAGAAGGAAATTTAGATTGGAAATTATTACAAGAAGAAGCATGGTGGATACATTGCTTGGGCAGCTTGAATCCTGGTGGTCTCAAAGGGGTTTCCCATGAGAGACATTTATGACATATCCACACCTCTCGGACCCGCACCTATCTCCAGAACAGGGCTAAAGTGAATGGGAGAATGCTTTAATACTGTGAACCCCTGCTACTAGCATAACGACGATTCACAGTAGGATCAATAAATAAAGGAGAAGTTGATGAGCGCCGCTGATCATTCAAAGCAGCATATCGGCAGGGTTGCCGGGAGTCGGACCCCACCGATCAGGTATTGATGGCCTATCCTGAGGATAGGCCATCAATTTCTTATGAATGGACAGTTAAATGTGACCGGGCTACCAGTGGTCACATTAAAAGTAGGTCACTGACTAGTAATCCCTGTCACATAGCTAATGCAGGAACTCTGTCACTTTAGGAGTCCCTGCATTAGCTTTTTCTGGTACCTCCTTAATGCGCCAGAATTATTAATAACTATTAATATTTGTGGCGCATCTCTAGGTCCTGTGCGCAACAATAGAAACTACAGTTCATTGATGTCTAATTTCTATTGCGCCGCAGGGGAGAAGACAGTAGACTGCTGAAGGTGAGCATAAGTATTTTATTTTTCATATTACTAACTTTTTTCTTTTAGTTTCGCAGGTTCCACTGGAACTACACCATAGATTCGATGGACTGCGATGATCTACGTTTTTGTTTTTTAATAACATTTTTAGCGAGGATTGTGTGGGGGAGTTTTTATTTCAATAAAAAAATATTTTCTTATGTCTCTGTGCATTTTTTAATACCTTATTAGTGCCTTAGTAATGGCAGTTGTATGTATGACAATGTCCATGTCCATTACTAAGGCGGGGCTTAGTATTAGCCAGTAAAAAGGCTAGCACTAACCCCTCCCCGTTATTACCCCGATACTCACCGCCACTGAAATGATGGGGGTAGGGAAATGGACAAGTGAGCCCTAATCTACCCGCCACTCTGTCCCTGCCTACTTGCAACGACCTGCCCTAGGCGACGGGGTACAACTTGGCAGCGGTCCCTACGCTCAGTAAGTGCACGAGACAAACAGACAAGGGAACACAAAGCAAAGGGAAAGGGGCAGTTGCCCACGGCAACACCGTGAGCAGCAAGAATGGTGAACGAGCCGAGTCAAAACCAGGAGTGCACGAGGTACCAAACGCAGAGCAGGAGAGTAGTCAGCAAGCCAGGGTCAGTATGGAGCAGGATCAAATAGACAGAAGCTGTAGCTGGGCCAGGAAACCACACGAGAAGAATCACAAGCAAAGGAGGAACAGGAAAGGCAGGTATAAATAGACAGAGGGCGGGAGCTAGCTCCGTCTGGCCAGGCTGCGATAGGCTCTCCCACTCCTAAGCCTGCCATCCTGAGTGGTGGAAGATGGAGTCAGTCTCAGAGACACAGACTCAGGTGCAGACTGATTACCTATGGGAGTATCCACAGAAGTTGTGCCTGGCAGATCCTTTACAGCCACCAGGGGTATCGGGAAGAGCTGGGTGCAATCCAGTACCCGACCATCTGCAGTGATGGTTGTGCACTGGGGCGGCCGCATGTTGGTATTATTAGGCTGGGAAGTGCCAAAACCACGGGCTTCCCACCCTGGTAATGCTAGCCTGCTGCTGCTATGTTGTATCTGGCTGGTTATGAAAATGGGGGGGTCCCATGGGCGTAGCTAGGGGGGGCAGGCGGGGCATGTGCCCCGGGTGCAAGGGAAGGGGGGGTGCCGAAGAGCAGCTGATCGCTGCTGACAGGCGCCCCGTATGTCGGACTCCTGCAGCAGCTTAGGAAGAGCCAGGAAATTAGGGCGTTCTGACTGGGGTCTGTGACGGCCAGGGAGTGGACCGGTCCAGTCACCTTACCTGTCACCTGACCTCACGTCAGTGACATGAGGTCAGATGACTCAGGTCAGGGGACAGGTCCACTCCCGTGCTGCAGCCTCCCTGCATATGCCTCTACTCTGTGCTCTGCGAGAAGCAGAGAGGAAGCTCCGCCCACATCCCGTCCTGACCTGTCAGCAAGGAGACATGGTGAGTGTCTGTGTGTGTAGTGTGAAGAAAGTGTGTGTCTCTGTGTGTGTGTGTGTGTGTGTGTGTGTCTCTCTGTCTGTCTGTGTCTCTGCATGTGTTTGTCTCTTATATCTACTACATTATCTGTACTCAGAGAGTTATCAGTGTGCTATCTGTAGTGTTACATAGGACCGCAGGTAACATCTACTACATTATCTGTACTGTGTAGCAGAGCTGAGATTGTAATTTAGCACAATGTGTTATCTGTGGCAGTGGCGTAACTACCGCCGTAGCGACTGCTACGGGGCCCGCGGCATGAGGGGGCCCGTGTCGCCCGCGGGCACGGGCCCCCACCATGGCAGCAGGCTCCGCTAGCAGCCGCTATGGTTGCTACAGTGGGACGCCACTGAACACTACGGCAGAGCAGGGAGGTATCTCCCCGCTCTGCCATTAAACAAAAGACATGTATCCCCTATCCACAGGACTTCCGGGGTCTGTGTCGGCAGCTCCGTAGAAATGAATGGAGTGCCGATCGTTCTTGTGCACATGCGTGACCAGCGCTCCTTTCATTTTTATTGAGCTGTGCAGACGCCGGAAGTCAGAGGTTAGTCATGGAGAACTTCAGGGGACTTTCAGTCCCCCGTTCTCCCTATCAATGCCAGCGATCACACATGTATCCCCTGTCTTGTGGATAGGGTATGCATGTTATTTGTAGGACACACTATAGGTCGCATTTTTTTGGGGGGGGGAGGGGGCGCTGTATGGCATTCTCTACAGGGGGGGGCGCTGTATGGCGTTCCTTAGAGGGGGGGCGCTGTATGGCGTTCCCTGCAGGGGGGCGCTGTATGGCGTTCCCTGCAGGGGGGGGGGTGCTGTTTGCGTTCTCTGCAGGGGGGGCGCTGTATGGCCTCATACAGCCATACAGCCCCCTCTGTAGATAACGCCATACAGTCCCCCTGTAGATAATGCCATACAGTCCCCCTGTAGATAACGCCATACAGTCCCCCCTGTAGATAACGCCACACAGCCCCCCTGTAGATAACGCCACACAGTCCCCATGTAGATAACGCCATACAGTCCCCCCTGTAGATAACGCCACACAGCCCCCCTGTAGATAACGCCACACAGCCCCCCCTGTAGATAATGCCACACAGTCCCCCCTGTAGATAACGCCACACAGTCCCCCCTGTAGATAACGCCACACAGTCCCCCCTGTAGACAACGCCACACAGTCCCCTCTGTAGATAACGCCATACAGTCCCCCCTGTAGATAACGCCACACAGTACCCCTGTAGATAACGCCACACAGTCCCCCCTGTAGATAACGCCACACAGTCCCCCTGTAGATAACGCCATACAGTGCCCCCTGTAGATAATGCCACACAGTCCCCCCTGTAGATAACGCCACACAGTCCCCCCTGTAGATAACGCCACACAGTCCCCCTCTATAGATAACGGCACACAGCCCCCCTGTAGATAACGCCATACAGTCCCCCCTGTAGATAACGCCACACAGTACCCCTGTAGATAACGCCACACAGTCCCCCCTGTAGATAACGCCATACAGTCCCCCCTGTAGATAACGCCATACAGTCCCCCTCTTTAGATAACGCCATACAGTCCCCCTCTTTAGATAACGCCATACAGTCCCCCCTGTAGATAACGCCATACAGTCTACAGGGGGGGCTGTATGGCGTTATCTACATAGAGGGCTGTATGGCGTTATCTACGGGGGGCTGTATGGCGTTATCTACAGGGGGGACTGTATGGCATTATCTACAGGGGGGCTGTAAAAAAGGCACTATCTACAAGGGGGGGGGGGGGGTTGTGTGACACCCAGGGTAGGGGGGGGCCCCAGTCAAAAGTTTGCTATGGGGCCCAGTCTTTCCTAGTTACGCCCCTGATCTGTGGTGTTACATAGGACTGCAGGGGACACAACTACATTATCAGTACTCAGAGAGTTATCAGTGTGCTATCCAGTGGCGTAACTACCGCCGTAGCAGGCTCCGCTAGTAGCCACTATGGCTGCTACAGCGCGATGCCACTGATAACTACGACAGAGCAGGGAGGTATCTCCCCGCTCTGCCATTAAACATAAGACATGTATCCCCTATCCACAGGACAGGGGATACATGTGTGATCTCTGGCATTGATAGGGAGAACGGGGGACTGAAAGTCCCCTGAAGTTCTCCATCACAAACCTCGGACTTCCGGGGTCTGTGTCGGCAGCTCCGTAGAAATGAATGGAGCGCCGGTTGCGCTTGTGCGCATGCGTGACCAGAGCTCCTTTCATTTTTATTGAGCTACGCAGACGCCGGAAGTCAGAGGTTAGCCCGCGTCAAAGAAGTGCCTGTCACTTCTTCAGACGTAAATGGAGCCATTTTCCATGGACTCCATAGAAAAACAGCTCCAATTACGTCCGTAATGGACGCAGCGAAAGACGCCTGCACATGCCATTACGTCTGAAATTACGGTGCTGTTTTCTCCTGAAAACAGAACCGTAATTTCAGCCGTAACAGACGCTGCCGTGTGAACATACCCTCAGGGCTTAAAATGTCAGGGGAAATAGCCCCAATACATATGTGTCCGCCCCCAAAAAAATGTGTGTATAGGAGACAGCATAGCATATCTATAGCACTACGACCCTATAAACTATGGATAGGATTAGATACAGTGGCTTAGCAGACAGTATCACACATGATAGGATTAGATACAGTGGCCCAGCAGACAGTATCACACATGATAGGATTAGATACAGTGGCTCAGCAGACAGTACCACACATGATAGGATTAGATACAGTGGCTCAGCAGACAGTACCACACATGATAGGATTAGATACGGTGGCTCAGAAGGCAGTATCACACATGATAGGATTAGATACAGTGGCTCAGCAGACTGTATCGCAAATGATCGGATTAGATATAGGGCCCAGCAGACAGTATCACACAAGATCACTAAGTGTTTGGGCATCCACTTGGCAGATGAAGTTTAATGTAGATAAATGTAAAGTTATGCATCTGGGTACCAACAACCTGCATGCATCATATGTCCTAGGGGGAGCTACACTGGCGGATTCACTTGTTGAGAAGGATCTGGGTGTACTTGTAAATCATAAACTCAATAACAGCATGCAGTGTCAATCAGCTGCTTCAAAGGCCAGCAGGATATTGTCGTGTATTAAAAGAGGCATGGACTCACGGGACAGGGATGTAATATTACCACTTTACAAAGCATTAGTGAGGCCTCATCTAGAATATGCAGTTCAGTTCTGGGCTCCAGTTCATAGAAAGGATGCCCTGGAGTTGGAAAAAATACAAAGAAGAGCAACGAAGCTAATTAGGGGCATGGAGAATTTAAGTTATGAGGAAAGATTGAAAGAATTAAACCTATTTAGCCTTGAAAAAAGACGACTAAGGGGGGACATGATTAACTTATATAAATATATTAATGGCACATACAAAAAATATGGTGAAATCCTGTTCCTTGTAAAACCCCCTCAAAAAACAAGGGGGCACTCCCTCCGTCTGGAGAAAAAAAGGTTAAAGCTGCAGGGGCGACAAGGCTTCTTTACCGTGAGAACTGTGAATCTATGGAATAGCCTACCGCAGGAGCTGGTCACAGCAGGGACAGTAGATGGCTTTAAAAAAGGGTTAGATAATTTCCTAGAACAAAAAAATATTAGCTTCTATGTGTAGAAATTTTTCCTTCCCTTTTCCCGTCCCTTGGTTGAACTTGATGGACATGTGTCTTTTTTCAGCCGTACTAACTATGTAACTATGTAACTATAAGATACGATTAGATACAGGGCCCAGCAGACAGTATCACACATGATTGGATTAGATACACAGCTCAGCAGACAGTATCACACATGATTGGATTAGATACAGGGCCCAGCTCGCTGACATTGCGTCTCCAGCGCTGGACCCAGGATAGGTAAGAATAATAATTTTGCTTCTTTATGTGTTACTGATTATTTTTAAGTGATTGTGTTTTTTTACAGGTTCGGTTTTTGGACTTCGGATTCGAGGACTTCAATGACGGCGTTTTTTTTATTCTCAATAAAAAGGTTAATGAGGGTTGTGTTTTTTTATTTCAATAAAATATTTTTTCTATGTGCTTGTATCTTTTTAAACTTTATTATCACCGCCTTAGTAATGGCCGCTGGCTGATTGACAACCTCCATTACTAAGGCGGGGCTTAATGTTAGCCAGTGCAGAGGCTACACCAACCCCCATTATTACCCCGGTACCCACCGCCACAAGGAGTACTGGGAAGAGCCGGGTACGAACCAGTACCCGACCATCTGTAGTGACGGGCAGGCACCGGGGTGGCCGCAGGCTGGTAGTATTAGGCTGGGGAAGGCCAAAAACAGTGACCCTTCCCACCCTTGTAATGCTGCCGGCTGCTGCTGTGTTGTATCTGGCTGGTTATGAAAATTGGGGGGGACCCCACATCGTTCTTTCCAATTATTATTATTATATATTTTTTTTTAAATGACGTGGGGCCCCCCCTATTTTTCATAACCAGCCAGATACAATAAAGCAGCAGCAGCCTAGCATTAGCAGGGTGGGAAGGGCCACTGTATCTGGCCTTTCCCCTCCTGATAATACCAGCCTGCGGCCACCCCAGTGGCCGACCATCACTACAGATGGTCAGGTACTGGATCGTACCCGGCTCTTCCCAGCACCCCTGGTGGCGGTGGGTATCGGGGTAATAAAGGGGGTTAGTGTTAGCCTCTGCATCGGCTAACACTAAGCCCCGCTTTAGCAATGGATGCTGTCCATCAGACGGCGGCCATTACTAAGGCGGTAGTAATATAGTTTAAAAAAAAACACAAAGACATAGAAAAAATATTTTATTGAAATAAAAAAAAACCCACACAGCCCTCATTAACCATTTTATTGATAATAAAAAAAAAGCTGTCATCGAAGTAGTCCTGGAATCCGCCGTAGTCCAACGACCGAACCTGTAAGAAAACACACAAAAAATGATTAGTAACACGTGTGTTAGGCTTAGATACAGGCCCCATGTGTGATACTGTCTGTGGGACCCTGTATCTAAGCCTACCACAACGTAGGCTTAGATACATGGTCCAGCAGACAGTAATCTTATACAGTATAAGATTACTGTGTTCTGGGGCCCTGTATCTAAACCTACAGTGTGGTAGGCTTATATACAGGGCCCAGCAGACAGGATCACACATGGGCCATGTATCTAAGCCTACCATGTGATTGGCTTAGATACAGGGTCCATCAGACAGGATCACACATGGGCCATGTATCTAAGCCTACCATGTGATTGGCTTAGATACAGGGCCCAGCAGACAGGATCACGCATGGGCCATGTATCTAAGCCTACCATGTGATTGGCTTAGATACAGGGCCCAGCAGTCAGGATCACGCATGGGCGATGTATCTAAGCCTACCATGTGATTGGCTTATATAGAGGGCCCATCAGACAGGATCACACATGGGCCATGTATCTAAGCCTACCATGTGATTGGCTTAGATACAGGGCCCAGCAGACAGGATCACGCATGGGCCATGTATCTAAGCCTACCATGTGATTGGCTTAGATACAGGGCCCAGCAGACAGGATCACGCATTGGCCATGTATCTAAGCCTACCATGTGATTGGCTTAGATACAGGGCCCAGCAGACAGGATCACACAATCTGTGATCCTGTCTCATGGGACCCCTAAGCCTGCTACATCGTAGGCTTAGGGGTTGTACAGTCCCGAAACATTGATGGCCTATCCTCAGGATAGGCCATCAATAGCTGATGTGTCTCTCGGGACCCGCAAATCAGCTGTTTTGAAGGGGCCGCAGCACTCGTACGAGAGCTGCTTCCCCTTCATTTCACTACTCGCTCACACTGTGAATCGCCGACACGGATTCACAGTGTGACCGGAATGAAGTGACAGGAATGAAGGGGAGCAGCTCTCGTACGAGTGCTGCGGCTCCTTCAAAACAGCTGATTGGCGGGTCCCGGGAGTCGGACCCCGCCAGTCAGGGCTAACCTTACCTTCCTCTTCGGCCGCGGCGGGAGTTCTGTCGTCTCGATGCTGTGCGCAGCACATAGCACTGTGACGTCATGCGCTGCACACAGCGCTTGACGTCAGGACCTCCGCTGCGATCCGGAACCAGGAAGGTAAGTAAAGCTATAGCAACAGGGGCCCGTGGCCCGAGTTACTATAGTAACTTTTTATTGATGTGGTGCGGGGGGCCGTGGGCCCCCCTGGCTTCGGGGCCCGGTCGCAATTGCGACCGCTGCGACCCCTATAGCTACGCCAGTGGCACCAAGCATCCAGTCTGTCTGTATATTCAGCTCAAGTCAGGATAGCCGCAGTGGCAAATAAGCTTGGCAGGACTGAACCATGCCGTTCTCTATTTTTTTAATACATGTAGCTATTCTCTGTGCATGAACCTGTATGTTAGTGAACAAATTGCACTAGGGGTTCACAATGTGGACACATAGGCACTCCATGTGATGCCATAGGGTGCCTCTTTAAGGCTATGTTTTCTGCCCCAGAAGAATTACCTGCATAATACAGCATGCATTTGAGGACCTTTGTGTGCCGTCTTCCAAACTCGGACCCCCTCAAAAAACAAGGGGGCACTCCCTCCGTCTGGAGAAAAAAAGGTTCAATCTGCAGAGGCGACAAGCCTTCTTTACTGTGAGAACGGTGAAACTATGGAATAGTCTACCGCAGGAACCGGTCACAGCAGTGACAGTAGATGGCTTCAAAAAAGGCTTAGATAATTTCCTAGAACAAAAAAATATTAGCTCCTATGTGTAGAAATTTTTACCTTCCCTTTTCCCATCCCTTGGTTGAACTTGATGGATATGTGTCTTTTTCGTACTAACTATGTAACATAGTAGTACTGTATGGACCCATAGAATTCTGTGAGCCCTGTATTCAAGATTCATCTAACAGAGATCCGGAATATGGCCATTGGACCTTAGGCCATGTCCACATGGTGCAATTTGGAGGCAAAAAAAAAAATGCACGTCAAAAACACACTTCTTTTACGCTGTTTGTCATTGAATACGAGTATTTTGACGTGAATTTGAAGCAATTTAGGGGCTTTTTTGGTCTTTTTTTCCTCCCATTGAATTCAATAGAATACATGATACGTAAAATACTCCAAGAATTAACATGATGCTTCATTTTTTATATGACGCATACCTTAATTACACACGTGTGAAATAAAAATGTGCCATATGCACTAACGATGCATATTCCCATTAAAGTCAATAGGAATCTTAATCCCATTAGTTTCTATGTGTATTTCTGTCTGTAAAACGCGCCAAAATATATTTCAAAAATTGGCTGTGTGAACAGGCATATTTTTTGCAAAAACAAATGTAGGTAAAACCCTCTTTAGTTAATTTGCCTGCCAGAAACATCAGTAGGATCCCATGTTGACCAAGCATCTACTAAATGATAGGGAGAAGGTCAGTAACAAGCTTTCCAATCATGTCCCCATATTCCCTACTTTCCTTTCTGAAGTAGAAGTTTCCAAACCTTACATCTATATTTGTTTTTTTAAGTCCAATAGTTTAAGACATATTCCTTGAGGAAGTGCTGCATTTAATAAGGGGCAGCTAAAAGTCAAACAATGTATCAAGGAATATATTTTTTCTTCCCAGCCATGAAACACCTCCTGTAATATTATCCAGAATGTGTACGCTCTAGACTTTTTTTTTTTTCTAAATCCAAACATCTGGATATTGCAAGAGCTAACAATGATTAATTAAATAGTCAGTTTGATCTCCCATTCATTCATACACATCTGGTGCCCATTACATCCAACTACAGTTTGTTTAAATATTGTCAGATCCTGTCCCAGAGAAACTGTCATGCTATAGAGAGAATACAATGGCGGGTATGTGTTAACATGGGACAAATCTTGACTACACGGCTTGAGACATTAATGATTGGGGTTGCCATGTTCTACAGGCAGTTGCAATTTGCTAACACACAGTCAACAAAAATGGTATTGCCAAACAGATCCTGCACAAATTAGAAGTCCTATATGTGATCAGTATTCCCTATTCTAAATATCAGAGCATTAAAATGCCCGATCTTCTAGCATTGCTTGGTTTACTGAGATTGGGGCTTTTTTGGGACTGTTTTTTTTAGGGTAAACCTTTCATGTTGTAGTATTATACTGAAAAGCATGCTTGATATTTCAGTCCCAAATGTGGGCATATGTACCATAGAGGCAGGCCATGCGGCTGCTTTGGGTACCTAGGAATGAGTGGTGTCCAGCCTTGGATGGTCCCTCCCCTTTGTAACATGGTGGAAATAATCTGTGAATTGCTCCCCTTTCTAGAGGAACTGCATTGTTACTAAACAAGGAGGGGTTGACCCAATGGTCATGGTAGGGGATGGAGTAGGAAACAAGCTCCAGTGCCTTCTGTCCAGGTTGGCAAGAGCCCACATTATAATAGGAAGCCCTTTTTAATCTTTGTTATGAGGCTTCTTCTTTTCTATGTTTATCATTGCATGTGTCTACGTTGTCAACAGGCTAGTGTGCCTCCAGATGGCATAGTGTTCTACCAGATCAACAGCACCTGGTGGTTGAAATCGGAAAAAAATATGTCTTTAAAAGAATGTTATCGCCAGATTACTTTTTCATTATCTACTCCTAAGCAGCATAGCTCTGACAGTCTGCTGTATTGGTTAAGAATTAATGTTGTGTCTGTCAATCTCCCAAATTGGTTGAGACTTGGACTGAAGGAAGGAGGAATAAAGATAGTATTGGATTTCTGTGAAGTCTTACTGATGAGCAGCTGCAAAATGTGGGTTGGTTAGTTAGGTCAACTGCTGGTCTCTTTGCCTTTCATTTTATGAATAATATGTGTTATGTGACTTTAACTAGCCATACATTAATGAATTCAGATACTTCTTTTCTGAATGACTTGTTGTTCATGGTTAGGCCCCATGCACACGAACGTAAAAACGCCCGTAATCACGGGCCGTAATTACGGGCCCATAGACTTCTATTGGCCACGGGTACCTCCCCGTATGCTTACGGGAAGGTGCCCGTGCCGTTGAAAAATATAGAACATGTCCTATTTCAGGCCGTAATTACGGCACGGGCAGGCCCATAGAAGTCTATGGGGTTCCCATAATTACGGGTGACTACGTGTGTGCACCCGTAATTACGGGAGCGTTGCTAGGCGACGTCAGTGTATAGTCACTGTCTAGGGTGCTGAAAGAGTTAATTGATAACTCTTTCAGCACCAGGGACAGTGACTGCCGATCACAATATAGATAAAGCTGTAAAAAAAACAAAAACGTTCATACTTACCAAGAACTCTCTGATTCTTCCTCCAGTCTGGCCTCCTGGGATGACGTTACAGCCCATGTGACCGCTGCAGCCAATCACAGGCCAATCACTGGCTGCAGCGGTCACATGGACTGCGCATCATCCAGGGAGGTCGGACTGGATGTCAAGAGAGGGACGCGTCACCAAGACAACGGCCGGGTAAGTATGAATTTCTTTTACTTTTATTACTGAAAGGGCTGTCCCTTCTCTCTATCCTGCACTGATAGAGAGAAGTGCTGCCGATTACTGCAGTGTAATTTTGCAGAGAAAACGTGCCCGTAAATACGAGTGGAATATGGGTGACACCGGACCCGTATTTACGGGCACGGGTCCGTAAATACTGGTGCAATACGGGTCGAAGACGTGTGACCAGGGACCCGTATTTACGCCAGTTTTTACGGGTGGACAAAAATACGGTCGTGTGCATGGGGCCTTAGTCTGTGAAAGTTGACTCTTTGGGTGACAACGTCCTAACGATAAATTAAAACTATCTCTGCCTTGATCTGTGGCTTTTGACCTGTATAAACATTTGATAACATTAATCCTCTTAACGGAGAGAGCCGCACTCACCAGACTGAGTCGTGCAACGAACAGGAACAACCCTGGGATAAACATGTAGGTAGAGGGCTGGTTTTCTGGTTATCCGTTCTGGTATTGCCTGCAGTTGCACCTAATGTCCAACACCATATTCTGCAAAAGCAACCTGGGTTCTATGCAGCTACATCCAACCTGCTTGCGGCGGGCTCTGGTTAAGACCATAGAGTAGCCTTAGACTCTGCTGATCAGAGTGGTGATGGACTTGAGGTAGCGGATTTACCTGCACGCTTGACCCAGACAGTCTCCAGTTCCAGTCTTTGGGTATTTGCTCGTATAGCAATTCCATAAACTTGCACTCTGGGGAATTGCTCAAGTAGTGATTACTTGACACTGGTCATTTATTCTCTTCAGGTTCTCTAATTTCCTGACAAAGATATATGTGTCGGGGAGGTGTCGTGCCATGGAAAATTATTCTGACTAATCTAATAAAACATTTACAATATTCCAAATACACTTTATATTAATGTGAATATTTTTTAATGGATCAGTAAAATCCTAGAAACTTTCCAAGCTTTTGTGACTCTGTCCAGAATGTTTAACTGGATTACCACATTATGTAAATAATTACATAAGCATACATACTTATAACTACCCACACTTGTTATATTAAACTCGCCCATTATGTATAAACTTATATGTACACATTCAGTATCCTAAGCGTACTCAGCCCATTTAGCAAGGCTATGCACTGTGAGAAGGGTCTAGAACAGTGTGGCTATTTGACACAACACCCAAATACAAGAGTTTAGTGAACAAATACAGTATCAGATTCAAGCCTAATGCATAAATAGAATGCCAGACCCAAGCTCAATACATATACTGTAGCACAGAACCAAGCTCATTACATATATACTGCACCCAAACCAAGCTCAGTGCATACTTATGGTGTCAAAACCAAGCCCAGTACAGACATGCAAACAAACAGCACCAGAACCAAGTTCTGTAAAGGATCTGCCAGGCACAACTTCTGTGTATACGCCCATAGGTAATCAGTCTGCACCTGAGTCTATGTCTCTGAGACTGACTCCAGCTTCCACCACTCAGGATGGCAGGCTTAGGAGTGGGAGAGCCTATCGCAGCCTGGCCAGACGGAGCTAGCTCCCGCCCTCTGTCTATTTATACCTGCCTTTCCTGTTCCTCCTTTGCTTGTGATTCTTCTCGTGTGGTTTCCTGGCCCAGCTACAGCTTCTAACTATTTGATCCTGCTCCATACTGACCCTGGCTTTCTGACTACTCTCCTGCTCTGCGTTTGGTACCTCGTGCACTCCTGGTTTGACTCGGCTCGTTCACCACTCTTGTTGCTCACGGTGTTGCCGTGGGCAACTGCCCCCTTTCCCTTTGCTTTGTGTTCCCTTGTCTGTTTGTCTCATGCACTTACTGAGCATAGGGACCGCCGCCCAGTTGTACCCCGTCGCCTAGGGCGGGTCGTTGCAAGTAGGCAGGTACAGAGTGGCGGGTAGATTAGGGCTCACTTGTCCTTTTCCCTACCCTCCTCATTACAAGTTCATTACATAAATACTGTGCCACACAGTTCCCCCTGAAGGGAGTACCACACACAGTGCCCCTGTAGAGAGTGCCACACAATGCCCCCTGTAAAAAAATAAATAAACATTATATATCTGTCCCTGTTCCCATGTTTTCCTTATCCATTGCAGTCCGGGCCTGCTACTTCAGAATGACACAGGTGTCGCAATGATGTCTGATTGTTTCCTTGCCTCACTAGCTCTAGTTAGTCTGCTAAATTTTATCTGCGTCCTAAGGATGCAGTTACAATTCAGTGCAGGGAACCAGGTCCGGATCCCGCTTCTCCATGGTCCTGAAAACCGCTTGTTATTTTAACAACCAGTGGGGAGAACTGTCCGGATCCCATCCTAATCATAGAACTACTCATAGTGTCAGCTTTGTAGCATAGCCTATTATAACTGCTTTATAGTAGTCCCTACTGGGCTAGTCTCCTAGTTGTTTCTACAGTGTCAAACTAATTTTAGTGCCTACTGGCAGTCAAAGACATCAGGGGGTACATGTACAGAACTTTATGTGGACCCCATGATCTCCAACAGCTAATTGGCAAAGACTGAAGTGCTCATTGTGAATCATCACCCTGTTGGTCTTTTTTCAAAACACCCACTTATTTAATTGGTCAACTGCAAACAATAAGTAAGCCATAGGGATACTTTTTGCAATGCTGTGAAGGATTTGCCTGACACAGCTTCTGTGTCGACGCCCGTAGTTAATCAGCCTGCATCTGTTCCTAGGTCTGCTAGAGTGACTCGATCTGCTACCACTCAGGCTGGTAGGCTGAGGAGTGGGAGAGCCTATTGCAGCCTGGCCAGACGGTTCTAGCTCCCGCCCTTGGTCTACTTATACCTTCATTTGCTGCTTGTCCTTTGCCTGTGATTCTCTTGTTTCCTGGCTCTGCTGCTCCTGCTGTTACCATTTACCTCTGCTTCATATTGACGCTGGCTTGACTGACTATTCTCCTGCTCTGCATTTGTTACCTCGTACACTCCTGGTTTGACTCGCCTCGTTCACAACTCTGTTGCTCACGGTGTTGCCGTGTGCAACAGCCCCACATTCCTTTGCTTTTGTGTTCCCTTGTCTTGTTTGTCTGTCGTGCACATATTGAGCGTAGGGACCGTCGCCCAGTATTACGCCGTCGCCTAGGACGGGCTGTGCAAGTAGGCAGGGACTGAGTGGCGGGTAGATTAGGGCTCACCTGTCTGTCTCCCTATCCTGACATTACAAATGCTTTACGAATTTTTTCCTAAGATTGTGATCCCCCTTGCTTACAGGGCTTTTGTGCAACTGTACATATGATATGTCTGCCCCTGGTAGAGCCCATAATGCTAGTCTCATAATAAAGCACAACACAACATTCCAGTGCTTTCTCCCCCACTGTCAGCATCAAGGGTGTTGGTAGACTGAAGATACCTGGGGCACCATGGGGCATTGGTAGAGGGGGAAAATACAGATACAATTGTATGTAGTGGTCAATGTTGCCAAGAGACCAGGTGCACTATGCCATAGACCCAGGGCATGGGCACCTGGTGCTAGTTAGGCCACTGGTCAGCATATAGGAAGTTATATGTGACTAGCCTATCAGCAGCTGTTGAATGTAACTTCCGCTTCCTGTGCTGATCTGATTGCAATGACAGAAGTCATTCTTGGCAGGTTACTGTATGTGCAGGGTTGGACAGTATATCTCTCAAAATGCTGCCCCTGTAGTCAAGGAAGCCCATCATCCTTGCTTGCTCACTTTTATTTATGTTGCGCCAACATATTCCGCAGCACTGTAAATAAGCTGTAATCACTTAATGTCCCCAGTGGGGCTCACAATCTTAATTCGCTATCCGTATATTTTTGGAGTGTGGGAGGAAACCCACGCAAACCAACTCCATGCAACTAATTTCAGTGTTTATTAGTGAATTGATAGGCTGCAAAATCATGAATATTAGTTCAACCTGCAAAATAACTGTCTCTGCATTATATGACCTTCCCAGCTGCCATTACTTTTGATGGACGGATTTACAGATCTATGATGATAATTAGTATAGAAACTGCGGTAGTTTAATGTGGAGCTTCGAATGGCTTGGCACATTCCATTCCCGGCTAAATAAGTGCCCTTCTGTTCTGCAGTTACAGAAACAGAGCAGATTCAGTATGGCCAGTAACTAATGAGTACTGGAAACACAGGCTATTTAAATAATCTCTGCTTTGCTTTTCATGTTAACAATTACCGATTCTCGGGGAAAAATGTTTATGTGGCACTCAAACTGCTTTACGTCATTTTCCAAGCTTTGCTCGCTGATAATCATTCCCATATGTCCTTCATTCTTTGCATAAAATTCTGCAGCCAAAGCTCTGTGAGGTTCACTTATCGCAGGATCATGTTTCACAGTAATGCTGGCTGTACGCAGTCAGTACTCTAAATTATAGTGCTCAGCCTGACTCTTTATACTGTTTCTACCTGTAGACTTATCATTGCTAGAAGGTGCTGTGATCATTGTGTCTACCAAGTGATATGTTTTGTTTATCTATCTATCTATCTATCTATCTATCTATCTATCTATCTATCTATCTATCTATCTATCTATCTATCTATCTATCTATCTATCTATCTATCTATCTATCTATCTATCTATCTTTCTATCTATCATCTATTAATATCTCATATGTAGTTATTGACATCACATCTGTCTACCTCATATGCGAAGGTCAGGCCTTAGTGGTGAACAACCTGTGCAATTGCACAGGTCGCCTCAGTCACCCACTACTGAAGGGGGAGCCACAGGTGCTGTTTTTTTCCTACATAAAATAAAATCTGAATATATTTCAGTTTTCAGACTGGCGATTAGAGCAGGCACAATTGGATATTGCTTCTTGTTCTCTGTAGCTCACTTGTCAGCTTTGCTGTATAGACTGGAGATGATGAGCAGAGTAATCTCATCATTAGAGGGTAGGCAAGTAAGTGACATACTGGAGGCCTAGATAAGGCAGGATAGTAATACTCTGCACACTGATAAGCCTTTGTATTTACCTATCCTGTCACTCCCTGGTCTCTGGGGGAGAGGCCGTACTTTATCACTTTCTGAAGACTATATTAAATCAATGACATTTCTCTGTCAATTAACTCTCATTCATTGTAGCTGCCATAGTACACTTGCTGTATAATAAATTTGGTGCATCTTGGTAGACATGGGAAAAATGTTTTCTCTTCCTTACGTTACCTCTTAACTGGCCAACTTTATACCAATATTTTGCACCGAAAACTGATGTACTACGTTAAAAAGTATGGCACATCTTTTCTAGACTGTTCAAAACTGTCCAAGAAGGTACAAAAAGTGTCTAAAACACATAATATATTTGACGCACGCCATGTACGACATTTTTTGTGGTGCATTTTGGTTAGTAAATAATTTCCATTGTTCTGCTTCATCATAGGAGCAGAACATTGAAAACATTGGTAGCCTCAGATCCATTGCGTGAGGGACAGCAATGGTGCGTGATGCTACCCATTGCGGGGAATTTATTATCTTTACTACACCAGTTTTCTGGTATAGATAAGTCGCAAATGGCACAAAAATGATCGGTGAAGACTTTTATGCCATTTCTGCCATTCACACCACATTTCTAAAAAGTGGACGCACTTAGAGAAAGGGGGAGGGAAACTGGTGTGCACAAATGATGGGAAAATGACGGCACAAATCTATTCCAGCTCATAGCTGGTGTAGGTTTGATATTGGTGCACGGACAGCCAGAGATGCACCTAATTTATTAAGAGGCATGCACCGCTTAATAAATTAGACATATTTTACTCTAACATTCTTGTTATTAAGATTTGCATATGAAATGCCAGACTTAAATTCCACTCATTGACTTTAATGGTTTCCTTCCGCTTTCCATCACGGTGTCTGTCATTTTACCGGACAAAGTAGCGCAGAATTTATCTTTATTGTCTAATATCTATCTATCTATCTATCTATCTATCTATCTATCTATCTATCTATCTATCTATCTATCTATCTATCTATCTATCTATCATCTATCTATCTATCTATCTATCTATCATCGATCTCTATAATGATTTATCTGTGTGGCCATATGTTTATCTTTTCTGCTGGGACACTTTATAAGTGATGACATCACTACTCATTAATTATACACATGCTGTTTGCTCTTTCACATAGACTCTTGCAGTATATATATATATATATATATATATATATATGTATGTATATATATATATATATATATATATATATACATACACATTGTATGTATGTGTATATAAATGTAAATGCTAGTTCTGGAACTTTTGATCTTGATCAGACACTGGAACCTCGGCCTGGACCCTTGCAGAATGTGGAAAGTAAACAAGCAGCTCAGTGACTGGAATGCTCAGTGCACTATGGGCTGGAATGTGCGACATATGGAATCATTCTCTTCCCATTATAGGATTTTTGTGTTGAAATGATTTTTGCCGAGAATTGGACTGTTTGTTTTGCATACACTGCGGGTCTGGGTACTTATCTGAAACTTAACAGGGTGGAATTTCCTTGGGTCATTGCCAGCTATTTTCCATTTGTTAGTTTGAAATAAGAAATTGTTCTGTATTTGGTGGATATCAGATAAAATGTAAGAAAACTTCCTAGGAATTAAATTGAGCAACAATCACAACACAGGGTTTTCCTGATAGTGGAAAAAATTATGAAATTGTCCGCTTAGAAACAAAATTTATGACTAATTTCTCCATGAGGATACTTACGACGCAGATCAAACACCTCAAAAGATGATACAGACAAAATAGAAAGTGAAGTCAGTACACCTGGCTGTTCCTATTATGTAGGAGTATAGAATATTCTTCCGCTGTCTGGGAATACTACATTGCTAATGCTTTGCTTCATTTATCTTGAGTTATATCATATTTTATGCTCTAGTCACATCCAGAGCTGCATTAAAAAATGTTGCTAAAGCAACTTAATGCCAACTTTTTATGTTAAATTCAGGGGAAGCGGGGGGCACCATTTTACCATTCGTCTCAGGCAGCACAAAGGTTAGAAGCACCCCTGGACAGCTTAGCTGACGGGCACTGGTGAAGTGCGAAATGTATTTCAATCTATAACAGGTAAAAAAACGACATCTCCAAGAATGCTAAACAGCACAACATGCTCTGTGCAGACACTGAACCAGCAGGGTCCTATATAGACAGGAAAGTTTAGAGCTGCCAGGAACAATCAACTAAATTCAGATTGCCACAGTGAATATGAAGCCAAGCATTTGAAACGTCAATTAAGATTATATAAAGGATAAATTCTGATATAAACCATAAAATGATGTGTAAAATGAACTTACACTGCAAAAGGCACAGTAGATTTTGTGCTATACAGACACTGAACCAGCAGCGAAAAGCAGGGGATGTGAGCTCCTGCAGCCTGAGAACTATTAGGGAATCAGCAGAATTGCTGATGCAGTTTTGAATGCAACCGGAGTATAATGTAATTCTACCGGTACCAAAAAGGTAAAAGTAAAGTATTTTCATGTTACATGAATTGTGGAGCAGCCCTATCAATCAATGTTACTAGCAAGTATAATAATTAAAACTGTAGTAAAACTTAAAAGGCTTGTCTGGTTTAGAGAACTAATTTTCAAATACCTAGGGAATTAAATAGATATGGATCCCTCGTTCAGGACCCTCATCATTTTAGTCAGAGCTGAGAGTGGGTTGAAAGAGTGTCTCTAACTCCGGAGGACCCACCACATCGGTGAATTACACATAGAGCACATTAACTTTAAAACAGTGGTGGGATTCGACCAGATCTCGTGAACTGGTTGTTAAATAACTGTCGGTTGCCGGAAAAAGGGAGAAGCGGGATCTCAAGCCAGGCAGATACAATTGAGCAGTCCAACTAGCGCTGGCAAGGCAATGGAATTATCAGTTCTCTGACCAGCCATTCAACACATTTTCTGTGAAGCAAGGGGCACAATGACATTATCATGCCACCTCATTGTCCCGCTGGAGCAGGCTCATTCTTTGTTCGGGCACTGTATTTATATACTGAGCTTGATGCTGGTGCTGTATTTATGTACCGAGCTTGGTTCTGGTGCTGTATGTATGTACTTCGCTTGGTTCTGGTACTGTAAATATGTACCGAGCTTTGTTCTGGTGCGGTATTTATGTACTGAGCTGGGTTCTGGTGCTGTATTTATGTACTGAGCTTGGTTTTGGTGCTGTATTTATGTACTGAGCTTGGTTCAGATATTGTATATATGTACTGTGCTTGGTTCTGGTGCTGTATTTATATTATGTACTTTGTTCTGGTACTGTATTTATGTACTGACTGAGCTTGGTTCTGGTGATACATTTATGTACCGCACTTGGATTTTGTGCTTTATATATGTATTGAGATTGGTTCTGGTGATCTATTTATGTACTGAGCTTGGTTCTGGTGCTGTATTTATGTACTGAGCTTGGTTCTGGTGATGTATTTTTGCACTGAGCTTAGTCCAGTGCTATATTTATGTACTGAACTTGGTTTTGGTGCTGTATTTATGTACTGAGCTTGTTTCTGTTGTTTATTTTTGTAATTAGCTTAGTTCTGGTGCAGTACATATGTACTGAGCTTTGTTCTGGTGCTATATTTATGTACCGAGCTTGTTTCTGGTACTGTATATATGTACTGAGCCTGGTTCTGGAGCTATATTTATGTACTGAGCTTGCTTTCGGGGCTGTATTAATGTACTGAGCTTTGTCCTGGTGCTGTATATATGTACTGAGATTTGTTCTGGTGCAGTATTTATGTACTGAGTTTGGTTCTGGTGAAACATTTATGTACCAAACTTGGATCTCGTGCTTTATTTATGTACTGAGATTGGTTCGGGTGATCAATTTATGTACTGAGCTTGGATCTGGTGCTGCATTTACATACTGAGCTTGGTTCTGGTGCTTTATGTATGTACTGAGCTTTGTACTAGTGCTGTATTTATATTATGTTCTTTGTTCTGGTACTGTATTTATGTACTGAGCTTGGTTTTGATACTGTATATATGTACTGAGCTTTGTTCTGGTGCTGCATTTATGTACTGAGTTTGTTTCTGGTAATATATTTATGTACTGAGCTGGGTTCTGGTGCTGTATTTATGTACTAAGCTTGGTTCTAGTGTTTTATTTATCTACCGAGCTTGGATCTTGTGCTTTATTTATGTACTGAGTTTGGTTCTGGTGATATATTTATGTACTGAGCTTGGATCTGGTGCTTTATTTATGTACTAATTTGATTCTGGTGATATATTTTTGTACTGAGCTTTGTTCCGGTGTTGTATATGTGTACTTAGCTTGCTTCTGGTCTTGTATATATGTACTGAGCTTGGTTATGTACTTATGTACTGGACTTTGTTCTAGTGCTGTGTATATGTACTGAGCTTGGTTCTGGAGCTATATTTATGTACTGAGTTTGTTTCTGGTGCTGTATCTATGTACTGAACTTGGTTCTGGTGATATACTTTTGTACTCAGCTTGGTTCTGGTGTTGTATTTATGTACAGAGCTTGGATTTGATGGTTTATTTATGTACTGAGCTTGGTTCTGGTGCTGTATTTATGTACTGAGCTTGGTTCTGGTGCTGTATTTATGTACTGAACTTTGTTCTGGTGCTGTGTATATGTACTGAGCTTTGATCTGGTGCTTTATTTATGTACTGAGTTTGGGTCTGGTGATATACTTATGTACTGAGCTTGGATCTGGTGCTTTATTTATGTATTGAGTTTGGTTCTGGTGATATATTTTTGTATTGAGCTTGGATCTGGTGCTTTATTTATGTACTGAGTTTGGTTCTGGTGATATACTTATATACTGAGCTTGGATCTGGTGCTTTATTTGTGTACTAATTTGTTTCTGTTGATATATTTTTGTCCTGAGCTTTGTTCTGGTGTTGTATATGTGTACTGCGCTTGCTTCTGAGCTTGGTTCTGTATTTATGTACTGAACTTTGTTCTGTTGCTGTGTATATGTACTGAACTTGGTTCTGGAGCTATATTTATGTACTGAGTTTGGTTCTGGTGCTGTATTTATATACTGAGCTTGGTTCTGGTGCTGTATTAATGTACTGAACTTTGTTCTGGTGCTGTATTTATGTACTGAGCTTGGTTCTGGTGATATACTTATGTGCTGAGCTTGGTTCTGGTGTTGTATTTATGTACCGGGCTTGGATCTGGTGCTTAATTTATGTACTGAGCTTGGTTCTGGTGCTGTTTTTATGTACTGAGCTTTGTTCTGGTGCTGTATTTATGTACTGAGCTTGGTTGTGATGATATACTTATGTGCTGAGCTTTGTTCTGGTGCTGTTTTTATGTACTGAGCTTGGTTGTGATGATATACTTATGTGCTGAGCTTTGTTCTGGTGCTGTTTTTATGTACTGAGCTTGGTTCTGGTGCTGTATTTATGTACTGAACTTTGTTCTGGTGCTGTGTATATGTACTGAGCTTTGTTCTGGAGCTATATTTATGTACTGAGCTTGGTTTTGGTGCTGTCTTTATGTACTGAGCTTGGTTCTGGTGCTATAATTATGTACTGAGCTTGGTTCTGGTGTTGTATTTATGTACCGAGCGTAGATCTGGTGCTTTATTTATGTACTGAGCTTGGTTCTGGTGCTGTATTTATGTACTGTGCTTTGTTCTGGTCATATATTTGTGCACTCAGCTTAGTCATGTGCTGTATTTATGTAATGAACTTGGCTTTGGTGCTGTATTTATGTACTGAGCTTGATTCTGGCACTGTATATACAGTGAAGGAAATAAGTATTTGATCCCTTGCTGATTTTGTAAGTTTGCCCACTGTCAAAGACATGAACAGTCTAGAATTTTTAGGCTAGGTTACTTTTACCAGTGAGAGATAGATTATATAAAAAAACAGAAAATCACATAGTCAAAATTATGTATATTTATTTGCACTGTGCACAGAGAAATAAGTATTTGATCCCCTACCAACCATTAAGAGTTCAGCCTCCTCCAGACCAGTTACACGCTCCAAATCAACTTGGTGCCTGCATTAAAGACAGCTGTCTTAAATGGTCACCTGTATAAAAGACTTCTGTCCACAGACTCAATTAATCAGTCTGACTCTAACCTCTACAACATGGGCAAGACCAAAGAGCTTTCTAAGGATGTCAGGGACAAGATCATAGACCTGCACAAGGCTGGAATGGGCTACAAAACCATAAGTAAGGCGCTGGGTGAGAAGGAGACAAGTGTTGGTGCAATAGTAAGAAAATGGAAGACATACAAAATGACTGTCAATCGACATCGATCTGGGGCTCCATGCAAAATCTCACCTCGTGGGGTATCCTTGATCCTGAGGAAGGTGAGAGCTCAGCCAAAAACTACACGGGGGGAACCTGTTAATGTTCTCAAGGCAGCTGGGACCACAGTCACCAAGAAAACCATTGGTAACACATTACGCCGTAATGGATTAAAATCCTGCAGTGCCCGCAAGGTCCCCCTGCTCAAGAAGGCACATGTACAGGCCCGTCTGAAGTTTGCAAATGAACATCTGGATTATTCTGAGAGTGATTGGGAGAAGGTGCTGTGGTCAGATGAGACTAAAATTGAGCTCTTTGGCATTAACTCAACTCGCCGTGTTTGGAGGAAGAGAAATGCTGCCTATTACCCAAAGAACACCATCCCCACTGTCAAGCATGGAGGTGGAAACATTATGTTTTGGGGGTGTTTCTCTGCTAAGGGCACAGGACTACTTCACCGCATCAATGGGAGAATGGATGGAGCCATGTACCGTCAAATCCTGAGTGACAACCTCCTTCCCTCCACCAGGACATTAAAAATGGCTCGTGGCTGCGTCTTCCAGCACGACAATGACCCAAAACATACAGCCAAGGCAACAAAGGAGTGGCTCAAAAAGAAGCACATTAAGGTCATGGAGTGGCCTAGCCAGTCTCCAGACCTTAATCCCATCGAAAACTTATGGAGGGAGCTGAAGATCCGAGTTGCCAAGCGACAGCCTCGAAATCTTAATGATTTACAGATGATCTGCAAAGAGGAGTGGGCCAAAATTCCATCTAACATGTGTGCAAACCTCATCATCAACTACAAAACACATCTGACTGCTGTGCTTGCCAACAAGGGTTTTGCCACCAAGTATTAAGTCTTGTTTGCCAAAGGGATCAAATACTTATTTCTCTGTGCACAATGCAAATAAATATATATAATTTTGGCAATGTGATTTTCAGTTTTTTTTTTAAATATAATCTATCTCTCACTGGTAAAATTAACCTAGCCTAAAAATTCTAGACTGTTCATGTCTTTGACAGTGGGCAAACTTACAAAATCAGCAAGGGATGAAATACTTATTTCCTTCACTGTATAGTGAGATTGATTCTGGTGCTGTATTATGTGCGGTGTTTGGTTATGGTGCTGTATGAAGTACTGAGCTTAGTTCGGGTGCTTTATGTAATGAGCTAGGTTTTGGTGTTGTATTTATGTAGCCAGCTTGGTTTTGATGCTGTTCATATATACTTATCTTGGTTCTAGTGCTGTATTTATATACTGAGCTTGGTTCTGGTGCTGTATTTATGTACTAAGCTCGTTTCTGGTACTATATTTATGTACTAAGCTTGTTTCTGGTGCTGTATTAATGAGTTTGGTTTTGGCACCCTATCTATGCATTAAGCTTGAATCTGATACTGTATCTGGATACTAAATACTGGTGAATGCTGCACAGCTCTCCACCATTCTCACAGTGCACTGCCTAAATAAATAGGCTGAGCATGCTTAGGGAACTGATTGCGCACTTATTAGGTTTATACATAATGGGTGAGTTTAATATGACAAGCATGGGTAGGTAGGTAGGTATGCTTATGTAATTATATACATAGTGTGTCAATCCAGTTGAACATTCTGGACAGGAAGCCACAAAAGCTTTGAAAGATTCTAGGATATTACTGATAATTACAAAAATATTTATTGAGGGTTCACAATAATGTATAGTGTATTTGAAAAATTCATTTTTTTTCTTGTTGTGGTGCTGCATGGGAATTGAACCCTTGATGTCGGGTTTACCCACAGATTAAAACTGATCACTGGGAGTCTCAGTAGTAGAACAACCTGTGATCATCTTATTGTTTGGGAAATCTTCTAATAACAATGTTTTGTCCAAAGTGGATCACACTTTTAACTTACCCCATCCAGTAAATTCCCTAAATAGTGTAGTATTAAAAATCCTCCCCCAAAAAAAAGTTAAGAAAATGTTGCATCTAATATGGGGTCACCGCTGCAATCAACTGGTTATTGGGGAGGGCCAATGTAAAAAGTCCTTATTTTCAGTTGCTAATGTAGAGGGTGCCATGTAATTGTTCATTTGGTCATATGTAGATCCGGTGGTCTACTAAAGCCAAGCCTTCAGTTGTAGCTGATAGATTGAATAGAAATGTATAAAATAAAGTGTATCGGAGATTGCTTCTTTTGTGTTAGGTAATTATTATAATTCATAATGGGGTAGCTACAACCGTAAACTATATAGCAGCTGGAGGCTGACGGGGCCTGGTCAGGAGCAGAACATCTGTCCCCAGCACTACTATTCGGGCCCTACTTTTTGCAGAGAATCTTTTATATTACACTAATATCTATATGTCTTGATTGTTTTCAAGTAGTAATGCTGCTTTTTGCATTACTGCATTTCAGTTTACTGTTAACAAGGAGGAGCGTTCCATTCTGATATAGAGTCCTGTGAATTCAAATTACATTCATGGTCATAGCTTTGCTTTTTATTGTATTTTTACTATTAAACCTCCAATAATTAGGTAACGCTGATAATTTAGCAGTTCTCAAAATTATAACAGTTTATTGGAATTTTATTGTACGTTGGCATACTCTGTGGTTTAATTTTACTATAATCAATGGCATTAAATAAATGAAGGGACAGGCAAGAAACTAGAGGTCACAGCAACCGGAGGGATTTTTCAGTGTTGTTTAGTTGTTCTAGCTATGAAGCTCCAAATTATGAAAATCCCTTTATCTGGAAAAGTTCCAAATATTCACACAATAGATTGCGTGACTGTACTTATCAGAGACTGGAAACTGCAGATAAATTTACTTTGCATTTCAAAACAGAATGCTATGATCTAACTGTCTCTATATCTCTCAACATTCCTTAGGCAAAAATCATAATGAAGACCCTAAATGATAAGCATGGAGTGATAGCAACTTTTAAAGGGGACCAGCAAGAAGGTTCTTACAACTGCCATTGACATAAACTAGGTATCAGCCAAAAAGCTATCTTCTTGGACTCCCTCATTGATGTGCACATTGGGTGTAGCCATGTCTGCGGGCCGTCGGGTTTACTCATCTCCCGACGCCTGCAGCCATGGATCTGTGAGCGCTGGTCCTACATAATCTAATAGCTGCTTTAATGTAGATAACAGTTTTTTCTTTTTTTTAAACTTTTATTTTTGACCAATGAATGATCATTCTTAGTTTTATGCTAATGTTCTAAATGCCCAACTGGGCGTTTTTATACATTTAATCAAGTGGGCATTATAAGGAAAAGTGTATTACGCTGACCAATCAGTGTCATACACTTTCTTCATTCATGCCTAGCTTGTTTCACTGCACAGCGTGATCTCGCGAGATCACGTTGTGACGGGACTTCCTCCCGCAGGTTCTTCACCAGAGCGACGGAAGAGTCAACAGACATCGCCTCCAGCCGTGCCAGGAAGTTTATCCAAATCTGCAGCGGCTGAAGGTGATGTCTGTTCAGTCTTCCATGGCTCCGGTGAAAGACCTGTGGGAGGAAATGCCGTCACAGCGGTATCTCGCAAGATCACGCTTTGCAGTGAAACAAGCTGGGCATGAATGGAGAGAAGTGTATGATGCTGAATAGTCAGCGTCATGCACTTTTCTTTACAATGCCCATTTGGTGAAAAGTAAAAAAAACGCCCAGTTGGACATTCAGAACAAATTAGCATAAAAATAATAATTATCATAACTTGGTCAAAAAGAAATGTTAAAAAAACCAAAAACAACAACTCTTATCTACATTAAAGCACCTATTAGATTAGGTAGAAGATATGGCATTTATAAACTGGTGACAGAGCCTCTTTAAGGGAGAAAGACCCACAAACAAGCAACAACTGAAGACAGCTGCAGTAAAGGCCGGGCAAAGCATCACAAAGGAGGAAACCCAGCAGTTGATGATGTCCATGGGTTACAAACTTCAGGCAGTCATTGCCTGCAAAGGATTCTCTTCAAAGTATTATATATATATTTTTTTTTATGGTAATGTTAATTTGTCCAATTCTTTTGAGCCCCTGAAATGAGGAGGATGTGTAGAAAAATGGTTGCATTTCCTAAACGTTTCACAGGATATTTTTGTTCAACGCCTTGAATTAAACCGGAAAGTCTCCACTTCAATTCCATCTCAAATAATTCTGGACCTAACTGTATGTGGGTTTGCTTGTGTCACCCCATTTATTACAAGACCAGGATGGACAACAGAATGGCCTTAGCTCAGCAATAGGACAATAGAGCTGCTGCAGAAGCAAAGTCAGGAATAAAGGTCGATACTTAGGGAACGGACAATGGTGCAACAACAAGTACCAGGCGGCAGAACCAGAGGGATCAAGATGAAGGTGTAAATCCAGAGGTGAAGCAAATGTCAAGATCATGGTCTACATGTAGAGCAGACAAAGGCCAGTAGTAAGGAAATATACAATAAAACACAGACAGTACTACTCACCATTTCTTGGTCCAGTGTCACATTATCCCAGGTACTTCCAGTGATTAGATACTGGGGAAACCTATTTCTTCTTTTCCCAGTGTCTTTCCAGCATGTGACAGCAGCTGTAATGTTCCGGATTGTGGGTCCCGGCTCCGGTTTTTACACTTTTAGTTCTGGTATTTCCAGTTCTCGGCACCTCCGGATGACGTCATGAAGTGTGCTGTTATTTTTACGGGATCTCAGCAAACAGACACTGCCTGGTGAATTAGGTACTGTGAAGGATGGTTTATTTGCTTATATTCTCTGTATGAAATTACATTATGAATTATCAAGCAGGATGCCGAATTACTAAGATATGTATTATGTGAAAGTGATTATAATAATGTTTAAATGATTTTGTTTCGTGCAGCAGCCATCTTGTCTGGAGTTCCCATCTTGGTTCTTTTGTAGTGAATAAGAAAGACAGTAATGTTGATTTCGTATGTTTTATCTTTGACCTTGGCTCCCATACGAAGCTTGCAGAGAAGGCACAGGGAGTGAGATGGGAGGGTGGCAAATATGCTTGAGGGAATGCCTCCCCATCTTACAGGAACATTCTAGCCAAGAGAGATAAGGCCACCTGCAAACCTGATGTGTGAAGAATTATAATGATGTATCTGGAATGTATCGTATGTCTGTAATTGGCTGAATAAGAATTATTGTCACATTGACTCTGATTGGTTAACCTTAAGTCTACACCCCATTTAAATGATATTATTATAGTGGAGTTTGGTAATAAACCTCCAGAGGAGTATTTTGAGCATATCAGCAGCGTCTGTGTGTTTTTTTCTCCTCTCTTGATATATATCGGTATGAAATATCCTGATTAGGATGCGGGATAAAGTTCCTGGCGTCAGTGTCTATTGGAACACTCATCTAAATTTCAGTCTAATATATTTTGAGCCATTGAATTCCACGACAGTACTAACCTTTCCTGGCTCTATTTGTTACTTTCTATTGTATACTTTGACTTTGATCTTGACCTCGGCCTACTCCTACCTTGTCCTTTGTCTTTTTCTTGGTTTTGTTGCTTGGTTATTTTGTCTTCACTGGATTCTGACCTCAGTCTGACTTTGTCTACGACTTTAGTTCTTCCTCTTTTGACTGGCTCTTTTACTCTGACCTCGGCTATGTATGACCACGCTTGCTCCAACCAGCCGCCAATTCAAGACTATCTCTGGGACTGCGACCTGGGGTTTCCCTGCAGTGAAGTCCAGATTCCTCTGTAGAGGTTAAAGGGTGAAAACCAAGGAGTCTCTTAGATTCCACAACTTGGGTTAGACAGTGCCAATAGCGTTACACTATCTCGATCACCTGGTACCTGACGCGTAACAAGAAGTTAGTCAATAGCAGAAGTTCCCCATAAATATGTAGCCACTATGACCCCTTTAGATCAGTTTGGTTGCTGTGAAAATCCAATGCTGTAAGCAGTGAGCCTGTGGCTGAGAGCAGAAGGGTGGCACTTGATCAAGCAGAGGTGAGTAACAAATATATAGGTGAGTTATGGTTTGATAACTTAAATACTGCACTTTTAAAAGGTGGTTCACAGCAGGGAAGTGAATGTTTTCTTCTAGTTTTTTTTTTTTAAGCCTACCCCTATACTTGGTGCACAGAGTTTTTTGTTGGCCCATATTCGATATCTGATCCATCATGCAAGTTTATACCTGTTGTTTGTTCCTTTACTAAGCTACTACTCAAATATATGTGGTGCCAAGTGTTACATGCATTTCCATTTTATAATATATGCAACACATCAGCATTTACGTCTTACTGTATTGACACATGACCAAAAAATGGGTTTTGTCACTTATCTGTGACCTTGTTGTATGGCACTCAGATCAAGCAACAGTGATGACCAGGGGCGTAACTAGGAAACTTTTGACAGGTGCCCCCCTCCCCTGGGTGTCGCACAACCCCCCCTTGTAGATAGTGCCTTTTTTACAGCCCCCTGTAGATAACGCCATACACCCCCCTGTAGATAACGCCATACAGCCCTCCCTGTAGACCTGTAGATAACACCATACTTCCACCCCTGTAGACCTGTAGATAACTCCATACAGCCCCCTGTAGGTAACGCCATACAGCCCCCCTGTAGGTAACGCTATACAGCCCCCCTGTAGGTAACGCCATACAGCCCCCTCGTAGGTAACGCTATACAGCCCCCCCTGTAGGTAACGCTATACAGCCCCCCCTGTAGGTAACGCCATGCAGCCCCAACCCCCCCAAAAAATCCGACCTATAGTGTGTCCTACAAAAGACATGTATCCCCTATCCACAGGATAGGGGATACATGTGTGATCGCTGGCAGCGATAGGGAGAACGGGGGACCGAAAGTCCCCCAATGTTCTCCATGACTAACCTCTGACTTCCGGAGTCTGCGCAGCTCAAGAAAAATGAAAGGAGCGCTGGTCATGCATGCGCAGAAGCGCGACCGGCGCTCCATTCATTTCTACGGAGCTGCCGACACAGACCCCGGAAGTCCGAGGTTTGTGATGGAGAACTTCAGGGGACTTTCGGTCCCCCATTCTCCCTATCGCTGCCAGTGATCACACATGTATCCCCTATCCTGTGGATAGGGGATACATGTCTTATGTAGGAACAACCCCTTTAATGGCAGAGAAGGGAGATACCTCCCTGCTCTGCCGTAGTGTTCCTTGGCGTCGCGCTGTAGCAGCCATAGTGGCAGCTAGCGGAGCCTCCGGCCATTGGGGGCCCGTGCCGGCGGGCGACACGGGCCCCCTCATGCCACGGGCCCCGTAGAAGCCGATACGGCTGCTATAGCGGTAGTTACGCCACTGGTGATGACCTTTGAGTGTTGCCGGGTGGTTAAAGGGAACCTGTCACCAGCATTTTAGGTATCAAGCCAGCAATACCTTGTGAAAGTGGGTGTAAAATCATTGTTAGCTAACCTATAAATATGTTCAAAGTCGGCTCTGTACCTTTAGTATTCCGGTTTTCAGTGGTCCCGTGACGTATGCAAATGAACACAAAAGAGTCAAACTTCACTCGAAAAGAGTCAGGTTTTCATTCCTCCGGCGTTTCAGAGTTGACTCCGCCTCCTTGTTTTTGATTGACAGCTTCTCTCACTCCACTACACATGAAATCCCGCGCTTATGCAGTATAACATACGACGACGATGATGAAAGGGGGTGTGTACCTGTGCGGCGCATGAGCAGTTAAATATTTCAGTATGAATGAAGCAGGGAAGGGTGGTGAGGCATGCATGCACGATATTTGAAACGAGATTTCGGCATTTAGGGCTTGACAGGCGGCGTAAGTGGGCGGAGTTAAGATCGTGTGTCACAATGTTAAAATTAATTACCATAAAAGGCGGTAAAAGTTTAAATGACAATATTTCAGGCAAGAGGAGGACGTGAGGAGAGAGGAACACATAAATGAACTATGGACAGCTGCGGCTACTAAGGGGTCAGGACGTTTTATAAGGCAAGATGGTGATGACAGGATCCCTTTAAGTACATGTCATAAATTTGGAAAACAATATTGTTAGATCATATTCATCAATTACAATGGTAGTACAATATTCTCCACAATAATGATTCCCATGACTTTGCCGGATAGTAATGTAATCATGTATGAGTGCCAGTTGAGCCCACTGGCCTATTGGCATAGACATAGCTACCTTGGTATCAGGTGCCACATCTTCTATGGGGCTCACCAGGCAGGAGGGCCTACTTTAGTTCACAGATGAAGTTTATCGAGAAGAAGAGGATAAGTTACAGAGCACAGATTAAAACCCGAAATAAACATAAGCGTTTCATATCCTGGACTTGCTGATTAAAATGGTCATGTTTGAGAGGGATCCCATTCCTAGCTTTGCTATGGGACCCAGTGGTTATTTGTTATGCCCTTTGACCATTGGTTTTGGGGAAAATAGGATCATCCATGATGATTTATTTTTTAGCTAATTCTCCATTGTTGTTTTGCTCCAGGATGAGCAGAAATGAAGGTACCAAGCAATTGCTCCCCCTACCATAGAAATAATTTAGCTGGCACGCTGATGGAGTGACAAATGATTATAAATATGAGCCAAACAACTTTTTGTAGTTTTTGCATATCTATTGTTCACTCTACTTTTGTTTATCCGGTAATTCTTTCAGAGCTTCTGACGTCAGCCCTGGAGGCGTAGGGGATACCAGAGGTAATGCACAATGAAAATAAATTAATATACAAATTAAAAGATGAACTAATAAACACAAAGCCAGGAAAAACTGATATAATCATTGTGGTAAGTGGAAGTCTTTTTTTTACCACAGAATCTTACTGTCCCATAGATTCTCACTAAGTTGAACTTTGAGATATTTAATTATTACTAAATCATGAGCTGGGGCATTTCATGCTTTGGTATTAATTACATTTCTCACCAGCTTGGTTTATGCCAAGCTGATTTTCATATTCTCTGCAGTGTATGATGTGTCAAATCTGACATTCTTGGATTATGTGTTGGAGAATTTTTGATGTGCACTAACCTAAAAGAGTTATGCTATTGACAGGCACAACTCTACTGTGAGCTTTGGTAACTGCAGGAGTGTTAAACCGGCCTGGGCACCATATAAGAAGTTTCTCCCGTCCTTCTCTTGGAGTAGGGAGACCAGAAAATATTAACACGTAGCTTCAGGTTAAGCTTTGATTTCCAAGACTAGGTGCTGATATCATCATACAAGGTTAATGTCCATAAAAAATATTATCAAGGCAATCTTATAATGCGGTATAAAAGAGATTTATTATAAAAGGCAATAAGACATACCTGCAACGTGTTTCGATTTCGTGCTGAGATCTTCATTAGGCGGGTCTGGTGTGATTATACAGTTCATTTATATACATAATGAAAGGCAGGATTTTTTGAATACATGTGAGAGGTAAAATGTCAACATGCAGAAAAATAGTTTTCAGTCTAAAATAATCATATTTCAAGCAAACAATTTAAACAATATTAATACATATATCTAAATGAATATATTTCCAGTATCTTTGACATCTCACAATATAACATTTTATTTGGTTCATTATTTAAAATTAAAGGGAATTTTACAAAATGTGGGATATATCAAAATAGCCACACCTACTGTGCTGTAATGACCGTCATCAGTATGTTGTGATGGTTCTCTGTATTTGTTTATATGTCCACATAGATTATTGTCGGAAGCTACTAGTTTGGTTGTCATGTTTCTATAGCGACTTGTCCGTATCTAACTACGGAAGCAAAAAGAGTCCAAAAAGGGGAGAAATCAAACTGTGTAGGAGGAACGTATCCAGTATTACTGAATCCAATTAGTGTGAACTGTGTTGAAGGGCCAGTGGTGAGAAAACATAGAGCACTTATTTATCTGGGATTGTTTGTTATATCAAGTTTAGACTTCAAAACTTATTATTAAGAATATATTTTGATGTTGGTAAGTTTCTTATCTGTGACGGAATGATAACGGGGTTTATTAAAGACAGATTCCTACTCAGTCAGAACACTGTCTAAAAACTGCTCTTTGGACTATAGAAGAAAAGAGCATCATAATCTCAGATTATGAAACAGTATTACGATGGTAAATCATGGAAAATTCATTAAAAATGTTTTTTAACCAAAAGTAAAAAATGCTTTTGGTATACTGTTGCAATGACTAGATTTTTGTTTTAAAGTTATGTTGTTTCAATTGTTTTAGTTAAACTATTAGGATAAAGACTTTGCAATTTGAAAATCTAATATGTTTCAGGTTTATTTAGTGTTGATTGTATATTTAGAATGTTGATAGATATTTTTTCTACCGGTGTAATTTTATTGTCCTCGAATCTGCTATTGTGTTTTTGAACAAGGTGTCTAGATAAACTATGTTTAGTAAAGCCGGTGCTATGGAATTGCAAGTTGAGCAATTCCCCAAAGGCTGCTGGAGATTGCCGGGAGAATGTGTGCAAATAAATCTGCAAACTCAAATCCGTCACAACTCTGATTGACAGCGTCTAAGGCTACTCTAAGGTCTTTGCCAGAGCCGACTGCAAGGCTGGATGCTTTTGCTGCACAGGTTGTCTTAGCATAGTTCAGTATTGGATAAGTGGTGCAATGCAGGCAAACCTGAAGAGGAACCAGACAGCCAGAGGATAAACCTGATGTCCAAAACAGTAAGCGAGTGGATATCAGGTAAAGCAGAGTTCAAAACCAGCCGGGAGCAGATAATCAAAATCAGTAAACAAAGGGTTATCCAAATACACACTGAGGTCAATTTCCAAGAATTCCAGAAGTCAGAGATAAAGGGTGTAGGTAAGTAGCTTGATCAAAACACATGCAGACAGGAAATTCACAAGCAAAGCACAGGTGGAGAAAGCCAGGTATAAATACTAACCCTACAACTGATAGACAGAAGGGCAGAGAAAAGAGATTGGCTCAATGTAAAACCAGAACCGCCCAGAAGCTAGAACAGTAGTCATGGTGATCTTAAGGGAACAGGCGTTTTCCTAACAGCCAGATTTTTTGTTGAATCCATGGCCATTGACTCTTTTCGTTAGTGTTTAAATTGTTCTCCCTATGTATTGTAGTTTGCAATTACATTCTATGAGGTATACAATGTATGCTGCAATTAAGGAAGGACTTTAGATCGTTTCTTGTGTAACATTTAATTTAAAGGGTTTTTTTTTCTTGTTGGTAATGCTTTTAGAACAAATACATTGTTTTGTGTCCGCATTTGTAGGATCCTTTCAGCTCTTTCAGCTCAGGGGAAAAAAACAAATTTTGGTCTATTCTCTGATTTTCTTTATTTTTAGACTGCTAGGGTCAATGATACTTTTAATTGTCCTTGGTCTTCTGAATGTAATAAATGTTTTTAGGTATAATATTCTTTATCAGAGAATCCAATAAAAGCATATCCTAAAGTTTTTCTAAACTTTTTCTCACAAAGAAATTTCCTGCATCGAATCTTCTAATGAAGTTGCTTGTGAACTTTTTATTATTCGCAGCCAAAGTTTCCTCTCGTGTTTCTTGCAGGCATTTTTCCTGAGCTATAGCCAGGTTTTGTTCAAAAGTCCCTTTCAGAATTGTTCTAGGGTATCCTTTCTCTGCAAATCTTTGGTTTAAAAGGTTAGCTTATTTTCTGTAGTTTGCTGTATTAGTGCAATTCTTTCATACCCTTCTATATTTATATACATATGTATATTTCTTGTCCATTTTTTTTTTATAGTAAGCACTTGTGTAGTTTAAGAAGCTTTAAGAAATGGATTGACATAAAAATATATTCTTAATAATAAGTTATGAAGCAAAACTTGATAAAACAATTTGACCCAGATAAATAAGTGCTCTATTTTTTTCTCACCATCCGCACTATATGATTGCCTTGAATTATTTTTATGAACATTAACCTTGTATGAAGTCAGCAGTGCCCATTCTTGGATGTCAAAGCTTTGCCTGAAGCTACATATGTCTATTACTACCTAACAATTGTAGTCTCTTCAATGGTTTGGTCAGGCAGGAGGTCCATAGCAACCAGCCTGTATCAAATTACTTAAAGCAGGATTACAACAAAAATTTAAAAAAAAAGGAACAGAAGAGAAACTTGACAGAACAAAAAGGTTTTCCCCTTTAGGGAATTTCAACTTTTTAGAAGAGTCCCTTGACAATATGGCGATCACAAAGTGTCCTTCTACTGAGAACCCCAGCAGTCAGCTGTTATATGTGGGGAAACCTTGCAGCATTCAATTTCCCTGGAGCTCCATTACAGGTAAAATTAAGCAATTCAGTGCCCATTCATATCAATGGGTTGTCCTATAATACAGGACAGGAAAGGTCCTCCATTGCGAGAGATTCTCTTTATAATAGCTCTCCACCATGGCAAAGATATGAGGATCTTGAATATAGGATCCCCCCATATTAACTCAGAATGTCCTAAAAGGGTATATGAAAAAAATGGTTTTCTAAGCTGGATGACCCTTTGAAATCATGGCTTTCTCTACATCTTACTACCACATTAAGGATATTTAAAAAAAAAATATACATTTACCAGGACTTAAACTTTGATGGCTAATTTTTTATGACCACTAGATCACTGTTGATTATCTGGATAATAGGACCATCCCCTTCATTGTTCACACAGGCACAATGGCTCATCCCTGACTTCAATTCTAGTCAAATGAAAAGGATTGAGCTGCAGTACCAGACATAAACAGACTAGTGTGTATGGGGCTATGCCTGTGTAAATAGTGAAGGTGCTCCTTCATTCTGCTGACTGGCAGTGATCCTGGTGGTCTGACCTCACTGATCAAACATTGATGGCCTGTCCTATGGCCTATCCTATGGAAAGCCCGTTTAAGGAGCTTAGATTTGCTTATGTATCCTAACCAACATCCCGCCCTAGTTAGACATAAGCACCCCTGTACTGCGGGAAAATGTCTCTTTTAAAGAAAAATGTGCATACAGCACGCATTTTAAACAGGTTTCTTGAATAGGGTCTTACTTCAAGAGATCTATTCCAGTGAAATAATCTCTTTAATTTTCACATGACCGTGTGAACTGCCTATGTAGAGAAAAGGAAGGGATATACAGTAAGGGGGTGGAATCTCACATATATTTTCTGGCTTGGGAAAAATCAATGTCTTTGAGATAACAGATATAAGTTGCTACAATGTAGAAACCATACTGTTACAGAGAATACCAAGGACACATACATAGCCTTTATAATTAGAAAGTAAGAAGCAAATATAAACACTGTGAGGGTCTTTTATAAATGAGTACATGAATACTCCCTAGATGTAGTAGATCTCCAATCCTTCTAGTAAATTAATTTATTCCTCCAAACAAGACGTGAACAATACTTCAAGTTTACAGATCTGCAGAGCTAGATATACAGTAGAAATAAGAAAATGTGGGTCTACTGAAATCGAAATAACAAGTCGTCTACAAATGAGATCAGTAATTGTTCAAGAAACAAAAACTGTTTGGCTTTTGTTCAGAAACTAAGCAACAATTACTCGACAAGCCAAGTCTTTCTTAAAGACGAGCTCAATGCAGTTCTGAGAAACCCTATCATTAAGTGTAGGGAACTATCATTTCAGCTGGTTATTCTGTTAACTAATTGTGTAAAATATTATAAATATTGAAACACAAAAATAATATATATTAACAAAGTTCTACTGTCCTTCCTTGATTCTGCTGCAGTCATAGTCATAGGCAGCTATATATCTACTAAAACCAATGGAAGATAGCTAGTTTTTGCCACCTAAACTGAAGAAGTCCTACATGGTATAAATGGGTGTACCATTGCCTTCACTCGATCTTCATCCTGAGTATGAGTGTTTTTCTCAACCTCACTACTTGTCAGCTGTGGGCATACACGTAGATAAATGTCCGTAAATGTCCATTATAAGATTCCATCTCTGGCCTTTGTCATATACCTTTGTTTGCTATACATAATTTTATCTTAATTCTTGACTTTGAATTTTGGTTATTCTGCAATTTTTCTTGTTGAAGAATTTCAACTAAATTTCTTTGTGTGTCATCCACAACATCTTACTGACCAAGAACTATAATTAGCACCTGAGGATATCCAAATATTTTATTGTATAGAAAAGAAGGTTTTTGGAGGTTTAGACCATGAGAAACATGTCGGCAGTTGAACAACACTTCAAAGGTTTTTACTGTATTTTTCAAGTATATTTAAAAAAAACATATGAATTTGTGTACACATGTGACTCATAAAATATAAATATCCCTCGTGGTAGAGAGAAGCGGTATTTCCTTTCTTACCGCTGTTCCGCCTCTTACCTCCCATTGAAGTCAATTGGAGTCAGAAAATGAATTTTTGACAAAAAACACTGTGAAAAACGCCACAAAAAACGCCGCAAAGAAGTGCAGGCAGGTCAAAATCGTCCTCAAAATTCCTACAGATTTTTTCTGCCTGCAAAATACTCTGTGAGAACTAGGCCTAAGGAGTTTGATTCTCAGAAAAAAAAAAGCCAAGTCTAAGTGGAGTCCTAAAATGTGACATATTTATTGACGGCACGCGCAACAATTTTGGTGCAAAATATTGGAGCAAACTAAGCAAGTCAAGAGGTGGCGTTAATAATAAAATGTGTCCAACATGTCTAGCATGATGTGCCAAATCTATCACACAGCGTGCACCACTGTGATAGATTTGTCGCCGTTGCTGCAAGTCTGGTCCAGGTTTAAGTTGTCTAAATTCCAGATAGTAATAATACATCTGCCCCAATGTGCTTTTATCTTACTACTGCTGCTGGGTTGACTGGACTTATGGCTGTTTGAAGGGCGGCAGCGCTCTGGCAAGCAGCACGTCCCCTTCATTGTTTGCACAGCTCCGTACTTTTAGTATCAGTTTTGCGTTACTTTGCAGAGCAGTCCCATTCACTTTAATGGGACGAAACTGTAGTGAGCTATAATATCAGGCACAGCAAGTATGGAGTTTTGCTTGGTAAACAATGAAGGTCATCAATATTAGATTGGTGGGTGTCCATCTCTCGGCACCCCCTGCCCATCAGCTATTTAAAGGTTCCACACCTCCAGTGTGATCTTTTCTGGGTACCCCAGCTGTCAATGGTCATTTAAAGTGATAGTAGGTCATCAATTTATGTGGATGTCTGTGCACCAATACAAAGGTTACAAATACTTAATACATTGCTGAGCCCTTTTATTACGCTGTGCAACATTTAACTGGAATGCTATGCATATATATGGCGGGTGGTCTATGTCGTCAAAGTCCACCCCATGTTATATCTTAAACTGGCTACGCAAGTGATCGAGCAGCCGAATGTCTCTGACTGCCGTGGGCCCTGGAGAGTTGATAAAAGAGGTTTTCACCACTTCTGTCTTCTCTGCTTTCACATAAACAGCGTTCAATGAGGACTTTGTACTGTATAGTCAGGGCCACACTGTCCATGAGGCGTGATGAGCTTCTCACCTCAGGCGGCGGCCTGCTGCCTCTCTGAGGGGGTGGCGGCGCCCGCCACTGAAATCAGCTGCCGCCACCCCCTCCTGCACTAATTATACCTAGGGCTATGGGACGCAGATACAATTCCATGCATAAGGGCGGAAAGGCCGGGCACGTTACGTGCCCGACCATTCCGTGCCTTACAATGACACAGATTGGCAGGGCAAAATGACATGCCCCGCCAATCAGCTCCTTTCAATGATGCTAGCGGCGCGATGACGCATCCGTTGTTGAAAGTCGCTGATTGGCAGGGCAAGTCATACTGCCCTGCCAATCAGCACCTTTAAACAACGCTAGCAGTACGATCACGTCATTGTGCCGCTTCCGTTGTTGAAAGGCGCTGATTGACAGGGCAAGTCGTTCTGCCTTGTCAATCAGCACCTTTCAACGATGCAAGCATTGCATCTTTCAGCCCCAGCAGACCTGCTCAGAAGAGAGGGTGTGAAAATGAGATCATGTGAGTATGTAAAGTTTTGGGTTTTTTCTAATAAAACTGTGAGTGGCATTATCTACAGTGGGGTCTACATGTGGGACACTATATACAGGGGTATGTTACCTGTGAAGCACTATCTACAGGGGGAGCTATAAGTAGGGCACTATCTATAGGGGTGGGCTATATGTGGGGCACTATATACAGGGGGAGCTATATGTGAGGCACTATCTACAGGGGTGGGCTATATGTGGAGTACTATCTATAGGGGGAGCTATTTATAGGTCACTATCTAAATCGGTGCGCTACATGTGAGGCACTTTATACAGGGGGAGCTATATGTGGGCCACTATATACAGGGGGAGCTATATGTGATGCATTATCTACGGGGGTGGGCTATATTTGGAGCACTATCTATAGGGGGATCTATATGTAGGGCCCTATCTACAGGGGTGGGCTATATCTGGGACACTATATACAGGGGTGGGTTACCTGTGGGGCACTGTCTACAGGGGTGGGCTATATGTGGGACAATATATACAGGAGGAACTATATGTGAGGCACTATCTACAGGGTTGGGCTATATGTGGAGCACTATCTATAGAGGGAGCTATTTGTAGGGCACTATCTACAGGGGTGGGCTACATGTGGGACACTAAATAGAAGGGGGAGCTATATGTGGGACACTATATATAGTGGGAGCTATATGTGATGCATTATCTACAGGGGTGGGCTATATTTGGAGCACTATCTATAGGGAGAGCTATATGTAGGGCACTATCTACAGGGGTGGGCTATATGTGGGACACTATAAACAGGGGTGGGCTATCTGTGGGGCACTATCTACAGGGGGGCTATATGTAGGGCACTCTCTACAGGGGTGGGCTATATGTGGGACACTATAAACAGGGGGAGCTATATGTGAGGCTTTATCTACAGAGGTGGGCGATATGTGGAGCACTATCTATAGGGGAGCTATATGTAGGGCACCATGGTGGCTCAGTGGTTATCACTATTGCCTTGTAGCGCTGGAGTCCAAATGTGGGCACTATCTACAGGGGCTTCTATGTAGGGCACTATCTACAGAGACTCTATGGGGGGGTCACTATCTACATGGGGGGCTATGGGGGCACTATCTACAGGGGCATGGTGTGTGTGTGTGTGTGTGTGCGTGCGTGCGTGTGTGTGTGTGTGTGTGTGTGTGGGACACAATGTATGGAACTATTATAATCAGGTACACAGTGTATGGCACTATTATATTTAGGGGCGTTGAGAATTTTATCTTCGTTTATAGGTGCAGAAATGTTTTATAAGTGAGAAGCTGAAGGCATCTGAGCGGCAAACTGCAAAAATGGGCAGTGGCCGAAAGAAGTCGTCATAGAGATCTGGACCGGATGGAGAAGAAAAGAGAAAAAGAACTAGTATCTGAGATGTCACCGGCGAGTCACTTAATGTAAATGTTTATTCTGCCTCTAATCAGTAATTTAGACACTGTATGATCTGCAGCGAGATGATGGGTGGTATGTATATAAGTGCTGTATATGGCATGAACTTTGTTATGGTGCTGTATATATGTACTAAGCTTGGTTCTAGTGCTGCATATATATGTACTGAGCTTGTTTCTGTTGCTGTATATGTGTACTGAGCTTGGTTCTAGTGCTTTATTTATTTACTGAGCTTGGTTCTTTTGCTGTATATATGTACTGGGCTTGGTTCTGGTGTTGTATTTATGTACTGAGCTTGGGTCTGGTGTTGTATATATGTACTGAGCTTGGTTCTGGGGCTGTATATATGTACTGAGTTTGGTTTTGGGGCTTTATATATGTCCTGAGCTTTGTTCTGGTGCTGTATATATGTATTGGGCTTTGTTCTGGTACTGTACATCTGTATATATGTCAGAGCTTGGTTCTGATGCCTAAGCCCTTAGTGACCACCAATACGCCTTTTCACGGCAGTCACTAAGGGGCCTTAGGACTAGGCTGTCCAGTCTAAACCCTGCACAGGTCAGCTGGGCTCCTGCTCCAACGCCCGCGATCGAAGTTTACTTAGATCGCGGCCGTTTAACCCATTAAATGCCACGGTCAATAGCGACTGCAGCATTTAACTTGTTTACAGAGGGGAGGAGTTCCCTCTGTCACCCATCGGTGACCCGCAAATGCAATTGCGGCTCTCCGATGGGGTGTCATGGCAGCCGGGGGCCTGATACAAGCCTCCAGGTCTGCCCTGGCCATATGCCTATTAGGACGCACCAGAGGCACGTCTTAATAGATTGCCTGTCAGAGTTAGGGTATGGTCAAACGCAAACTTAAAAACGTCTGAAAATACGGTGCTGTTTTCAAGGGAAAACAGCTCCTGATTTTCAAACGCATTTTAAGCCACTCGCGATTTTCGCTGCGTTTTTTACGGCCGTTTTTGGAGCTGTTTTAAATAGAGTCTATGAAAAACGGCCCCAAAAACGTCCAAAGAAGTGGCCTGCATTTATTTTTCACAGCCGTTTTTTTACGCGGCCGGTTTTTAAATGGCCGAAAATAGGCTGTGTGAACATACCCTTACGATGACAGGCATTAATGCTCTGGTATACTAAGTATATCTGAAGATCGCATAGTAAAGTCCCCTAGTGGGACTAAAAAAAGAAATAAGTAATGTGAAATAAAAAATATTAATAAAAATTACAGTGAAAAAATAAATAAAACCATTTTTTTCCATAAAAAGAGGTTTTATTTAGAAATAGTGTAAAAAAGAAATAAAAGTACACATATATGGTAGCGCCGCGACTATAATAACTCAAACAATAAAGTTAATATGTAATTTAAACCGCTAGGTGAATACCGTATAAAAAAAAAATGCAAAAAAACAATGGCGAAATTGCTATTTTTTTCCATTGCCCCCGAAAAAAATCATAATAAAAGTTAATCAATAAGTCCCATTTACCCCAAAACAGTACTAATCAAAACTACGTCTCGTCCCGCAAAAAAACAAACCCGAAAAAATCAGTACATTGATGGAAAAATAAGAAAGAAACAGCTCTTGGAAAGCGACGATACAAAAACAAATAATTTTGTTCTTTATTGTGCAAAAGTCGCAAAACATAAAAACCTCTACATATTTGGTATTGTCGTAATCATACCGACCCATAGAATAAAGGTAACATGTTATTTACGCCGCACAGTGAATGTCGTGAATTTAAAATGCATAGAACAATGGCGTAATTTCAGTTTTTTTTTCTATTCCCTCAAAAAAAAGTTAATAAAAGTTATTCAAAAAATTATATGTACCCCAAAATAGTGCCATTATAAAGTACAACTAATCCCGCAAAAAACAAGTCCTCATACAGCTATGTCGACAGAAAAATAAAAAAGTTATAGCTGAACTACTCCAAACATCTGCCCATCGATTTCAATGGGAAAATCGGCGTTTCGTTCAGACGGGGCATTTTTTAAGGCGCCAATTTGGAAAAACGGTGCGTAAAAAGACGCCCCGTAAAAAAGCGCATGTCACTTCTTGAGCCGTTTTTAAAGCTGTTTTTCATTGTGTCAATAGAAAAACAGCTCCAAAAATGGCTCCAAAAAACGAATCAAAAGTTTGATGCTTTCAGGGTATGTGCACACACACTAATTACGTCCGTAATTGACGGACGTATTTCGGCCGCAAGTACCGGACCGAACACAGTGCAGGGAGCCGGGCTCCTAGCATCATACTTATGTACGATGCTAGGAGTCCCTGCCTCTCCGTGGAACTACTGTCCCGTACTGTAATCATGTTTTCAGTACGAGACAGTTGTCCTGCAGCGAGGCAGGGACTCCTAGCATCGTACATAAGTATGATGCTAGGAGCCCGGCTCCCTGCACTGTGTTCGGTCCGGTACTTGCGGCCGAAATACGTCCGTCAATTACGGACGTAATTAGTGTGGGTGCACATACCCTAAAAATGGCTGAAAATCAGAGGCTGTTTTCCCTTGAAAACAGCTCTGTATTTTAGAGCGTTAGTTTAGCGTGTGAACATAGCCTAAGGCTGGGTTCACACAGAGTTTTTTTCAGCAGGAAAATATGGCTCAAAATTCCATTTGGAATTTTGAGGCTGATTTTACTTTGCCTGCATGTCGATTTTCGTGGCGTTTTTTGTCAAAAAAACTCTGTGTGAGCTCCCCCTTAGGGTGGATTTACATGCAGCAGATCAGTTTCATTCATCTGAATGGAACTTGCAAAAATCCATGTACCTGCTGCAGAAACCATCTCATTCAAGCCCCATGCACACGACCGTATATTTCCCCTCCCGTAAATACTGGCCGTAAATACGGGTCCATTGTCACATGTTTTTAACCAGTATTTAACTCGTATTTACGGACTCGTGCCCGTAAATACGGGTCCGTTGTCATCCGTATTCCACTGTATTTACGGACCCGTAAAGGGTCACATGATCGCTAAGACGCTATTTTCTCTGCTTCTCTTTATTCAAAAATTGAAATCCCCTGACATCGCCTAGCAACGCTCCCGTAATTATGGGTGTACACACGTAGCCACCCTTAATTACGGGAGCCCCATAGACTTCTATGGACCTGCCCGTGCCGTCATTATGGCCTGAAATAGGACATGTTCTATATTTTTCAACGGCCCGGGCACCTTCCCATACACAAACGGGAAGGTACCCGTGGCCAATAGAAGTCTATGGGCCCGTAATTACAGGCCATATTTACGGGCCGTAATTACAGGCGTTTTTACGGTCGTGTGCATGGGGCCTGAGTTGAATGGAACTGATTTTCAGTTGCAGGAATTTCTGCAACAAATGTGTCTGATTTCCCCTGTGAGGGTAAACGTTCCGAAAAACGGCTGAAAAAGCAGAACGCCTCCAAACATCTGCCCATTGATTTAAATGGGAAAAACGGCGTTCTGTTCTGACGGGACGTTTCTTACGCGGCCGTTTTCCAAAACAGCCGTGTAAAAAAAACGCCCGCGAAAAAGAAGTGCATGTCACTTCTTTAGTCGTTTTTGGAGCCGTTTTTCCATAGACTCTATAGAAAAACAGCTCCAAAAAGTCTGTAAAAAACGCTGTGAAAACTTCAAATATGTTTAAAAACGGCTGAAAATCAGGAGCTGTTTTCCCTTGAAAACAGCTCCGTATTTTCAGATGTTTTTTATTTTGTGTCTGCACATACCCTAACAGTCCTAATTACAATGTAAAAAAAAATAATTAAATGATAAAGTCCCACATGGGGTATTTTCTGACCTTTGAGGGTTAGGCCTCCCACACACAAGCGTGTTTTGGTCCGTGATATCCGGTCTGTACGTCGGCCCCATTTCCCGGACCAAACACACTTCAGGGAGCCGGGCTTTTAGCATTATAGTTATGTACGACGCTAGGAATCACTGCCTCGCTGCGGGAAATCTGTCCCGTACTGTAATCATGTTTTCAGTCCGGGACATTTGTCCCGCAGTGAGGCAGGGACTCCTAGCGTCATAGATAACTATGATGCTAGGAGCCCGGCTCCCTGAAGTGTGTTCGGTCCGGGAAATGGGGCCGACATACAGACCGTATATCACGGACCAAACACGCTGGTGTGTGAGGCTCCTTAGACCATAATAAATAAAAAGTCTGTTTTAGGGTAGCACTATAGTGCCACAATATGATCTAGAAAGTATAAAAGCATATCTCCTTAAAAAAAATTCTAAAAAAGCAAAAATTATGTGTTTAAAAATAATGCAAAAAGAAGCCTGCATTTTTCATGAAAAAAATGGCTCAAAAATCACGTTGCCAGCTCACAAAATAGAAAATAGCTGTTTAACACTTGCTAAAAATGGATTAACGGTGATTGGTCCTGAAGGCTCAAAATAGCCTGGTCCTGAACCACGTAAAGTAAATCCTGTTGCTATCACCAATTTATATGTGTTTTAAAGAAATATCTAGTGTCATTGGTGCCAGAGCAATAAATCTGGGCCCCATCTGTTACTATAATTTGAATTTGTGTATTATATGGGGTTTATAAGTGTCAACAGAGGGCATTGCAGGAGCTTACCCTTTACTATTTATCAGCCACACGTAATATTTGGCTACACTTAGATATAGACATATGTTACTTATAATCATAAGGGTATGTTCACACGCAGATTGAAAAACGGCTGAAAATGATGGAGCTGATTTCTATTGACAGCTCCGAAAACGGCTCAAGAAGTGACATGCTTCTTCGGGTATGTTCTCACGGAGTGTTTACGCCTCGAAAAATCGGAAGCAGAACGCCTCCAAACATTTGCCCATTGATTTCAATGAAAAAAACGGCGTTCTGCTGCGACGGGCCTTATTTCACGCGGCCGCTTTGAAAAACGGCCCCGTAAAAAAACGGCAGCGAAAAAGAAGTGCACGTCACTTCTTCAGCTGTTTTTGGAGCTGTTTTTCATTGACTCTATAGAAAAATAGCTCCAAAAACGTCCGTTAAAAACTCAGTGAAAATCAAGAGTGGCTTAAAAAACGTGTGAAAATCATGAGCTGTTTTCTCTTGAAAACAGCTCTGTATTTTCAGAAGTTTCTGAGTTTGTGTGGGCACATACCCTTCTTTTTACGAGGCTTCTTTTTACGAGGCATTTTTTAAATTCTGTAGCGCAAAAATAAGCCTCATGTAAACAGCACAGAGTATTTCCCATTGAAATCAATGGGAAACTTTGTGTAGGCTTATTTCAAGTGTATTTTGGAGCATTTCTGCTCCATAATCAGCCTGAAAATAAGCTGGGTGAACATACCTAATTACGGACGTAATTCGGGCGTGTATGCCCCGAATTACGTCCGAAAATCGCGCCTCAATAGCGCTGACAAACATCTGCCCATTGAAAGCAATGGGCAGACGTTTGTCTGTTCACATGAGGCGTAATTTACGCGCCGCTGTCAAATGACGGCGCGTAAATAGACGCCCGCGTCAAAGAAGTGACCTGTCACTTCTTTGGCCGTAATTGGAGCCGTTATTCATTGACTCCAATGAATAGCAGCGCCAATTACGTCCGTAATGGACGCGGCGTTCAAGCGCCTGCACATGCCATTACGGCTGAAATTACGGGTATGTTTTCAGGCTGAAACATCCCCGTAATTTCAGCCGTTACGGACGCCCTCGTGTGAACATACCCTTTGATTGATTTGGATTTTCCATATTCTCCATAAATTTTTTGGGATGAGTTGTCCAGAAAAAAGAAAAAAAAACTCAGGTTGGTAACCCTAATACTGAAACAGGTGGTTGTTTGAGTCAAGGGGACAGAATACACAGTCTGAATGGCAGTAGAACATCAGTACTGGCAAATACCAGGATGATAAAGAATAGACATAAGCTGGTCTTTCGAGGTCAGCATAGTTATAAAACAGGTGTCAGAAGGAGTAGTTGAATATAGGCAAGCAAAAGAAAGAGTGTAGTAGTACCAAATAACAGAATCAAAGTCAAACAAACGTGCTGACCACAAAGACCACAGAGGGTCTATACCAGCTTACTCAGACCAATGACTAAAAAGACTTGGAAGAAAAGTAACCATTTTTAATATTCCTTTTGAAGACAAAACCACAAAAAAAAGAGATCACTGACCAAAATCATGCGAAACCTTTTACTAGTTGTTATCCAGGAAGTCCCATACTGCAGATTATGATCTGCAGCATAGGCTGGAATCCCCCATAAATACAATTGAAGTTCATTTCCTCGGAAAGCCGAGTGTGCGGTGTACGGACTCATAGGCTGGGTTCACACGACCTATTTTCAGACGTAAACGAGGTGTATTATGCCTCGTTTTACGTCTGAAAATAAGGCTCCAATACGTCGGCAAACATTTGCCAATTCATTTGAATGGGTTTGCCGACGTACTGTGCAGACAACCTGTCATTTACGCATCATCGTTTGACAGCTGTCAAACGACGACGCGTAAAAATACAGCCTCGTCAAAAGAAGTGCAGGACACTTCTTTCAGACGTAATTTGAGCCGTTCTTCATTGAACTCAATGAAGCACAGATCAAAATTTACGGCTGTCAGAGAAGCCTCGCAAAATGCGAGGAGCATTTACGACTGAAACGAGGCAGCTGTTTTCTCCTGAAAACAGGCTGTCTTTTCAGACGTAAAAGCCTCTACCGTGTGCACATACCCATAGACTTTTTATTGAGCTCATACACTGTTTCGAGGAAAGCCGATCAGAAATGAAGCAGCACAGCACTCACCCGAGCGCTTCTGCAGCTTTGTCTTAGCGATCGGTGGGGGTCTCAGTGCTCGGACCGCTACCGTCTAAAACTTCTGACATGTAACTACGACATATCATCGTTTTTAAAAGTTTAGTTACCTTTTAAAACTAGTTCATCAATAAAAACATAGGTTTCCGAATGCCTGACTTGAGTTTCGCCCCCTCGGGTTCAGATTACAATGAATACCAGGTTAACACAGTGGCTTTGAACAGTATTTATCTCATATTTGTCTTGTTTTTTTTGCAGATCCTGCACTTAAACCTTAACCCCTTAATGACCGGGCATGTTTGTACCTTAATGACCAAGCCAGATTTGTCAAATCTGGTATGTCTGACTTTATCAGAGAATAACTCTGTGAAAGTTTTGAATATCCAAGTAATTCTGACATTGTTTTTTCGTCACATGTTGTACTTTATTTTAGTGGTAAAAGTAGACTGATACGATTTGCGGAAATTAATTAAAAAATAGAAAAATGGAAGAAATTTTGTAAAAATTACCATTTTCCCCTATTTTTAACTGCAATATGTCACATATGTACACACATACTGTACAATTTTTTAATTAAATATATATTTCTATCTCTTTACTCCATTTTGGCAGCACTTTTGAAAAAATAAAATACATTTTCAGCAATTTAGAGGACTTACAAATTGAATAATAATTTTATAAATTTTGAAGTACATTTTGTTTTCCTGCACCAAGCCAGGTTTTCAGAGGCTCATAGGTGTCAGAATGGTGGAAACCCCCACAAATGACCCCATTTAGAAAACTAGACCCCTTAAGGTATTTACCTAAGGGTATAGTAAGTATTTTGACCCCACAGTTTTTTGCTAAATTTAATACATAGCAGGTGAAAAAAAAAATAATTTCACTTTTTTTCATAAAAGTATCAGTTTGAAGACCAATTTCTTTGTAAAGCGACCATGAGAATGAAGAAACACACCACAAAATCTATCACCCTGTTTCTCCTGTTTTCAACAATACCAACATTGTGGCCCTAATGCGCTGCCTGGACACACGGCAGGACCCAAAAGGAAGGGAGCACCCGGAGGCTTTCAGGACTCATATTTTGCTTGAAAATGTTTTAGGCCCCACTGTACATTTGGAGAGGCTTTGAGCTGCCAGAACGATAGAAACTCCCCATAAACGACCCCATTTAGAAAACTAGACCCCATAAGGTATTTATTTAGGGGTATAGTAATTATTTTGACCACACAGTTCTTTGCTAAATTTAATGCATATCAGGTGAAAAAAATAATAATTTCACTTTTTTCATAAAAGTATTTGTTTGAAGACCGATTTCTTTGTAAAGCGACCATGAAAATGAAGAAACACACCCCAAAATCTATCACCCTCTTTCTCCTGTTTTCAAAAATACCCACATTGTGGCCCTAATGCGTTGTTTGGACACACGGCAGGGCCCCAAAGGAAGGGAACACCCGGAGGCTTTCAGGACTCATATTTTGCTTGAAAATGTTTTAGGCCCCAATGTACATTTGGAGAAGCTTTGAGCTGCCAGAATGATAGAAACTCCCCATAAACGACCCCATTTCGAAAACTAGACCCCTTAAGGTATTTATCTAGGGGTATAGTTAGCATTTTGACCACACAGGTTTTTCGCTAAATATATTGAAATTAGTCTGTAAGAATTAAAATGTACTTTTTTTCTGAAACAACATAGAAATTTTTATTATTTACAAGGAATAACGAAGAAAATGCACCCCAACATTTGTAAAGCAATGTCTCCCGATTACGACAATACCCCATATGTGGTAATAAACTGCTGTTTGGACCCACAGCAGGGCTCAGAAGGGAAGGAGCGCCATTTGGATTTATGATTTTGCTGGAATGGTTTTCGTTGCCATGTCGCATTTGCAATGCACTGGAGGGACCAAAACAGTGGAAACCCACCAAAAGTGACCCCATTTTGGAAAAACCTTCAAGGAATTTTTCTAGGGGTATAGTGAGCATTTAGACCCCACGGGTCTTTTGCAGAGTTTATTAGAATTAGGGCGCGAAAATTAATATCAACATTTTTTCCACTAAAATGTTGCATTTTCTCATTTTCACAAGGGATAAAGGAGGAAAAAACAACCATTTTTTTTATAAAGCAATGTCTCCCGAGTACGGAAATACCCCACATGTGGTCATACGTTTTTTCATTAGAAATTAATTAACCCTTTCAGGACTGATACATTTTTTGCTTTCATATTTTAGATTTTCACTCCCCGCTTTCCAAGAGCCATAACTTTTTTATTTTTCCATCAATAGAGTGGTGTGAAGGCTTATTTGTGGCGGGACAATCTGTAGTTTTCATTGGTACCATTTTGGGGTACATGCGATGTTTTTTGATCACTTTTTATTCAATTTTTTTGCAATCCTGAGCAAAAAACAGGAATTCTGACACCGTTTTTTAGGGGGTTTTTTTGCGGCGCTCACCGTACGCTTTAAATGACATTTTTAATTTATTCTGCGGGTTGGTACGATTACGGCGATACCATATGTATATAGGTTTGGTCCTTTTTTGACTTATTTCTAAAAAAAAAAAATTCTGTGTCACCATATTCTGAGACCCATAATTTTTTAATTTTTTAGTCAAAAAAGCTGTGTAAGGGCTTGTTTTTTGCGGGACGGATAGAAGTTTTTATTGGTACTATTTTCGGGTACATGCAACTTTTTGATCACTTTTTATTCTTTATTTAGAGAGCGGTGGTGACCCAAAAAATTGCGATTCTGTCGTAGTTTTTTATTGATTTTTTTTGGGTGTTCATCGTGCGGGAAAAATAACATTATAGTTTTATAGTTGGGTTCGTTACGAACGCGGTGATACCAGATATGTGTACTTTTTTAACGTGTTCATTTTTTTTCTATAATAAAAGTCTTATTATAGGAAAAAAAGCATTTAGTGTTTATAGAACTTATAACTTTTATTTTTACACTTTTTTTAAAACATTTTTATTACTTTTTTTTACTTTTTTTACTTGTCCCACTAGGGGACACTTAGACTTGCAGCTTTGATCGCTGCTAGAGTACATTACACTACACACGTAGTGTAATGTACTCTAACTGTCATTGTGACGTGACTGTCACACTGACAGGAAGCAGAGGAGGAACGGCCGGAGGCTGTTCCTCCGAGGCTTCCGTGCATGGCAACCCGGAGGTCATTATCTGACCTCCGATTGCCGTGACAAGCATCGGTAGCCCCCACGATCACTTCGTGGGGGCTGCTGATGTGCTTCAAACCACTTAAATGCGGCGACGGCAATCCGTCGCCGCACTTAAGGGGTTAACTGCCGAAATCAGCGGCGATGGTCCGCTGTCCGGCAAGACTGATGTCTCAGCTGTCGGGGACAACTGTCAGCGCGGGTCTGTCACTCTGTGTGACAGTTTGAAATGCGGACGAAAATGAACGTCATGGTGCGGGAACTAGCAGCCGACCATGACGTTCATTTTCGTCCTTGGTCGTTAAGGGGTTAATACATCTCTCAGGGTTTCTGGGCTCTCTCTGGCCAAATAGGTCGTGCCGCAGTATCAATTATGTCTTTGAATGTTGGTGGCCCTACAAAGCCATGCTGGATGTGGTGCTTTGCTGTAGCAAATAAAGGGGATCCCCTTCGATTATCTCGGTGTAGTCCTAAGGGCATATTAAACCAAGCAACCCATTACAAATTACATTGTGAACTGTCATAAATCTATTACGACTATGAACTTGTGTTAAATTGCTCCTTCAATTTGAATGACTTCTAATTTAATGGTTTTAATGGGACTTTTTAACATACACTCCAATAATGTGATTTGTAATATAAAAGCAGCAGAATGAACATTGGCTTTTTCATAACTAGAATAAAATTTTAACCTATATGGAATAATAACAATGATATAAAATGTGCCGCCACATGTTTTCAGCGTAACTTAACTTTACATTTTATTATGACTACAATAAAAGCTTTCACAAATAACTTATGTCATCTAGTGAACCATTTTAAATGAAAAGCTCAAATTAGAATACACTGTAAAACCTACATGTAAAATACCTTACTGTGTAATAATATCTTAATAGCAAAATGCCTGCCAAACACAACACTTTTTGAAATGTTTTATTGTGGCGAAATGGAACGGTTTTATGTAACTGGCTGCAGTTAAAAATATTGTGCTCCAGTTAAAGTTGTCCATATATTTAGTTATTATTACAACTTTCTTTTTTTTTCTTAGTTGTAATTTATTGAAATTTCTATAATTTTTTTTTTACAACGGTACAATTTAGAGAACATAGCATGTATTGAACAATACAAGTACCAATACTCATAAAAGAAAAAATGTGGTAGATACAACAAATGTAGGCAAACTACAGAAGTCAAAAGACAGGACAATGGCATTTGGAGTTAGCAAATTAACAAAATTGGCCATATTTCAGATCTGAGGATATTACATTAGTAACACAGAATGGCCGGCAAGTTTCCTAAGGGCGGGTTCACACATAGCGGAATTTCACTTAAATTCCGCTGCGGACACTCCGCAGCGTTAATCCGCAGCGGAGCCGTTTCTCCATTGACTTTCACTTTAATTTAGCAGTGTTCGTTTACACGATGCGTACAATTCCGCTGCGGAGCATAGGCTGCGGAGCGGAATTTGGTGTCCGCAGCATGCTCTGTCTGTTGCGGAGCAGTGGCGGACTGGTTGCGGACTCATGGCGGAATTTCTCCATTGACTTCAATGGAGAGTCACAATTCCGCAATGAAGTCCGCAGATCTTATGTGTGCTGCGGAGCGTATTGTTTTTACTACCATGACATTTCTTCATTCTGGCTGGACCTATGTATTTCTAGGTCTACAGCCAGACTGAGGAAGTCAATGGGGCTCCCGTAATGACGGGAGCGTTGCTAGGAGACGTCTGTAAATAGTCACTGTCCAGGGTGCTGAAAGAGTTACGCGATCGGCAGTAACTGTTTCTGCACCCGGGACAGTGACTACCGATCTCAATATACATGTATCTGTAAAAAAAAATATAAGTTCATACTTACCGAGAACTCCCTGCGTCTGTCTCCAGTCCGGCCTCCCAGGATGACGTTTCAGTGTAAGTGACGGCTGCAGCCAATCACAGGCCAAGCACAGGCTGCAGCGGTCACATGGACTGGAGCGTCATCCAGGGAGGTCGGGCCGGATGCCGAAAGAGGGACGCGTCACCAAGACAACGGGCGGTAAGTATGAATTTCTTTGACTTTCACTAGGGAAAGTGCTGTCCCTTCTCTCTATCCTGCACTGAATAGGGAGAAGAGAAGCACTTTTCCTGCAGTCCGCAGCGGCCAGTCCGCATCAATTTTCTGCACATTTTGTGCAGATCCGCTGCAGAATCTGCAACGCAGATTCTGTGCGGCATTGATGCGGACAGTTGCGGAGGAATTCCGCCATGTGTGGTCATGCCCTAAGGAGGCATAAACTTGACAAAGACAAGATAATAACACAAAGTAGTAGCAGCAATCCAAGAAAGGGGACCAAGAGCAGTGGTTAATTTAGATAAGCTAGCGCAATGGCACCATTTTGAAATATATTGTTAAATAAATATTATTATTTTTTAGGAGGGAATTGAAAAAAAACCCCCCAGCTATTCCAGCATTGAATTTTGCATTCTAAATTTATGCCGCTCACTATGCGGAGTAATAACATGTTAACTATATTCCATGGGTCGGTACAATTGCAGCAATACCAAATATATATAGGTTATTTTATGTTTTACTACCTTTGCACAGTAAAAACTCTTTTTGCATCGCCACATTCCAAGAGGCGTAACTTTTTTATTTTTCCTTTCTTTTTGTGCAAAAAGCAATCTTGCCGTTGTTTTTTGCATTTTTTTTTGTACAGAGCTCACCATTTCATTAATGTGTTAATATTATTGTCCAGGTCGCTACGATCCCGGTGATACCATATATGTGCAGTTTATTTTTTATTTTTTTATTTTACAAAATAAAACCATTTTTTTTATAAGAATGGTTTTATTGTATTTTTACTGTGCACTTTTCTTTATTTTTTAATAAACTTTATTTAACAGTTTTTTTTTTTTAGTCCCACTAGGGGACTTCACAATGCGATCTTCTGATCACTGATATGTTTTAATATACCCAGCATACCAAAGCATTACTGCCTGTCAGTGTAAAATTGATAGGCAGTCTATTAGGCCAAACCTCTGGCACGACTTATTAATATGCATATAGTCATGGCAGGCTGGGGGGCCTTTGTTAGGTCCCCAACTACCATGGCAATCCATGGGCGGCTGGAGATCGCTTTTGTGGGCCGCCAACGGGTGACTCGTCTCGTTCTGCCAAACCACATAAATGCTGCTATTGACCGGTACATTTAAGGATTTAAATGTCTGGGATGTGAGGTTTCTCCAATCCCAGCCATTGCAGCGAGAAGCCGGCTGTCAGTCACAGCTGGGCTCCCACAGTGTACGCCAGAATGCGGGATTGGGGACCCTTCCCATGATGTGCATGTACGCGATAATGCGTTAAGGGGTTAAAGGTGATCCAACCAGACCAAGTACAAATAAGAGATGTTTTCTGTATGTAAAAGAAAATTACCTCATCTGCCCACTCGGAAATAGATGGAGTTACAACGGATCTCGGGATGACGACCGCAGTAAGATGGTGCCACAATAAGGCACACAAATCCACGGCACTCACCATTCTGTAGACATCTTTCTTAATTTATTCAGCTGAGCAGGATATTAGGATGTGGAGCACAAGCCTACGACCGTTTCACGTGTACCCGTGTTACTGCTTCTGGCAAAACGACGGGTCCGGTGCACAACAGAGACAAACGTAAACCATGGGCACCGGATCCGTCACCATTGAAATCAAAACCTCTGGTTTCCGTCTGTGTCAGTTTGTGTCTGTTCAGGGTCCTGTTCTGACGGAAAGCTCAAATGGAACATCAGAACAGGACCCCAACACAGATGTGAATAGAGCCTTAGTTATTTTCTTGCTTAAACTATTTATTTATTTGTAACAATTGTATTATACAAACACTGTTATTATGTAGGCTTGCTTGAGAAAGGCTCTGAGGAGCTGAAGAGTCACATGGGTGAATTAAAGTTCCTTGTTTTTTGGATGTGGTGCCTGGATTCCTTTTTTGTTGCCATTGGGTTGGACGGTTGGATCCAGTCTTGTTGGGTTTTGCACTCCTATTTATTGCTTGCAGTTCATTCTGGTGCTTTAACTTTTTTGTTTGTATTTTGTTTGTAGACTTCATCTTTAGGGGGGATTCACACGAAAGTGTATTCGGTCCGTGCGGGCCGCGTGGTTTTCACGCGCCACGCACAGACCAATACAAGTCTATGGGGCAGTACAGACAGTCCGTGCTTTTTGCGCAGCGTTTGTCAGCTGCGCAAAAAACGCGACACGTTCAATATCTCCGCGTATTTCGCGCATCACGCACCCATTGAAGTCAATGGGTGCGTGAAAACCACGCAGGTCGCACGGAAGCACTTCCGTGCGAACCGACTGAAACAGCGCACCAGCTGTCAAAAGGATGAATGTAAACAGAAAAGCACCACGTGCTTTTCTGTTTCCAAACATCCAAACGGAGTGTCTTTTTAGATAAGCGAACCCGGACAACCGAACCGAACTTCACCGGGTTCGGCCGAACTCGTTTTGGCCGAACCCAGCAAAAAAATTTCCGGTACGCGACGTCAGGAGATAGTCACTGTCCAGGGTGCTGAAAGAGTTAAACTGTTTTAGCACCATGGACAGTGACTTCCGATCCAAATATACATGAACCTGTAAAAAAAAACGAAGTTCTCACTTACCGATAACTCCCGGCTTCTTCCTCCAGTCTGACCTCCCGGGATGACAATTCAGTCCAAGTGACAGCTCCAGCCAATCACAGGCCAAGCACAGGCTGCAGCGGTCACATGGACTGCGGCGTCATCCAGGGAGGTGGGGCCCGATGTCAAGAGAGGCGCGTCACCAAGGACGCGTCACCAAGGCAACGGCCGGGAGGGAAGTTCTCGGTAAGTACGAACTTTTTCTTTTAACAGGTTGCTGTATATTGTGTTCGGCATTCACTGTTGAGGGTTCTGAAAGAGTTACTGCCGATCAGTTAGCTCTTTCAGCACCTTGGACAGTGACGGGCGTCGACTAGCCTCATCTCTATGATGGCGGCTGCGCGAAAATCACGCAGCCACGCATCATACACGGATGACACACGCAGCTGTCAAATGTTTTTTGCGCGCGCAAAAACGCAACGTTCGTCTGAATCTGCCCTTACACTGTGAGGGAAAAAAGGTGCAGAGTTCTAGTGCATAGAGTAACAGGTCATCTGCATACAGAGTCAGCCTGTACACACAGGAGTCCAGGGTAACACTGTGTATTTTGGGATTCCACCTGAAAACCATAGTCTGGTGTTTCATCACAAGAGTGTACAACAGTGGGATTCCAGTCACCCTTGTCTTGACTCCCTTTATTGATCTGAATCAGGCCAGGCAGTAAGCCATTTACCCTGGAATCTCGCTGTGAGTTTTATTAAAAGTGCCATAATTTTAATCACAGACACCGGGGCCAACACAAACCTGCACAAAAGTGATTTAAAAAAAATCAAAAGCACTCTATCAAACAATGTCCGCCTGATCATTACTGTTCAGTGATACAATTATGGGAAAGAGCCTAGAGGCAATTATTTTGGCATAAAGCTTTATGTTAATGCTGAGCAAGGATATGGGCCTGTAGTTAGAGCAAGCAGTAAAGTTTTTCCCCGGTTTGGTAGTACTGATATGTGGGCCTCCAATGACTACGTGACAAAGGCGCAAGACGCTGAGACAGACTTAAAAACTCTTGCTAAAAAGGGGAAAGAGGCGAAGATTTTTTATAAAATTTAAGATTAAAGCCGCCAGGGCCTGGGTTCTTCCTAGATTAGGCCACCTTAATGGCTTCCACCCCAGTGAATTTACTTCCACCCCAGTGAAACCCTCTTCCTGGGAGTTCCTGTCACTCTTGGGGATGGTTGGCAGGGCAGTGCCAGATATATACAGGGCCGGCCTTAGGGGTGTGCGACCTGTGCTATTGCACAGGGCGCATCACTCCAGCAGGTGGAAGGGGGCGCTTTGCTGGCTCCCTTCCCCTGCCTGTGTTTTAGAAGCGCCCGGGCCAGGGGACTCAGCAGCTGCTTTTCCGCCCGGGCGCTTCTTCTCTCAGTGGCGTCGCTACCGCTGTGGCAGAAATAGCGGCTCCTAACGGCGACACCGTGCATTAGGGCACCCATGCTGCCCATCGGGACGGGCCCCCCCATGGCCGTCGGCGCCGCTAGCTGCCGCTGTGGCTGATACAGTGGTAGCGACGCCACATTCAATTGTACCTGCGTTCTTAGGACGCAGATACTATTGAACACTATAGCAGAGCAGGGAGGTATCTCCCTGCTCTGCTATCTACTAGCGCTACTGTAGCTATCTGAAGGAGCGGAATGCTCATGACCCAGGGATTCCGCTCCTGGACGGAGCTCTTGATGTCTTTGTCCATATATGGACAGTGATATCAGGGGCAACTCCTGAAGCAGAATCCCCGTCCACAGCGTTGCCGACGCTGTGACTGGGGATTCCAGTCTAGGAGAAGCCCCTGATGTCACTGTCCATCAATGTGGGCTGTGTGGCACTACCTACAAGTGGGCTGTGTGGCACTACCTACAAGGGGGCTGTGTGGCACTACCTGCAAGGGGGCTGTGTGGCACTATCTTCAAGGGGCTGTGTGGCACTATCTACAAGGGGCATCTGTGAGTGGTGGGCTGATGGTCATTTTAGTGAAAGTGGCGGGCTGATGGTCATTTTACTGTGAGTGGGGGGCTGATGGTCATTTTACTGTGAGTGACAGGCTGATGGTCATTTTACTGTGAGTGGGGGGCTGATGGTCATTTTACTGTGAGTGGGGGGCTAATAGTCATTTTACTGTGAGTGGTGGTCTGATTTTTTTCCAGGAGTGCCTCGAGTCTGAAAAGGTTGGGAAACTCTGTACTAGGCTACAGGATCACGCCGGCCTACGCAAGGATCCCGTCGTTGGCGATATGGAGCATCTCAGTTCATCGTGGGAACAGGGCCCAGGTGAGTACAATTTTGTTTGTTTGGGGGCACTGTCTACAAGCGGTAGGTGGGGGGCTGTATGGCACTGTCTACAAGAAAAAGGTGGGGGATTATGGTACTGTCTCCAGGGAAGCTGTATGGCACAATCTACAGGATGGCACTATCTACAAGGGGGGGGGCTGTGTGTGGCAGCCAGAGGAGGGGGCATTATACTGTGTGGAGGCCACTAAGTGGGCATTATACTGTGTAGGGGCACTACAGGGGCAATATACTGTGTGTAGCACTTAGGGGGCATAAAACTGTGTGGGCACACTTAGAGGACAAAATACTGTGTCCTTGAAGGGGTTATAATATATTAGATTATTAAATATTATTATTATACTGTATGGGAGGCACTAAAGGGGCATTATACTGTGGAGGGCATTATACTTTTTTATGGGGCATATTTTTTATGATGGGTGGGGCGCCGAATGATAGTTTTGCACGGGAAAAAATATGGAACCTCCAGATCAGTTCATGTGGGAGAGATTTGTGGATAGCGAGCCCTTACATTTGATAACAAGTGCATTGTACTCCAAGATCGGTAAAGTGGTCTCTGTTTGACCACATGTGACAAGAGGTATAGTATTTCATACAGCCATTCATCTGTAAGGCTGGATTCACACGACCATGTAACGTCCGTAATGGACGGAACGTATTTCGGCCGGAGGTCCCGGACCGAACACAGTGCAGGGAGCCGGGCTCCTAGCATCATAGTTATGTACGATGCTAGGAGTCCCTGCCTCGCTGCAGGACAACGGTCCCGTACTGAAAACATGATTACAGTACGGGAAAGTTGTCCTGCAGCGTGGCAGGGACTCCTAGCATCGTACATAACTATGATGCTAGGAGCCCGGCTCCCTGCACTGTGTTCGGTCCGGGATTAGCGGCCAAAATACGTTCCGTCCATTACGGACGTAACATGGTCGTGTGAATCCAGCCTAAGATTCCCAATCCATAGGTACATGTTACAAACTGACAAAATGTACACTAACGGGGTGGTAAAACCTCCTCAGTGGAAATAATCCTATGAGCATATAAAGAAAAAGCTATAGAGGTTTTTTTTTTATATAGCAGTGTAAGAAGGCTAAGACAACATAATAAAAGAACATAAGGGAACTAATCTCCATGAGTACTCAAAGTAAAGTGGGAGGGTTATAGGAGCATTATGGATAATAATAGAGGTGCTGCTACCTATGGAAAAGCTGTGGTGCCAGCGGGGTGGGACTGGGAGTCGTGGGACACAAATGTCACATGACTTGGCTGGCCAGAGCCAGTTTCACTGCTTATTGGCCATCTGAATCATGCAACATTTCTGGGGCACAGCCATGATGACAAACAGGATGCCGCCTGCCAGGCTGTCTCTGTATGTCTATGAGCAAAAACATATATAGACAGAGAGACAAGCGGCAGCAAATGCAGAATGATGATGCTTAGATGGGGGCCCGTGGTGGGCGCCGGGCAGCATTAATGGGACAGGAAAAGGGTTGGGGCCAATTGGCCCAGGGCCTCATAGCAACTGCATGGTCTGGAGGTATGTCCCTATTTAGAAGTTTCCCATGACAATAAGTCCATATACATATATACTTCACCGCTCAGACGCTCTATGGAAATGAGACACAGGTGGGTCCGTGTGCACACGGGGAAACTGGACAATGTTTGCCTCAACGGAGTAGATGCAGCAAATGGAAAACAGCTCTGTGTGCACCTTCTGCAGAAGCTATTCTGAGACCAGTGGTTCTACCTCCAACTATGTGTCACACAGGCCCTATTTCAGGAATAAGTATGATAAAAATGTGCATATTGAATTTGTTTCATAATAAATTGGAGTCCTTAACCAAATTCAACCAAAGGTTCGGGTGGACACATCTATATATGAAGGGCGGGCCTAAGAAAACTTTCCTCTGGTGGGCCCAAAGAACCCTAGTTTGATGCTGGCATTGAGCAACATGTGGCTTTTAGCCTGTGGTGAGATGGTCATGGCCTTCTCTGGCATGTTCTTTATTTTTGGTGGGCTCAGTAGTTAGTATTATTTTCTTGAAACACTGGGGTCCTCAGTTCAAATAAAACCAGGAAACTTCAGCACAAAGTTTTTATGTTTTCCATGGGTTTATGTCGCTTTCCTCTGGGTTCTCTGGTGTCCTCCCCAGGACCGGCCTTAGGGGTGCGCGACCTGTGCGGCAGCACAGAGCGCATCACTCCTCCTAAGTAAAGGGGGCGCCGTCACTGACAATAAACATGGTGCCTGATGCTTCCGTAGATTACTCCCTCTGCAGCCCCTATTCCTTCCTACATCATAATCTTCTCTAGGGTCGCACCATATCCCGTCTCCTCAGCCTGCCTTTGGACTGCTGTGAATACAAACTACGTCCTCTCTCTCTCTCATTTGAAGAAGTCGGGACAGAGAAGAGTGGGGGATGGGAAAGTTTACAGCCTGAGCGTCTGCAGAGAGGAAGCTCCGTTTCTAGTCCTCTCCTGTGTCTCCTGTATCCCCCTCCTCTCCTGTGTCTACTGTATCCCCCTCCTCTCGTGTGTCTCCTGTATCCCGCTCCTCTCCTGTGTCTCCTGTATCCCCCTCCTCTCCTGTGTCTCCTGTATCCCCTCCTCTCCTGCGTCCCTCTTCTGTGTCTCCTGTATCTCCCTCCTCTCATGTATCCCCCTCCTCTCCTGTGTCTCCTGTATCCCCCTCCTCTCCTGTGTATGAGTGTGTGTAGCGTCCATGGCCACGGGCTGTCGGGTTTACTCACCTCCCGACGCCCACAGTCATGGATCCGTGACCGCTGGTCCCCATCTCCTTCCTAGGAGATGCCAGCACTCACTTCCGCTCCGGTCTGCTGTGTCCCATAGGGTGAGCACGCACTCTCGTGCCCGCTCTTAAAGGGCCAGTGTGCGCACCTGTAAAACAATCATCATCATCATCAACCACACATGATTTTCTGGTCTATAAGAAGGCCCCAGCCCTTCTGATCCTTGCCTGAGCATTGTTAGTTATCCCAAGTCTGTCTTGCAAATGGTCCCTTAGTGTTTCCCGTTCCAGTTGTTACCTGTGCCCTGTTACCTGTTCCTGTTTCCCGTGCTGTGCCTCTAGTATCAAGTCGTGCCACATCCTGTGTCATCTGCCACATCCGGAGAAATCTGCATTGTCCTGTGTCATCTGCCACGTCCAGAGTAATCCGCCACGTCCGGAGTAATCCGCCACGTCCGAGGAATCCGCCACGTCTGGTGCAACCTGCAGCACCTGTGTCATCCGCCCCGTTTGGCGTTATCTGCTGCACCCATCTCCATCAGTGCCAGAGCTGCGGCCACTGTCTGGACTATCCAGGTACCCTTGTGCAGGACATTGTATTACTGGGGTTTACAGTTGTTTGGTCAGCTGCCTCCCCGCTACGGCTGTACGGCCTAGTGGGTCCACTAACCCGCTTCGTGACATCGAGAATTATCTCCGCCACTTCATCTCTTTACAGCACGATAACTGGGTACAACTTCTTCCATGGGCTGAGTTCTCGTACTACAACCACACAAGTGAATCCACCACTTACACTCCATTTCACATTGTGTACAGTCAACATCCCAGAGTCCCTCTTCCAGTGTCGACTACATCTCAGGTACCCGCTGCTGACTCTGCAAATTGGGACTTTCTGCAAATCTGGCAACAGACCCGGTCCTCTATTTTGCTGGCAGTCGTTTGCATGAAGTGAAAGGCAGATACAAAGAGAAATGATACTCAGTATCTTCCGGGTACCAAAGTCTGGCTATCCTCTCAGAACATTCATTTGAAGGTGCCTTCCTACAAGTTTGCGCCCAGGTTCCTTGGTCCTTTCGAAATTCTGCAACAAATAAACCCCGTCTCTTATAAGCTGTGGCTGCCTCCTACCCTCAGAATCCCCAACTCCTTTCATGTGTCCCTCCTGAAACCAGTGGTCCTGAACTGCTACAGCAAGACTTCTAGTTCCACAGTTGCTCCCAGCGGTTCTTCTGATGTGTTCGAGGTGAGGGAGATCCTGGACTGCAAAAGGGTAGGAGGAAGGACTTTCTTTTTGGTGGACTGGAGATGGATTGGTCCTGAGGAGAGCCAGGAGCCAGAAGAGAACCTCAGTGCTCCTGCTCTCATTAAAAAATTCCTCTCTCGCTCAGGCCCCAAGAAGAGGGGGCGTAAGAGAGGGGATACTGTAGCGTCCATGGCCACGGGCCGTCGGGTTTACTCACCTCCCGACGCCCGCAGCCATGGATCCGTCAGCGCTGGTCCCCATTTCCTTTCTAGGAGACGCCAGCGCTTACTTACGCTCCGGTCTGCTGTGTCCCGTAGGGTGCACGCGCACACTCGTGCCCGCTCTTAAAGGGCCAGTGCGCGCACCTGTAAAACAATCATCATCATCAACTACATGATTTCCTGGTCTATAAGAAGGCCCCAGCCCTTCTGATCTTTGCCTGAGCGTTGTTAGTTATCCCAAGTCTGTCTTGCAAATGGTCCCTTAGTGTTTCCCATTCCAGTTGTTACCTGTGCCCTGTTACCTGTTCCTGTATCCCGTGCCGTTCTTGTTCCTATGCCTACTAGTGTCGGAGTCGTGTCTACTCCACCTGCTGTTGTTTGCCATGTCCAGTGTCTTCTGCCACGTCCAGCGTCTTCTGCCACGTCCAGTGTCTTCTGCCACATCGGATACTGCTCGCCACGTCTGTCGCTACCTGCTGAACCAACCTCCATCTGTGCTGAAGCCACAGCCACTGTCTGGACTAGTTCTGGTACCCAAGTGTTACTAACTACTATAGACTTTTGTATGGACTGTGATCTGGTCAGCTGCCTCTCAGCTACGGCGGAGTGGCCTAGTGGGTCCACATACCCTGTGACCGTGACAGTGTGTAGGTGTTTTTATGAGTGTGTAGGTATATGTATGTGTTTGTAGGTATAAGTATGGGTGTGTAGGTATATGTATGAGTGTTTAGGTATATATATGAGTGTGTAGGTATATTTATGAGTGTGTAAGTGTGTGTATGAGTTTGTAAGTGTGTGTGTGTGTGTGTGTGTGTGTGTGTGTGTGTATTTATATATATATACATATATTCTGTGTGCATGTGGATATATATGATTCTCATGTACTGTACATATGATACTCTAAGGGCATATTCATACAATGTAGTTTTGCAGCAATGATTTAAAAACTATTTTTGCTGTGCTTTTGTGTAAATAGTGGCAAAACTATGATGTGTAGAGTATATAGCGTGTATATTGTGTGCGTAGACTATCTAGCAGTATTTTGTGCGCAGTTTATGTTGTGATATTATAGGTGTATGCAGTATATAGCAGTTTTCATTTGTGAGTATAGAATATAGCAGTATAATAGGTGTGTATTGAATAGAATGGTATTATATGTGTACAGTATATAGCAGTATTTTTTATACAAACAATATGTAGTGTTATTATTATGTGTGTACAATATATAGTGATGTCATGTGTGTAGAGTATAAAGTGATTATATTAATTATATTTAAAGCATATGTTGTACGTAACATGTACAATATATCGCCGCATTATATATATATATATATATATATACACACACACACAGTACGTGGGGTATAATTAATATTTACAGTATTATTAATGTGTACTGTATATGGCGGTATTATATATGTATACATTTTACAGACGTATTTATGTATAAAGTAAATGGTACTTTATACGTACAGGATTTAATAGTGTTATTTATGTAAACAGTATATGGTGGCATTATTTGTGTGGAAGATATGTAATATGGGAGGGGGCGCAAAAACAATTCTGCTGCACAGGGCACCCTGTAGCCTTAAGCCGGCCCTGGTCCTCCCACACTCAAAAAACATACTGATGGGTAATTGGCTTTATGAAATTGGCCCTATTGTGTGTTTGAGATAAGCCAGGGGCAGACATATGAAATGTGCAATCTGTGCAGATGCTGTAGATAAAGGGGCCCAATGCCACCTTAAACGCAGCTGCAGTTTTCTTCTTGTCTATAAGATTGCATGTAAGGGCCGGAGCTAATACATTTCGTGACTTACAATTACCGAAGAATAGTTAGAGAGACATAAGGAGGTGCTCTATGATGAGCTATTGAAGACCAAGGGGCCCATACACCGTTGTTGCATGGAGGGCTTATACTGTCTATATCCGTCCCTGAGATAAGCAAATTGAATTGTGAGACCCATTGTGGAATGAGACGGATTTAAGGGATTTCATTATGTGTGCTGCGCCACAGAATATGTTATATATGAGCATCAGGAACATGAATTAACATTTATTTTAACAGTCACATTAACCTATAACCTGTGGATCTATAATTCCATGTATGCGTTTTAACCCTGCTTGTAATTTACAATTGACATTTAACATTTCTTGGCTTCATTATTCATGATCTGCCTCAGAACTCTACCACTGAATAGCAACATGTAAAATTGCAAAAACATTTGGAAAGTGGAAAAAGCCCTAAGGGCTGGTTCACTAGTCTGCAAACACAAATAAAACAGAACCTATTTATAAAACAGATGAGGGAAATATATTGGGAAATGGCAAAAGTTAAAATGCATAAAACTAACCAGTAAAATATTATATATACAGACTGGATAAATGTTTTGGGTAAATGAGTTATTTTGTGAAAGTTTGTTTCTTTTATCATGTATAGATATGAGTAGCCATAAAGAATAAGCCCCACCGAGGGGTCAAATCATTTGTTATCAACTATGAACCGGTGACATCGGTGAAAATCCAGCCTAGCAGTTAGGGAATAATACTACTTTCCAAGTGCAGCCTTAAATAACTAACTGAAACAACCGGATAAATATATACAGTTCTACCAGAGGCGGTTTTCAACAGCCAATTGGCACAAAGTAAAGTGCTTATTATTGATCACCTCACTGTTGTCCTGCTGTCTCTCGTGTAAAACCCTTATCAATTTCATTGGTGAGTTGCTCACCATTAGTAAACCATGGGAATAATGGGAAATCAATTGTTTTCATGAAAACTAGTAAGAAGCACTATAATCTTTTAAAAAAAGAAAAAGTGCCCCCTTGCCCTTGATTTTAGGAACACAATAATTGATTTACATTTCTAGGAGTACAAAGATAGAAAAAAAAAAAGTTGGTTTTCTTTAATCCCTTAAGGACGCAGCCTAGATTTGACCTTAAAGAGGCTCTGTCACCACATTATAAATGCCCTATCTTCTACATAACGTGATGGGCGCTGTAATGTAGATAACAACAGTGTTTTTTTTATTTAGAAAAACTATTATTTTTGACGGAGTTATGACCTATATTAGCTTTATGCTAATGAGTTTCTTAACCCCTTAAGGACGCAGCCTAATTTTGGCCTTAAGGCTCAGAGCCCATTTTTCAAATCTGACATATTTCACTTTATGTGGTAATAACGTCGGAATGCTTAAACCTACCCAAGCGATTCTGAGATAGTTTTCTCGTGACATATTGGGCTTCATGTTCGTGGTAAAATTTGGTCGATATATTCAGTGTTTATTGGTGAAAAATTGCACAATTTAGAGAAAAATTTGAAAAAAATTGCATTTTTCAGAATTTAAATGCATCTGCTTGTAAAACAGATGGTTATACCACCCAAAATAGTTACTAGTTCACATTTCCCATATGTCTACTTTAGATTGGCATCATTTTTTGAACATTCTTTTATTTTTCTTGGACGTTACAAGGCTTAGAACATAAACAGCAATTTCTCATATTGTTAAGAAAATTTCAAAAGCCTTTTTTTTAAGGTACCTCTTGAGTTCTGAAGTGGCTTTGAGGGGCCTATGTATTAGAAACCCTGATAAAACACCCCATTTTAAAAACTAGACCCCTCAAAGTATTCAAAACAGCATTTAGAAAGTTTTTTAACCCTTCAGGCATTTCACAGGAATTAAAGCAAAGTGGAGGTGAAATTTGCAAATTTCATTTTTCTGGCTGAATTTTAATTTTATTCATTTTTTTTCTGTAACACAGAAGGTTTTACCAGAGAAACACTACTAAATATGTATTGTCCAGATTCTGCAGTTTTCAGAAATGTCCCACATGTGGCTCTACTGCGCTCGTGGAATGAAACACAAGCCCTAGAAGCAAGGAAGCACCTAGTGCATTTTGATTCCTCTTTTTTATTAGAATATATTTTAGGCAGCATGCCAGGTTTGAAGAGGTGTTGAGGTGCCAAAACAGTAGGAATCCCCCAATAGTGACCCCATTTTGGAAACTACACCCCTCAAGGAATTCATTTATGGTTGTTGTTACAATTTTGACCGCACAGCTTTTTCACAGCACGTATTTGAATTGGGCTCTGAAATGAAAAAAATGAAATTTTTTCCAATAAAATGTCATTTGTGATCAAAATTTCTTATTTTCACAGGGAACAAAATACCCAATTTTGTTGCCCAATTTGTCCTTAGTGTGACAATACCCCATTTGTGGTGATAAACTGCCGTTTGGGCCCATGGGAGGGCTCAGAAGGAAAGGAGCGCTATGTGTTTGTTGGAGTCCAGATTTTGCTGGATTTGTTTTTCGGGTGCCATGTCACATTTGCAGAGCCTCAGAGGTATCAAAGCAATGGAAACCCACCAGAAGTGACCCCATTTTGAAAACTACACCCCTCAAGGAATTCATTTATGGTTGTTGTTAGCATTTTGACCACACAGTTTTTTCACAGCACCTATTTCAATTGGGCTGTGACATTAAAAAAATGAAATTTCTTTCCAATAAGATGTAATTTTTTATCAAAATTTCTTATTTTCACAGGGAACAAAATACTCCATTTTGTTGCACAATTTCTCCTGAGTGCAGCAATACCCCATTTGTGGCGATAAACTGCCGTTTGGGCCCATGGGAGGCCTCAGAAGGGAAGGAGTGCTGTGTGTTCTTTGGAGTACAGATTTTGCTGGTTTGGTTTTCGGGTGCCATGTCACATTTGCAGAGCCCCAGAGGTATCAAAGCAATGGAAACCCACCAGAAGTGACCCCATTTTGGAAACTACACCCCTCAAATAATTCATTTATGGGTAATGTGACCATTTATATCCCATAGTTTCTTCACAGAACTTATTTGAATTGGGCTGGGAATTTAAAAAATATATATTTTTTCCAATAATATGTCATTTTAGCTAAAAAATTCTTATTTTCACAAGAAATAAAATACTCCATTTTGTTTCCCAATTTGTCCTGAGTGCGGCAATACCCCAGTTGTGGTGATAAACTGCCGTTTGGGCCCATGGGAGGGCTCAGAAGGAAAGGAGTGCTATTTGTTCTTTGGAGTCCAGATTTTGCTGGATTGGTTTTCGGGTGCCATGTCACATTTGCAGAGCCCCAGAGGTATCAAAGCAATAGAAACCAACCACAAATGACCCCATTTTGGAAACTACACCCCTCAAGGAATTCATTTATGGGAGTTGTGACCATTTTCACCCCATAGTTTATTCACAGAACTTATTTGAATTGGGCTGGGAATGAAAACAAAATAATTTTTTTCAAATAATATGTAGTTTTGGCTGAAAATTTCTTATTTCCACAAGAAACAAAATACCCCATTCTATTGCACAATTTGTTCTGAGTGACGCAATACCCCTTTTGTTGTGATAAACTGCTGTTTGGGCCCATGGGAGGGCTCAGAAGGAAAGGACCACCATTTGGCCTACTGGGGATTTTCTAGTGCGAAGTCATGTATGCAGAAGCCCCTGAGGTACCAGTACAGTTGAAACCCGCAAGAAGTGACCCCGTTTTAAAAACGACACCCTTAAGGCATTCATCTAGAGGTGTAGTGAGCATTTTGATCAGAGACCTACACCCCATAAACTGTAATGTGGGTTCTCCCGGGTATGGCAATACCCTACATGTGGCTGTTATCAGCTGCCTGGGCACACAGCAGGGCCCAGAGGGGAAAGACGAGGGGGGATAAGCTTTGCGGAGTGCATCAGGGTAAGTAAAATTGGGGTAAATTATAAACCAAGGGATGTATGATAAATTTTAAAACACTCTTTCATACAGAGCTCTGGTTATTCGGGACACGTGTCACATTGATATATTGTGTCCTCCCTTATCACCCTCTTATAGCAGACTTTCTACCTCTTTTGACTTTTTCCCTTCTTGCCAGTTTGGGGAACTTCTCCTGGAAAGTGTTGCCCTGGTACGATGCGTGTGGCCCCACTTCAAGAAGTGCTGGGTGCCCCCCCTTCTTGGTCCCTAAAGATTAGGTTCTTGATAATCACCTCTTGAAATTCCAGGAAAGTTCCTGTCTGGCCTGCACATTTCACGTACGCATTGTACAAAGCCATCTGTATGATGTGCCCGGCCGGCTTCTTATACCACAACGCATGGCGCTGTAGGGCTTCAGGATTTGATCTGACAAGTCCATCCCTCCCATGTACCTATTGTAGTCCAGGATGCAGTCTGGTTTGGGGGTTGCCTTTCCGTCATATATCCTAAATCTGTAGGTATACCCTGATGCACTCTCGCACAGCTTATACATCTTCACGCCATACCTTGCCCTCTTACCCGGCAGGTACTCGCGGAATTGAACCCTCCCTTTAAAATGTACCAGGGACTCATCAATAGAAATACACTTCTCGGGGGGTGTATGCTTGGGAAAACTGGGCACTGAAACGGTCTAATAGGGGTCTCCATTTATACAAACGGTCAAAACTGGGGTTATTTCGGGGTGGGCACGGCTCATTATCAGTATAATGTAAGAAGCGAAGTATTGCCTAATTTATTTATTTTTTTAGGTTACAGTTCAGTTCTGAAGTTGCTTTGAGGGGCCCATATATTAGAAACCCCTATCAAACACCCCATTTTAGAAACTAGACCCCTCAAAGTATTCACAACAGCATTTAGAAAGTTTATCAACCCTTTAGGTGTTTCAACGAAATTTAGAGCAAAGTAGAGGTGAAATTTATATTTTTTTTTCTCAGAAAATCCCCTTAATACCATTTTTTTTATAACACAAAAGGATTTATCAGAGAAACACAACTTAATACTTATTGCCCAGATTCTGCAGTTTTGAGAAATATCCCACATGTGGCCCTAGTGCGGTAATGGACTGAAGCACCGGCCTCCGAAGCAAAGGAGCACCTAGTGGATTTTGAGCCCTCTTTTTTATTACGCACCATGTCCAGTTTGAAGAGGTCTTGTGGTGCCGAAAAATTGGAAACCCCCCAAAAGTGACCCCAATTTGGAAACTAGACCCCTTGAGGAATTCATTGTAGTTTTCTTGGGGTGCATGCGGCTTTTTGATCAGTTTTTATTCTATTTTTAGGTGGCGCGGTGACTAAAAAACAGCAATTCTACTATTGTTTTTCTATTCTATTTTTTTTACAGCGTTCACCGTGCGCTATAAATGACATATTCACTTTATTCTGCGGGGCGATACGATTACGGCGATACCAGATGTTTATAGCTTTTTTTTAATGTCTTATGACAATTGCACAATAAAATACGTTTTGTAAACAATCATTCACTTTTTGTGTTGCCTTATTCTAAGAGCCATAACGTTTTTATTTTTCAATCAATAAAGCAGTGCGAGGACTTATTTTTTGCGTAACGAACTGTAGTTTCGAACAGTACCATTTTTCGGTACATGCGACTTTTTGATCTCTTTTTATTCCATTTTTTGGGAGGTGAAGTGACCAAACAATTGTGATTGTGGTACGGTTTATTATTATTTTCTTTTACGGCGTTCACCGTGCGGGATAAATAACAAAATAAGGCTGTTACGGACGCGGCAATACCAATTATGTATAGTTTATTTGTTTGTTTATATATTTTTATTAATAATAAATGACTGATAAGGTAAAAAGGGGGATTTTTACTTTTAATACTTTTAAAACTTTTATTTTCTTATTTTTACACATCTTTTTTTAACTTTTTTTTAACTTTATTACTTTGTCCCACTAGGGGACTTGAGGGCAGGAGGCCCTGATCGCTAATCTAATACACTGCACTACATGCGTAGTGCAGTGTATTAGAACTGTCAGCTACTCACTGACAGCAAGCATAGTGGGTCCTGACGTTGTCAGGACCCACTAGGCTTCCGTCTATGGCATAGGCGGACGCCATTGTTTGGTGTCCGGTTGCCATAGTCACCATCGCCGGCCGCTATCGTGTAGCAGGCCGGTGATGGCAGCTTAACCCCTAAAAAGCCGCGATCTCTATAGGGGTTAATCAGCGGGGACCCTTTAGATGTTTCATAGACATTTAAAGCAAAGTAGAGGTGAAATTTACAAACTTCATTTTTTTGTCAGAAAATCCTTTTTATTAAATTTTTTTTCTGTTAAACAGAAGGTTTTACCAGAGAAACGCAACTCAATACTTATTGCCCAGATGCTGCAGTTTTGGGAAATATCCCACATATGGCCCTAGTGCGCTAATGGACTGAAGCACACTAGCCTCCAAAGCAAAGGAGCACCTAGTGGATTTTGAGGCCTTCTTTTTATTAGGCACCGGTTTGAAGAGGTCTTGAGGTGCCAAAACAGTGGAAACCCCCCAAAAGGGACCCTATTTGGTAAACTACACCCCTCATAGAACTTATCGAGGTGTATAGTGGGCATTTAGATTCCACAGGTTTGTTTGCTGCACTTTGTGGAATTAGGCTGTGCCATTGAAAATCAAGTTTTACGATAAAAGGTCCAAATTTTTAATTTTGACAAGGAATAAAGGAGAAAAGCACTCCAACATTTGCAATTTCTCCCGATTACAGCAATACCACATATGTGGTCATAAACTGCTGGTTGGACAAATAGCAGGGCTCAGAAAGGCAGGAGCGCTATTTGGCATGTAGATTTTGCTGGATTGGTTTCTGGGTGCCATGTCGCATTTGCAGAGCTTCTGAAGTATCAGTATAGGAGAAACCGCTTAAAAGTGACCCCACTATTTAAACTACACTTATTGAGGAATTCTTTGTAGTTTTAATGGGGTGCATGCAACATTTTGATCAGTTTTTATTCAATTTTTAACATGTGTGATGACTAAAAAACAGCAATTCTACTATTGTTTTTTAGTCCTTTTTTTTACAACATTCACCGTGCGCTATAAATTACATATTCACTTCATTTTGCGGGGCGATACGATAACGGTGATACCATATGTTTATCAATTTTTTTTATGTCTTATGGCGTTTGCACAATAAAATACTTTTTAAAAAAAATTATTTACTTTTACTTTAAAAAAAAAATTCTTTACTTTTTGTGTTGGCTTATTCTAAGAGCCAGAACTTTTTTCAAGAAAGCCATGTGAGGACTTGTTTTTTGCATAACGAACTGAAGTTTCGATCAGTACCATTTTTAGGTATATGCGACTTATTGATCCCTTTTTATTCCATTTTTTGGGAGGTGAAGTGACCAAAAAAATTGTGATTCTGGTATGGTTTATTATTATTTTCTTTTATGATGTTCACCGCGCGTTATAGAAAATGAAATACTTTTTGTAGTTCAGGCCGTTACGAATGCAGCAATACCAATTATGTATAGTTTATTTGTTTATTTATTTTTATTATTAATAAAGAACTAAGGCCTCATGCACACGAACGTATTTTTTTCCTCCCGTAAATACTGGCGTAAATACGGGTCCTTTGTCACACGTATTCGACACGTATTCCACCATTATTTACGGACCCGTGCCCGTAAATACGGGTCCGGTGTCACCAGTATTCCACCCGTACTTACGGACCCGTTTTCTCTGCACTAATCGGCAGCCCCTTCTCTCTATCAGTGCTGGAAAGAAAGAAGGGGCAGCCCTTTCGGGCAGGGTTTCCGCAGCGATTGAAAAAGAAGTTCATACGTACCGTTGTCTTGGTGACGCGTCCCTCTTGACATCCAGTCCGAACTCCCTGGATGACGCGGCAGTCCATGTGACCGCTGCAGCCTGTGGTTGGCCTGTGATTGGCTGCAGCGGTCACATGGGATGAAACGTCATCCCGGGAGGCCGGACTGGAGGAAGAAGCAGGTAAGTTAAAGGGTTATTCCCATCTACAAAAATGTATCTAGGGAGCTCCCCCATGTAAAATTAAGAATTTTTCTAATTACCTGTCCGTCGCCCAGCGATGTCGTTTTCTTGCGATTCTTGATTGAAGTCCACGTCAGTCCCTCTTTGTATCTTGTTCGTTGTCTAGCTTCCCAGCCACCGCTATTTACCTTTAGCGGTAGCCGCGCATGCGTAATGACATCCTCTCCGTCCTGAGCAGAGGATGTCATTTTTCTCGTGAACGCGCATCTCGGTCCATCTCGGCGCATGTGCAGGATATGCAGTGGAAGGCACCCGTCGCGAGGAGAAGTCTGCGCTCCGCTAAAGGTATGTATATATATATATATATATGTGTGTGAGTGTGTTTTTGTATGTGTGTTTGTGTATATGTGTCTGGGTATGTGTCTTTGTGTGTTTTTGTTTCTATATGTGTGTTTGTGTATATGTGTGTATATGTGTGTGTGCGTGTGTGTGTGTATGTGTGTGTGTTTGTGTATATATGGGTGTGTTTGTGTATGTGTTTGTGTATATGTTTGTGTGTATATGTTTGTGTGTGTGTGTGTGTGTGTGTGTTTGTGTGTATATGTGTGTGTGTTTATGTGTGTGTGTGTGTGTGTGTGTTTGTGTATATATGGGTGTATTTGTGTATATGTGTATGTGTTTGTATATATTTTTGTGTTTGTGTATATCTGTGTGTTTGTGTATATGTGTGTGTGTGTGTGTGTGTGTGTGTTTGTGTGTTTATGTGTGTGTGTTTGTGTATATATGGGTGTGTTTGTGCATATGTGTTTGTGTATATGTTTGTGTGTATATGTTTGTGTGTGTGCTTTTGTATATGTGTGTGTTTGTGTATATGTGTGTGTGTTTGTGTATATATGGGTGTGTTTGTGCATATGTGTTTGTGTATATGTTTGTGTGTATATGTTTGTGTGTGTGTTTTTGTATATGGGTGTGTTTGTGTATATGTGTATATGTGTGTGTGTTTGTGTGTATACGTGTGTGTTTGTGTATGTGTTTGTGTGTATATGTGTGTGTGTTTATGTGTGTGTGTGTGTTTGTGTATATATGGGTGTATTTGTGTATATGTGTATGTGTTTGTATATATTTTTGTGCTTGTGTATATCTGTGTGTTTGTGTATATGTGTGTGTGTGTGTGTGTGTGTGTGTGTGTGTGTGTTTGTGTGTTTATGTGTGTGTGTTTGTGTATATATGGGTGTGTTTGTGCATATGTGTTTGTGTATATGTTTGTGTGTATATGTTTGTGTGTGTGCTTTTGTATATGTGTGTGTTTGTGTATATGTGTGTGTGTTTGTGTATATATGGGTGTGTTTGTGCATATGTGTTTGTGTATATGTTTGTGTGTATATGTTTGTGTGTGTGTGTGTTTTTGTATATGTGTGTGTTTGTGTATTTGTGTATATGTGTGTGTGTTTGTGTGTATACGTGTGTGTTTGTGTATGTGTTTGTGTGTTTATGTGTGTGTGTTTATGTGTGTGTTTGTGTATATATGGGTGTGTTTGTGTATATGTATGTGTGTATATGTGTGTGTTTGTGTATGTTTGTGTGTTTATGGGTGTGTTTGTTTATATGTGTTTGTGTATATGTTTGTGTGTGTTTGTGTGTATATGTGTGTGTTTGTGTATGTGTGTTTATGTGTGTGTGTTTTTGTATAGATGGGTGTGTTTGTTTATATGTGTTTGTGTATATGTTTGTGTGTTTGTGTATATGTGTGTGTTTGTGTATATGTGTGTGCTTGTGTATATGTGTGAGTTTGGGTATATGTGTGTATTTGGGTATGTGTGTGTGTGTGTGTTTGGGTATGTGTGTTTTTGTTTGTATATGTGTGTTTGTGTATATGTGAGTTCGTGTATGTGTGTATATGTGTGTGTTTGTCTGTTAATGTGTGTGTGTGTGTGTGTGTGTGTGTGTGTGTGTGTGTGTGTGTGTGTGTTTGTGTATATCTTGTTGTGTTTGTGTATATGTGTGTGTTTGTGTATGGTTGTTTGTGTGTGTGTGTGTGTGTGTGTGTGTGTTTGTCTGTGTGTGTGTGTGTGTGTGTGTGTGTGTGTGTGTGTGTGTGTGTGTGTGTGTGTGTGTCTAGGTAAGTATAAGTATTGGTATTGTTCACATTGATAACTTTTTTTTATGTTGTTGCAGATTTTGATGTACCGATTGGACTACATCTTCGATTCTTTGGACTACTGCGTAGATCTAAGTTTTTTCAAATTTTAATAAAATGGTTAACGAGGGTTTTGTTGGGGATTTCTTATTTCAATAAAAAAAAAATTGTATTTGTGGTTTTTTTTTTTACGCTTTTTTAGTACCTAGATAATGGCAGTTGGCTGATTGACAGCCTCCATTATTAAGGCGGTACTTAGTGTTAGCCGGTGCAGAGGCTAGCACTAACCACCCATTATTACCCCGGTATCCACCGCCACAAGGGGTGCCGGGAAGAGCTTGGTACGATCAAGTACCCGACCATCTGTTGCGTTGGTAGGGCACTGGGGCGGCCGCAGGCTGGTATTATGAGGCTGGGAAGGGCCAAAAACAGTGGACCTTCCCACCCTTGTAATGCTAGGCTGCTGCTGCTGTGTTGTATCGGGCTGGATTTAATAATGGGGGGACCCCCTGGTTAGTACCTGGCTCTTCCCTGCACCCCTGGTGGTGGTGGGTACCGTGGTAATAATGGTGGTTAGTGTTAGCCTCTGCACCGGCTAACACTAAGCCTCCCCTTAGTAATGGACGTTGTCACTCAGACAGCGGCCATTACTAAAGTGGTAGTAATAAAACTTGAAAAGAAAAGACAAAGATATAGATAAAATATTTTATTGAAATAAAGCACCCCCAACACAACCCGCATTAACCATTTTATTGCAGAAAAAAAAAGCGTCATCTAAGTAGTCCTTGAAACCGATGTAATCCAAACACCAAACCTGTAAAAAAAAAATATAAAAAAAATGAAATAAAACATGTTGTAGGCTTAGTTTCAGTTGCATGTGTGATACTGACTGTTATACCATGTATAGAAGCCTGCCGCGAAGTTGACTTAGATACAGGGCGCCAGCAGACATACAAACAAACATACATGCATATATACAAACATACATACATACATATATACAAGCATGCACATATATACATGCAAACATACATACATGCATGCATAGATACATGTATACATAAATGCATAACAAATATGCATACATACATGCAAACATACATACATGCAAACATACACTACCGTTCAAAAGTTTAGGGTCGGGTCACTTAGAAATTTCCTTATTTTTGAAAGAAAAGCAGTTTTTTTCAATGAAGATAACATTAAATTAATCATAAATACACTCTATACATTGTTAATGTGCTAAATTACTATTCTAGCTGCAAACGTCTGGTTTTTAATGCAATATCTACATAGGTGTATAGAGGCCCATTTCCAGCAACCATCACTCCAGTGTTCTAATGGTACATTGTGTTTGCTAACTGTGTTAGGAGGCTAATGGATGACTAGAAAACCCTTGAAAACCCTTGTGCAATTATGTTAGCACCGCTGTAAACAGTTTTGCTGTTTAGAGGAGCTATAAAACTGACGTTCCTTTGAGCTAGTTGAGAATCTGGAGCATTACATTTGTGGGTTTGATTAAACTCTCAAAATGGCTAGAAAAAGAGAGCTTTCATGTGAAACTCGACAGTCTATTCTTGTTCTTAGAAATGAAGGCTATTCCATGCGAGAAATTGCCAAGAAACTGAAGATTTCCTACAACGGTGTGTACTACTCCCTTCAGAGGACAGCACACATAGGCTCTAACCAGAGTAGAAAGAGAAGTGCGAGGCCCCGCTGCACAACTGAGCAAGAAGACAAGTACATTAGAGTCTCTAGTTTGAGAAATAGACGCCTCACATATCCTCAACTGGCAGCTTCATTAAATAGTACCCGCAAAACGCCAGTGTCAACGTCTACAGTGAAGAGGCAACTCCGGGAGGCTGGCCTTCAGGGCAGAGTGGCAAAGAAAAAGCCATATCTGAGACTGGCTAATAAAAGGAAAATATTAATATAGGCAAAAGCACACAGACATTGGACAGAGGAAGATTGGAAAAAAGTGTTATGGACAGACGAATCGAAGTTTAGGTGTTTGGATCACACAGAAGAACATTTGTGAGATGCAGAACAACTGAAAAGATGCTTGAAGGGTGCCTGACGCCATCTGTCAAGCATGGTGGAGGTAATGTGATGGTCTGGGGTTGCTTTGGTGCTGGTAAAGTGGGAGATTTGTACAAGGTAAAAGGGATTTTGAATAAGGAAGGCTATCACTCCATTTTGCAACTCCATGCCATACCCTGTGGACAGTGCTTGATTGGAGCCAATTTCATCCTACAACAGGACAATGACCCAAAGCACACCTCCAAATTATGCAAGAACTATTTAGGGAAGAAGCAGGCAGCTGGTATTCTATCTGTAATGGAGTGGCCAGCGCAGTCACCAGATCTCAACCCCATAGAACTGTTGTGGGAGCAGCTTGACCGTATGGTATGCAAGAAGTGCCCATCAAGCCAATCCAACTTGTGGGAGGGCCTTCTGGAAGCATGGGGTGAAATTTCTCCCAATTACCTCAGCAAATTAACAGCTAGAATGCCAAAGGTCTGCAATGCTGTAATTGCTGCAAATGGAGCATTCTTTGACGAAAGCAAAGTTTGAAGGAGAAAATTATTATTTAAAATAAAAATCATTATTTCTAACCTTGTCAATGTCTTGACTATATTTTCTAGTCATTTTGCAACTCATTTGATAAATATAAGTGTGAGTTTTCATGGAAAACACAAAATTGTCTGGGTGACCCCAAACTTTTGAACGGTAGTGTACATACATACATACACACACACACACACACACACACACACACACACACACACACACACACACACACATATATACATACATGCACATACATACATACATACATGCATGCACATACATACATACATACATACATGCAAACATACATACATGCAAACATACACAGATATATACATACATACACACATACATGCATAGATACATGCAAACTATCATACATACATACATGCATGCATACATACATGCATACACACATGAAAACATACATACATACATACAAACAAACATGCAAAGATACATACATATATACAAGCATGCACAAATATACATGCAAACATAAATACATGCAAACATAATTACATACATGCACATATATATATAAACATACATGCAAACATACATGCAAAAATAAATACATGACAACATACATACATACATACATACATACATACATACATGCAAACATACATACATGCAAACATATATACTTGCAAACATACATGCACATATACACATACATACATACATGACAACATACATACATGACAACATACATACATGACAACATACATACATGCAAACATACATGCACATATACACATACATTCATGCATGACAACATACATACATACATGACAACATACATACATACATACATTAAAACATACATACTTGACAACATACATACATACATCAGAGGCGTAGCTAGGTTCTCCAGCACCCGGGGCAAAGATTCAGTTTGGCGCCCCCCCCCCCCCCCCCGACCTCTTTCCCGACATCTCCTTCCCCCTTGCCGTGTTTGTTTTCTCTACCAATCGAAATGTCATTTCTTTTTATGTAACGCGAGCATAAAAATATTTGTACATTTCACAAGCAATATGGTTCTATACACAACACCAGAACCAAGCTCAGTACATATATACAGCCCCAGAAGCAAGCTCACTACACATATACAACACCAGCACAAATACAGCTCAATTTAGTGCAACCCCTGTTGTATAGGTGTGTACGGCGTAAAACTACAGCTCCCAGCATGGCCCGAACAATGGTAAGGATATGCTGGGAGATGCCGTTTCACAAAAAAATAAATCCTATCATAATCATATCACCCATCATCTCACTGCAGATCATACAGTGACTACATTACTGATTAGAGGCAGAATAAACATTTACATTAAGTGACTCACCGGTGACATCTCAGATTCTAGTTCTTTCTCTCCATCCGGTCCAGACCACTATGATGAATTCTCCCAGTCACAGCCCACTTTTTACTTTGTCCCACTAGTGGACTTGAGGGCAGGGGGCCGTGATCGCAATTCTAATACACTACACTACATGCGTAGTGCAGTTACATAGTTACGGTATGTGGACCCACTGGGCCGTACCTCCGTAGCGGTATAGCAGCTGGCCAAACAGGGTACAAAGTCAATGTCTATTGTTTGAATAAAGGTACCTGTGGCAATTCAGACAGTAGCGATGGTTTAGGCTCGGATGGAACTCTGGCAGCAGGCAGACAGCAGGTGCGGAGAAACACAGCGGGTGTAGTAGGTGACACAACATGACTCCATCTCAGTATAGCACAGGAACACGGTAGCACAGGACACAGGATACAGGTAGCAGGAGCGGAAATACTGGAACTGGAAAACACTCATGGAACCATTTGCACAGACACGGGTAGATACAAACACGCTCAGGCAAGGAAGGAAGGGGCTGGGCCCTTCTTATAGTCCGGCGTGATCTGGGAGCAATCAGCTCAATCTCACACATGTGTGCGCTCTGGCTCCTTAAAGAGGCTCTGTTACCAGATTCTCTAACCCCTATCTCCTATTGCATGTGATCGGCGCTGCAATGTAGATAACAGTAACGTGTTTTTTTTTTAAAACAACGTTCATTTTTGGCCAAGTTATGAGCTATTTTATATATATGCAAATGAGCTTTGATATGGACAACTGGGCGTTTTTATTTCGTTATGTCCAACTGGGCGTGTATTGTGTTTTTAACTGGGCGTGTTTATGTGTATGACGCTGACCAATCCATGACCAGTCAGCATCATACACTCATCTCCATTCATTTACAAGCAGCACAGCGTTCTTACTAGAACGATGTGCAGCCAGATACACAAGTGTCCTGATAATAAAATCACACATGACATCCAGCCTGGACGTCATGTGTACTCAGAATCCTGACACTTCTGAATCTTTTCTGTGAGATTGCAGCAAGCCACTCGTAATCTCTTGCTGGAAATCTCAGAGAAAAGATTCAGAAGTGTCAGGATTCTCAATACACATGACGTCCAGGCTGGATGGTCATGTGTATTCATTATCAGGACTCTTGATTAACGTTAATCTAGTGTCCTGATAATGAATACACATGACCATCCAGCCTGGACGTCATGTGTATTGAGAATCCTGACACTTCTGACTCGCAAGAGAAACAAAATCTCGTTTATCTCCGTAATCTCGCGAGATTTCGTTTCTCTTGCTGCAATCTCACAGGAAAGATTCAGAAGTGTCAGGATTCTGAGTACACATGACGTCCAGGCTGGATGTCATGTGTATTTATTATCAGGACACTTGTGTATCTGGCTGCACATCGTTCTAGTAAGAACGCTGTGCTGCTTGTAAATGAATGGAGATGAGTGTATGATGCTGACTGGTCACGGATTGGTCAGTGTCATACACATAAACACGCCCAGTTAAAAACACAATACACGCCCAGTTGGACATAACAAAATAAAAACGCCCAGTTGTCCATTTCAAAGCTCATTTGCATATATATAAAATAGCTCATAACTTGGCCAAAAATGAACGTTTTTAAAAAAAATAAAAACTTTACTGTTATCTACATTGCAGCGCCGATCACATGCAATAGGAGATAGGGATTAGAGAATCTGGTGACAGAGCCTCTTTAAGGCTGGACAGAGCTCGTGGAGTCGCGAGCGCAACCTAGTGGTCACTGAGGAATAGGACAGCCGCATGTGCAGACATCTCTGGAGAGAAGGGCGTCGACTGGATGGGAGGAGTTTGTGGTCAGCGACCACGGACGTTACAGTTACATAGTTACATAGTTAGTATGGTTGAAAAAAGACACATGTCCATCAAGTTCAAACAAGGGACGCGAAAAGGGAAGTTGAATATTTCTACACATAGGAGCTAATATTTTTTTGTTCTAGGAAATTATCTAAGCCTTTTGTAAAGCCATCTACTGTCCCTGCTGTGACGGCTCCTGCGGTGACTATTCCAAAGATTCACAGTTCTCACAGTAAAGAAGGCTTGTTGCCTCTGCAGATTGAACCTTTTTTCTTCAGACGGAGGGAGTGCCCCCTTGTTTTTTGAGGGGGCTTTACATGGAACAGGATGTCACCATATTTTTTGTATGTGCCATTAATATATTTATACAAGTTAATCATGTCCCTCCTTAGTCGTCTCTTTTCAAGGCAAAATAGGTTTAGTTATTTTAATCTTTCCTTATAACTTGGATTCTCCATGACCCTTTTTAGCTTTGTTGCTCTTCTAGATGAGGCCTCACTAATGCTTTGTAAAGTGGTAATATTATATCCCTGTCCCGCGAGTCCATGCCTCTTTTAATACACGACAATATCCTGCTGGCCTTTGAAGCAGCTGATTGACATTGCATGCTGAAATTTAGTTTATGATTTACAAGTACACCCAGATCCTTTTCAACAAGTGACTCCCCAGTGTAGCTGTCCCTAGGACATATGATACATTCAGGTTGTTGGTACCCAGATGCATAACTTTACATTTATTTACATTAAACCTCATTTGCCCAGTGGACGCCCAAACACTTAGTTTGTTTAAATCCGCTTGCAATTCACGAACATCTTCCATAGACTGAACATTACTACATAGCTTGATGTCATCGGCAAAAATAGAGCTGTGTATTAGAGGGGTCAGCTACAGCGACTTCGTCAGGAACCACTAGGCTTCCGTAGCTGGCATAGCCGGAGGCCATTATTAGGCCTCCGGTTGCCATAGCAGCCATCGCCGCCCGCTACCATGTAGCAGGCCATCGATGGTGGTTTAACCCCTAAGAAACAGCGATCACTATTGAACGTGGCTTCTAAGGGGTTAATCAGCGGGGACACCGCGATCGGTCACCGCTGAAGGTGCTGTGGCAACTGCTGTACGAGACAAAGGGCCGAAAGGGCCGATCCTCCCGTGACGTACTATTTGGTCATGGAGCTCAAAGAATGCAGTTACCATGACCTAATAGTAAGTCCAGGAGCGGGAAGGGGTTAAAGGGCCATAGTCCAGGGGCGTAACTATAAGTGGTGAAGAGGGTGCCTTTGCATCAGTGCCCAGGAGCCTGAAGACCCCTTGGTCCCATATAAAGAGACCTGTTCTTTAAATGACACATCATAGTTGGGGGCCCTGTTACAGATTTTGCATTAGGGCCAGGAGTTTAGTTAGTGGAGGTGCACTTTAACCCTAATAATTTGATAGAAATAATTTTATATCAAAACAAAAAAAATGGAGATAATACCCTATTTTTGCTAGAAAAAAAAGGTACAAAAATCACTTGGATAGTCTGTCAAATAAAAAAAATATATTAGTATAGTGAATGATTCATCACATACTAAAAATGTGTAAATAGTGTGATCATGAAGGGGTTAAACTGAATAATAGTAACAATAATATTAATAATAATGTTAATAATAATACTTAGAATAATAATACAAATAATAATACTAATAATAATAATGATTTTATGCTCAGATATAGATAAATGAAGACCCCACATTCTGCAGATACTGTGGCCTCATGGTACATTCACCGCATTGGGGCCTGGGGACAGATTGCCTTGATGTACATATTAAAAGCCGAGATTCACAGAATGAGTCACGGTGAATCACCATCTATGACACTTGACAAACAAGCATTATAGCAGCAGTCCATTTGTCATTTTGTGAGTCATGATGTGTAATATTAGCCATGAAGCGCTTTACAAAATTGCAGCGACTGTTGGGAATAATAGAAGCAATCTGTCCTTGCGTGTGTCTCACTTTGTGACATTTGGTGATGAGTTGTCTTGTTAAACCTGTTGGAATTATGTATTTAGGCAAATAGGACCAGGCTCCGCTTTAAATGCTGGCTGCCAGCTGAACACCTATGCCATCGGGCCGCAGAATTTCACTCCTCTGAGCCTTTCACAATTCAATGAAGGTCATTACCTCAACATGATCAACAGATTACAGATTAACAGATTGGTGGATGGATGTGAAAAACTGATCTTCTGGATGACACAGAAAAGATGGAAATGACAAGCATACTTGCCAACAGTCCCGATTTTCACAGGACTGGCTCATGATCCGGACTTTAAAAGGGGAGGAGTTTATGCTAATTTGTATTAAAATGGTAATTTGGGGGATATTACCGGAAGAAAGGAGTCATGGGTTACAATGTTCTGTAATTCAAAATTCAAATGTTAGTAAATATGTGATGCAACAATAGAAAGTGTTCTTAATTCATCACCATTTTACACATACTCTGCTTGCTGGCAGTGAATGAAAACAGTTATTGTTTACATTTAGAGGCCTAACAACTATTCTGATCATGTTCAAGTTGCACATCTCATTATAGCAGATAGCTCAGATAGGGCGCATTCATACACTACACATCATTACGACATCACAAAACATGCATCAACCATTGTTGTGGTTTTAGAGCTATCGTGATTATGGTTTCCTTCCAGATGAAAACCGCAATTGTGGCAAAACTGGGTAAAAAAACAAATTGGCTCACTTTTACTAATTCTGTTTAATAGTTAGACAGCGTAACTTTAGACCAGGCAGGCACAAAATGCGCCAAAATTATCTCAGTGGTGCACGCTGCATGATCATTTTAGCACATCTTGCATGACCTGCTTTACACTTTTCTCTTCCTTTTACCACATTTAGCACATTGTAATCTTTTGAGTGATGACCTAGTAACATGTTGATTTCCAAAGGTAACCACAGTGGCGTAGCTATAGGGGTCGCACGACTGGGCACCCAAGCACCCGCAGCGTGCTAATACAAATTTTGTATGTGCCGTGATGCCAGTACTTACTGGTTACAGGCATGGTTTGCTTAGACGTCACAGTCACATGGTACACTCAGTGTGCCCTGTAACCGTGACGTCACTTGAGGGGGTGTTCCAGCCACTGTGGAAGAGCCGATGCGGAAGAGCATGGAAGACTGCAGGTGAGCTGCAAAGGGGGCCCGTAATGTATGTGTGTTGTATTGTACTGTCTGTTATATTGTACTGTCTGTGTTTGCGGTGGAGAGAGGAGAGGGGTCTTTAAATTACAGGCCCCCCTCTCCTCTCTCCACCGCAAACACAAACTGCATGACACAATACATTACAAACTGTGGGTCGCACTCCCCCTGGGGGTCTTGTGAAGACCTCCGGGGGGGTCGCGAACCACTCACCGAGGTCCTGCTTCCAACTGTCTTTGCATCCTCAGGATGCAGATCCAGTTAAATGTAATCTTGGCACAAGGAGCTGACGGCTCCCTCCTCCAGCATTCACTGTGCCATGAGCTATTAGCGGCTCGGCGCAGACAGGCGCAATTTAGTGATGTAATTGCGCCTGTCTGCACCGAGTCACTCATAACACAGGGCAAAGGAGGAGAAGGATCTCCTCCTCCACCCGTCGTGGGAACGGGGATATGTAAGTAACTTTATTATTTTTCTATTATGCACATATGGAGGAATTATACTGTAGAAGGAGGGGGGCTGGTATGGTGACAGCTATAAGGGGCATTATACTGTATGGGGGGCTGATATGTTGGCAGCTATGAGGGGCATTATACTGTCTGGGGGGCTGATATTGCGGCAGCTATGAGGGGCATTATACTGTATGGGGCTGCTATGGGGCATTATACTGTGTTGGGCATCTATGAAGGACATTATACAGTATGGGGTCTGCTATGGGGCATTATGCTGTCTGGGGGGCTGATATGGTGACAGCTATGGGGGCATTACACTGTAAGGAGACAGCTATGGGGGCTTTATACTGTGTGGGGGCAGCTAAAGGGGGCATAATACTGTGGCATTATACTGTATGGTGCTGCTATCGGGGCATTATATTGCATGTGGCATTTATGGGGGGCATTATACTGTATGGGGCAGCTATGGAGGCATTATACTGTATGGGGCTGCTATGGGGGCATTATACTTTATAGGGGGCATTATACTTTATGGGGGGCATTATATTGTGTGGGGGCAGCTATGAGGGGCATTATACTGTATGGGGCTGCTATGGGGGCATTATACTGTATGGGGGAATTTATGAGGGGCATTATACTGTATGGGGTCTGCAATGGGGACATTATACTGTGTGTGTGGGCAGCTATGGGAGCATTATACTGTGGGGGGCAGCTACAGGGAGCATTATACTGTATGGAGCAGCTATGGGTAGTGTTATACTGTATGGGGGCAGCTACGGGGAGCATTATACTGTATGGGGGCAGCTATGGGGGGAAATATACTGGGGGGGCTGTTGGGCAAGGCGGCTGGCCATAGGCACGGCAGGGGTCTTGTGGTGTTGGGGAGGTGTAGGGGGGCCCAAGCTGAATTCTTGCACCAGGGCCCATGAGCCTTTAGCTACGCCCCTGGGTAACCACCATTAATTTCTGCCATAGCAGTACCCATAGCGATACCCATAGTTGTCTCTCAGCTTTCCACAGGCATATAAATCTGCCTTGTGTTGTGGAGTTACCCCTCCTCAATGCTTCCTCCCTTGTTTGTCCCATTGCTTGCCTCATATTACTGGCATTTCTGACATTTTATTCATGAACCAGGCAGCACAGGATGAACAGTAGTGGAGAGCTACCATAGGGGGAAAGTAGCATTACACAGTTCTCATTGTAATCAATAGACTGTGCAAAGACTTGTCGGGTCCTCAACTGAGAAAGTCCTTCACTATGACTAACTGATGAGAATGAAGGACCCCACTCTATTAACTCAGACTACCCAATAGGGTCTATAAAGTTGGATTTCTTAACCATTTAATATAATGTATAATATAATGAGCACAGTACCACACATTTTTAAACCACGTCATCTCCTATCCTATTGGGTGGTCTCCTTTCCCGATTTTGGAGGTATTTTTAACCATTGATATTTATATAAGCTATGTCATAAAAGTCTAATTGGTAGGAATACCACCTATGGAACCTTTACCTGTCGGGAGATTTGGGGTTTCATAACCAGGTTAGATCAAGCCAAGGAATGGATGAAAAGAGCAGGTCAAGCATGTCTGCGGCCCTCGCCATTGTAGTCTATGGGAGTTACAGAAAAAGCAGAGCACACTAGCTAGGCTGTTCCCGTAACTGGCATAGATTGCATTGGGGGTAACAGGGTGCATACTCAACCTGCCATTACCTTCATCTCCTCTGTTGGGTAGACCTCCACCGGAGGTTTGCTATATAAGTATCAATGATCGGAATACCTTTTTAATTTGGGAAAAATTAAGCAACAAATACCCAGATATCATGTTTTTTTTTATGTGGGATATTCCATAAAAGGAAACGTGGCTAAACCATAGTAAAAACTGTTGTAGCACTACCACAAAATGTTACCGGTGCCAAAGACAGGCTTATAGAATGTTTTTACATCTAACCGTATGAAGACATTTGAGAAATGACTCAGTGAAATGTACACAATTACTGGTCTCAAGGACTTCAAATTATTCGACTGTCATGAATACAAACCATTGTTTGATCAGTAGCAGCTTAGCTGGCAGCGCCAAGGAAACCACTCTTACTGCTGTTTGAACACAAAGTGGTGTCCATTAGACTTTAACACCCGATTGTCATATCCTCTGAAGAATGCCATTGTTGGTGAGGTGACCTTTTGTCTATGAAGATTACTCTGTTTTCTTATACACGGGATTAATTTTCTGGAGACCACGGAGAATGTTTTTAACTGGTGTCTATGTCTGTTGTAAAATATTACGCCCAAACACAGTTACACAATTTTTATTCACTTCGGAATATATACAGAGAGAGCTGGGTGGGGACGTTATTCCATTGAGCCCAATGTTTTGTTTTCGCCTGATTAAAGTAAAAAAAAAATCAAATAAAAAATCTGCTCATCAGTAATAGGGTTGTCAGACACTTTGTATCCTCACATCAACCTGCAAAGTCCTGTCCAGTTCTTCTCCATCCTACATTTCTTTCTACTTCCCAGATACCACCCCACATGTAAACTCTGCTCTGCCAATGACAACCTCCTCTCTACCACTCTAATCACCTTCTCACAATCTTGCATGCAAGAATTTTCGTGTGCCTTTTGGAATTACCTCCCTCATTCCTTTTGATATTCTCCAATCCTCCAAATGCTTAGTGAAACCGGACCTTTTCCGACATGCACCCTACTGTATAGTGCCCTAACCGCTAGTCTAACACTGGCTAAACCTGACATGTCTTACTCCTTTCCTTGACCTCTTGTATCTGTTCACTATTCCTTATAGATGCTACTTTTGAACGGTCAGGGTTCCTACCTAACGTATCTTGCAAACACTGTTTCCATTGTCTGTACCCCATTGTCCGTTGCAGTTGTTACAATGTATTAATCCTAATATTAAAGTGCTATGTAAAGCACTCCGGAAGTTGTTGGTGCTATATAAATAAATTGCAAATATTAATAATAACAATAACTACTGTATCATGAGTATACGCAAGTACTATAAAAGGCATGTGATGGTGGATTGGTCCTGGTACAGATTTTGTATCGGTTTCCAGCAACTTTATGTGATGCATCTAATCAGTAATAAACGGTATTCACCTGTTTGCCTTCCAGTACTAAGGGCACCACCTTCATTCCTCCTCATCAGCCATTAGATCGTCAACAAGTGGCCAGCCGCTCACCTCCATATGTTCCAGTTCTGGTCTTCTCTCTCTTCTACTCTGAACTGTGCTACTTTTCTGTGCCAACCAGAAAAGTCCTGTGCGGTGATCAAGCAATAATCACGTGATAGTAGCCAGTTTCCTTAGATTCATAGTCCTGATATTTGCTTGATGGCACCTAATTTAGCTTTGTCTCTGTCATTTTGGTTACAATCACCTAGCGGTTGCAGTGCCCAGCTACATCTTCTGTTCTTCATCCGTCATATATTGTCCGTACACTAGGATTATACATTGTATATTTAAATTTATGTGTCCTGCTCTTTATTCAACCTCACATACCTTCCCAACTACTACTCTAGTTAAGGGCCTGTGAAGACCATTCCAAAACCTTTTTCTCTTGTTTCTTTAAGTAGTTCAAGGTTGATTTTAAAATATATATTGAATCATTGTCTTGTAACATCCAAACTTTTTTCAGCTTTAGTTTCTTTACTGGTTGTGGAAAATAGGTTTTTTGGATTTGTTAAAACTTAGTAGAAACCAATCTTCCCTCTATCAGCTTAATATTTCCAGTGTCACTGGCTGCCAGACAACTCCAAATTATTACAGAATGCTGGAAAGGTTCTTGTAATGTGTGAAATGCTTCTCCTTTTTTCTCCATGCATACATTTATTGATTATAGCCAGAAAAAAAAAACTATATTAAGTAAATCAAAGCTCAGCATTTCATGTCTAAGCCTTGTGTTACTTGGCATACTTCAAATGTTGACTTTTGTGAAAAGATGGCTAATGAGAATTTCTTCTGATGATTTTTGTCTGCAGTTCGTGGACTGGTCACCACTACTTCTGTGGAAGACAAATGTTCATGTAGATCCTTAACAGTGCTATGGGGGTTTTAATTTGAATACCTGACCAGTTTATGAGTGTTTCTATCACAGATTTTTTTTGACCTTCTATATCTTGTCTAGACATCAAGGAAAGGTTTAGACACCTTTTTTAAGGTGTTCTCCTGCTTTGTGAGCGTCAATTAGCTTTATTTTCAGATTTTCAGTCTGTTGCTCAGACTATCCCATGGGAGGCCTTAAAGCTTACAAAAAAATAACAAAAATAGCTGGCAACAGTCCCAAATTTGCCAGGACTGTCCCGAATTTACAGAGACAGTCCCAGCAAATTACTGTCCCGGGACGTGTCCCGGCAACTACCACATTCAATTGTATCTGCGTCCTCAGGACACAGATACAATTGAATACTATGGCAGAGCAGAACACTATCCGATTCCTGCTCTGCCATTCACTCCTCCTTGAGCAGAATCCCCGGTGGAGCCCCTGATGTTACTGTCCATATAAAGACAGTGACGTCAGGGGCTCCTCTTGCAGAAGAATCCCCGGCCAGAGCGTTACCGACACTCTGGCCGGGGATTCCGCTCATAGAGGGAGCCCCTGATGACATCACTGTCCATATATGGATAGTGAAGTCAGGGGCTCTTTCTGCAGCACCAGAATCCCTGGCTGGAGCATCACTAACGATCTGGCTGGGGATTACGCTACTGGAGGAGCCCTTGGCGTCACTGTCCATATATTCCATTTATGACATATCCTGTGGATTTCCAAAGAAGTAGTAGGACAACAGCACACGTCTTCAAATCATCAAGGTGGTTTTATTGTCAAGACATCCACAAACGACAAGCAACGTTTCGACCCATAGTGAGTGAAGGGTCTTTGTCAAGACCCTTCACTCACTATGGGTCGAAACGTTGCTTGTCGTTTGTGGATGTCTTGACAATAAAACCACCTTGATGATTTGAAGACGTGTGCTGTTGTCCTACTACTTCTTTGGATATACTGTTGTCCTACTACTTCTTTGGATATACATCGTGCTGGAGTGGGTTTGCCTGGCTTGACAGCGTGCACCGCACCATACTCGGGACTAGTGCTGCTTCAAAAATCTCCTTTTTTCTGATATCCTGTGGATTTGTCATAAATGTTCCTAGTGGGAAAACCCCTTTAAGGACACAGCTATATTTTTGTCTCCCTTCTTCCGAAAGTCATGGCTTTGAATTTTTTTTCTTGTCATATAAGGGCTTGATTGTTATGGGATGAGTTGCATTTTTCAATTACACCATTTTTGGCTACATATAATGTATTGAACAACTATTTACATAGTGAGGTCTCATGCACATGACAGTAAGAGTTTTTACTGTCCACAAATACGGATCTGACGGCTACGGATACACATCTATATATACCACTATGGGTGAGTCCGTGCCGCAATTGCAGACAAGAATAGTACTTGTTCTATAATTTGCGGATCAATTCGACGGCCCGTACACACATCCGGATTCTGTAATTACAGATTAAAATTATGGTCGTGTGCATGGGGCCTTAATAAGGTTGAATAAAGACACAGGTCCATCAAGCCCAACCTATAATTCAACTGTGTTGATCCAGAGGAAAGCAAAACAAAAAAATCATGAGGCAGATTCCAATTGCCTCATTAGGGGAATAATTCTGCCTCAACTCCAAATATGGCAATCAGAATAAATCCCTGGATCAACGTCCCATCCCCAGATTCTGGAACTCATAATTCTAGAACTATAACTTGTAATATTACATTTTTCAGGAAAGGCATTTAGGCATCTAGGCTTTCCTTGAAGTTTCTCAATGAACCAACGATCACAACATCGTGTGGCAGAGTTTTTCAAAATCTGGCTGCTCTTACAGTAAAGAATTCCTGTTTGTGATTATGGTGAAACCTTCTATTCTCTAGATATAGGGGACGACCCTGCTCCTTGTTACAGGCCTAGGTGCAAAAAGATCATTAGAAAAATCTTTGTACTGTGCAGTTATATATTTCTACATTGTATATATTGTACATATTTGTATATTTGTACATTGCCCCTAAACTGACTTTTTTCTAAACTGAATAGTCCCAAGTTTGATAACCTTTCTTGGTACTGCAATCTGCCCATTCCCTTAATTACCATATTTGCTTTCCTTTGCACTCTAGTTCAGCCATTTCTTTCTTATACACAGGTGCCCGAAATTGTACACAATATTCCATGTGTGGTCTGACAAGTGATTTGTATAGAGATAAAACTATGTTCTTGTCATAAGCATCATGTTTGCTTGTTTTTTTCTGCCTCGGCAGCATCTACCTGGCACTGGTTGCTAAAGTTAAATGTACTTTTCACAAATATCCCCAAGTCTTTTTCAGTGGTAGTTTTACCTAGTGTTTTACCATTTAATGCATAATTGTAGAAAATAATTTCTTGGGCAAGTTGATAACCTTATATTTATCTACAGTAAACCTGATTTGCCATTTCTCTGCCCAAACCTCCAGCTTCCTCAAATCCCTCTGTAGTATGACATTATCCTCCTCTTTGTTGATTAATTTACAGATCTTAGTATCATCTGCAAATACTGAAATTATACTATGTAAAACCCTCTACAATGTCATTAATAAACTTATAAAAAAGAAGAGGTCCCAATACTGACTCCTGTTGAATACTGTGACCAACTCTGAGGAGGTGCCATTAATAACCACCCTCTGATTTGTCCCGAGTCCCAGCATTTTCATTTCATGTACCAACTTTTTATGTGGCACAGTATCAGACGCCTTTGAAAAGTCTAGATACACCACATCCACAGCCTTACCCAAGTCCAGTCTAGAATTTATCGCCTCATAGAAGCCAATCAGATTGGTTTAACAGAACCGATCCATGCTAATACTGCGTTATAAGTTTATTTTTATTGACATACTTCAGGATAGCAGATACTTCAGGATTGCATCTCTTATAATACCTGTAATGATGGGGGGTGGGGAGACAGACAAGTGAGCCCTAATCTACCCGCCACTCAGTCCCTGCCTACTTGCAACGACCCGCCCCAGGCGACGGGGTACAACTGGGCGACAGTCCCTATGCTCAATAAGTGCACGACAGACAAACAGACAAGGGTACACAGAGCTAGGGGGAGAAAGGAGCAGTTGCCCACGGCAACACCGTGAGCAACAAGAGAAGAAAACAAGCCGAGTCAAAACAGGAGTGTACGAGGTAACAAATGCAGAGCAGGAGAGTAGTCAGCAAGCCGGGGTCAATATGAAGCAAGGACAATAGTACAAAAAGCTGCAGCAGGGCCAGGAAACCAAACGAAAAGAATCACAAGCAAAGGAGGAACAGGAAAGGCAGGTATAAATAGACAGAGGGCGGGAGCTAGCTCCGTCTGGCCAGGCTGTGATAGGTTCTCCCACTCCTAAGCCTGCCACCCTGAGTGGTGGAAGATGGAGTCAGTCTCACAGACATAGAAGCAGGTGCAGACTGATTATCTATTCTATTATATGTTCTCAGGAAGGCTCCCGGGAGCTGAACCTTGATCAGCCGCAATTTCAGAGACTAAATCAGAATCAATAGAGGAAATGATTATACCTGGAGGCAAAACATATGCAGGATCTTCCTCCAAAGGAGGGCTGGCCATGAAGATACGCGACAGTGCATCAGCCTTAATATTTTTAGACCCAGCCCTACCCTTAGGGAGCTTAGCTCCTGGTACCAAATCAATTGCGCAATCGTATTCTCTATGAGGAGGTAACACTTAGGAGGCCTCTTTAGAGAAAACATCAGCGAAGTCCTGAACAAACTCAGGTAGAGTGTTCACCTCCTCAGGGGGAGAAATAGAATTAACAGAAAAACATGACGTCATGCATTTATTACCCCATTTGGTAAGATCCCCAGTATTCCAAACAAACGTGGGATTATGCAACTGCAACCAGGGAAGGCCTAAAACCAAATCGGACGATAATCCCTGCCTCACCAGTACAGAACACTGCTCCAAATGCAGGGAGCCAACAAGGAGTTCAAAAACAGGGGTATGCTGTGTAAAATAACCATTAGCAAGAGGAGTGGAGTCGATACCCACTACCGGGACAGGTTTAGGCAAATCAATCAATGGCATAGCTAGAGACATAGCAAATTCCACAGATATAATATTAGCAGAATACGCTGAATCCACGAAGGCACTGCCGGCAGCAGACCTACCACCAAAAGAGACCTGAAAGGGAAGCAAGATTTTATTACGTTTCATATTTACGGGAAATACCTGTGCGCCCAAGTGACCTCCCCGATGATCACTTAGGCGCGGAAGTTCTCCGGCTGCATTCTTACGCTTAGGACAGTTGTTCACTTGATGCTTGTCATCCCCACAATAGAAGCAGAGACCATTCTTCCTGCGGAAATCTCTACGTTGTTGGGGGGACACGGAGGCCCCGAGTTGCATAGGTACCGCCGAGTCTTCCGGGGAGGAACGAAGCAACGGAATCTCGGGAGGCATCATGGGGGAGTCAGAGGAGAAAACACATAAACGTTCACATTGTCATTCCCTGAGACGTCGGTCAAGTCGTACCGCTAAAGCCATAACCTGGTCTAGGGAGTCAGAAGAGGGATAGCTAACTAGCAGGTCTTTCAGGGCGTTCGACAGACCCAACCTAAACTGGCACCTTAAGGCAGGGTCATTCCACCGAGAAGCTGCGCACCACTTCCTAAAGTCAGAGCAATACTCCTCAACAGGTCTCTTACCCTGACGTAAGGTCACCAGCTGACTCTCGGCAAAACCAATCTTGTCAGTCTTGTCATAGATGAGTCCGAGAGCAGAAAAGAAAAGATCAACGGAGGAAAGTTCAGGGGCGTCAGGAGCCAAGGAGAAGGCCCATTCTTGGGGCCCTTCCTGGAGCCGGGACATAATTATACCCACCCGCTGGCTCTCAGAACCTGAGGAGTGGGGCTTTAAGCGAAAATAGAGCCTACAACTCTCCCGAAAGGAGAGAAAAGTCTTCCGGTCCCCTGAGAACTGGTCGGGCAACTTTAGGTGGGGTTCAAGAGGTGAGGTGAGGGGGACTACCAAGGTAGCATCAGGCTGGTTGACCCTCTGAGCCAGGGCCTGGACCTGTAGGGAGAGACCCTGCATTTGCTGAGCCAGGGTCTCAAGGGGGTCCATAGTAGTGTCAGGGACCAGGGTAGACTAGGTATGGGCTTGTGATTATGTAATGATGGGGGGTGGGGAGACAGACAAGCGAGCCCTAATCTACCCGCCACTCAGTCCCTGCCTACTTGCAACGACCCGCCCTAGGCGACGGGGTACAACTGGGCGACAGTCCCTACGCTCAATAAGTGCACGACAGACAAACAGACAAGGGTATACAGAGCTAGGGAGAGAAAGGGGCAGATGCCCACGGCAACACCGTGAGCAACAAGAGAAGTAAACAAGCCGAGTCAAACCAGGAGAGTACGAGGTACCAAACGCAGAGCAGGAGAGTAGTCAGCAAGCCGGGGTCAATATGAAGCAAGGACAATAGTACAAGACGCTGCAGCAGGGCCAGGAAACCAAACGAAAAGAATCACAAGCAAAGGAGGAACAGGAAAGGCAGGTATAAATAGACAGAGGGCGGGAGCTAGCTCCGTCTGGCCAGGCTGTGATAGGTTCTCCCACTCCTAAGCCTGCCACCCTGAGTGGTGGAAGATGGAGTCAGTCTCACAGACATAGAAGCAGGTGCAGACTGATTATCTATGGGCGTTAACCCCGAAGCTGTGCCTGGCAGATCCTTTACAATACCCTTGTAATGATGGGGGTAAGGAAACAGACAAGTGAGCCCTAATCTACCCGCCACTCAGTCCCTGCCTACTTGCAACGACCCACCCTAGGCGACGGGGTACAACTGGGCGACAGTCCCTACGCTCAATAAGTGCACGACAGACAAACAGACAAGGGTACACAGAAGCAAGGGAAAAGGGGCAGTTGCCCACGGCAACACCGTGAGCAACAAGAGTGGTGAATGAGCAGAGTCAAACCAGGAGTGCACGAAGTATCAAACACAGAGCAGGAGAGTAGTGAACAAGCCGAGTCAAACCGAGAGTGTACGAGGTACCAAACGCAGAGCAGGAGAGTAGTCAGTAAGCCAGGGTCAATATGAAGCAGGGTCAAATGGATCAAGAAGCTGCAGCAGGGCCAGGAAACCAAAGGAGAAGAATCACAAGCAAGGAGGAAGAGGAAAGGCAGGTATAAATAGACAGAGGGCGGGAGCTAGCTCCGTCTGGCCAGGCTGTGATAGGCTCTCCCACTCCTAAGCCTGCCATCCTGAGTGGTGGAAGATGGAGTCAGTCTCACAGGCATAGAAGCAGGTGCAGACTGATTACCTATGGGCGTAGATACAGAAGCTGTGCCCGGCAGATCCTTAACAACCCTCAAATATTTTACCCTTAATAGGGGTTAAACTTACATGCCTAGTTTCCAGGCTCACTTTCTGAACCCTTTTTGAATATTGATACCACATTTGCTATTCTCCAGTCCTATGGAACAGACCTTGTCATTATAGAATCCATAAATACACCGTGTTCCAAATTATTATGCACAGTGGATTTAAGTGTCATAAACTACTAGAAAACTACTTAAGAAGGAAGTTCCACATTATTAAGCAGGCCACAGGTTTCAAGCAATATGGGAAAGAAAAAGGATCTCTCTTCAGCCAAAAAGCGTGAAATAGTGCAATACCTTGGACAAGGTATGAAAACATTGGATATTTCAAGAAAACTTAAGCGTGATCATCGTACTGTGAAAAGATTTGCGGCTGATTCAGAGCACAGACGGGTTCATTCAGATAAAGGCATAATGAGGAAGGTTTCTGCCAGACAAATTAATAGGATTAGGAGAGCAGCTGCTAAACTGCCATTGCAAAGCAGCAAACAGGTATTTGAAGCCGCTGGTGCCTCTGGAGTCCCGCGAACCTCAAGGTGTAGGATCCTCCAGAGGTTTGCAAGTGTGCATAAAGCAACCCTGGATGGTCCAGATGGATGGAGTAGTGGATGGTTGGTGAATGGCCACCATGTCCCAACAAGGCTGCGACATCAGCAAGGAGGTGGCGGAGTCATGTTTTGGGCTGGAATCATGGGGAGAGAGCTGGTAGTCCCCTTTAGGGTCCCTGACGGTGTGAAAATGACCCCTGCAAAGTATGTAGAATTTATGACTGACCACTTTCTTCCGTGGTACAAAAAGAAGAACCGTGCCTTCCGTAAGAAAATTATCTTCATGCATGACAATGCACCATCTCATGCTGCAAAGAATACTTCTGTGTCATTGGCTACTATGGGCATAAAAGGAGAGAAACTCATGGTGTGACCCCCATGTTCCCCTGACCTCAACCCTATTGAGAACCTTTGGAGCATCCTCAAGAAAAATATCTATGAGGGTGGGAGGCAGTTCACTTCAAAACAGAAGCTCTGGGAGGCTATTCTGACATCCTGCAAAGATAGTCAAGCAGAAATTGTCCAAATACTCACAAATGCAATGGATGCAAGAATTGTGAAGGTGATATCAAAGAAGGGGTCCTATGTTAACATGTAACTTGGCCTGTTAAGTTTTTTTGGATTGAAAGAGCTTTTGATTTCTGTAAATATCACCTCTTGATGCTGCAAATTCAACAAATTACCATTTTAGTTCTCTTTACAACCTTTAAAATGTTTTGATATCTGCTGTGCATAATAATTTGAAACAGTGCATTTTGAGTTTTTTACTTCTAAAAAAAAATCTGTTATCATTAGATTTGTTCATTAAAATTTGCATTATACTCCAATGGTTGACTCACTCACCTCCTGACGGCCGCAGCCATGGATCTGCGAGCGCTGGCCCCAGCCTCCTCCTCAGGAGACGCCAGCGCTCACTTCCGCTTACCTCGGCCGGGTCCCGTAGTGTGCACGCGCACGATCGTGCCCACTCTTAAAGGGCCAGCACGCGCACCTGAGTTAAAGTCAAAATTAGCCTATGAGCACCCTGGACTATAAGTTTGTCTAAGCAAATGGTCTCCTAGTGTTTTCCAAATCTCAGTGTTTCCCGTTCCTTCTGCCGGTAACCTGTATCCCGTGCTATCCTGGTCAAGTGCCGTGCTGAGCTGTAGTCGTGTTGTGCTGAGTACCATGCCTGTCCTGCTACACCACGCCTGGCGCCTGCCTGCTGCCTGCCTACTGCTTAGTCCCAGCCGAGCCTGTTTTGCTACTTTCTGAGCTTCCACAGGTACACTATAAGAACTATAGACTGTGACCTGTGTCTTGTTGGCCAGCTGCCATACTGTCAAGGCAGTACGGCCCGGTGGGTCAACGCACCCAACGTGACCGTAATGTAAGAATTGTATAGCTGCAGCAGCACTCACTCACAGCAATGGCTGCCTGACCAACTAATACACTGACACTGACTGACTCCTATCTTTGTCTAAAATATATCCCTCTATCAAATTATTGTAAATCTAACTTTCTATTTTATTCTCCTCATTATGAAACACACACACTGACACTAATCCACTATATATCTGCAGCACTATTTATGTGTTGGGCTGTTTAGAGTGGCTATGACCCATATTATTTTCATCTACTGAGTTATCAGTCACTTACACCTACGGTATACCCCTCATGATTGGCTGTGACAGGGGAAGGGCTGCCTGTAAGACATAATGGGGAAACCCTGCCTGGCCACCGCCTGAGGTCATGTGATCTTTCTTCTCTGTCTTCTTATCTTCTTTTTCTGATCTGTAAAATGGTGGCCACCACTTTGAGAGAATTATGCAGGATGAATACCAACATTTTCGGATTCAGTGAAATCCAAAACGATTAAGAAATGTGTTACGAATTTATTTTGTATAGAAATGATTCGCTAATCTGTATTCATTGGATTTTCCTGTTTAAATACAGAAGAGATGTAGGCTTTTAGTAGATTGTCCTTATCCCCCACCTCCTCCTGTACCATTACACATAGATTATTTTTGAGAGGGCCATCACTATTAGTTTTTAATTTCTTGTTATTTATATAGCTAAAAAAATATATTTGGGTTATTTTTAGTTTCTGTGGAAAAGACTTTTCAATCTTTGACGCCCTTATTGGTTTGTTACACAACATATTTATTTATTTATAATTATTTAATGCCTCGTCACTACCATCTTGCTTTAGTAGATTGAACGCTTTCTTTTTTATCATTTATTGCCCCCCTTACAGTTTTATATAAATCCATCAGTTTTGTTTTTAACTAGTTTTTTTCCCATAAGGTATATATTTTTCACAGGACCTATTTAAGAGACTTTAAAAAAATTCCCATTTAGTTTGTGTGTTTTTATTTTTGAGAGCATTGTACCAGTTTATGCCTTAGGTCATCCCTTAACCAATGAAAATTGGCCTTCCTGAAGTTTAGAGGTTTTTTTTGTAGCTCCTTTACTAAACATCTTATTAAAGGATAAATTAAAACTTATTATCTTGTGGTCACTATAAGGGTATGTTCACACGACCAAGTTTCAAGAAAAAAAACTCCATTACGCCGACAAACATCTGCCCATTACTTTCAATGGGTTTTACGATGTACTGTGCCGATGACCTGTCATTTCATGCAAAGCTCTCAAAAGACGGTGCGTAAAAAAGACGGTTCGTCAAAAGAAGTGCAGGACACTTCTTGGGACATAATTGGAGCCATTTTTCATTGACTCCATTGAAAAACATCTCCAATTACGTCCGTAATGGACACCGCGAAAAACGCGAGTACGAGCAATTACGTCTGAAATTCAGGAGCTGTTTTCGCCTGAAAACAGCTCCATAATTTCAGACGTAAATGGCGTTGCCGTGTAAACATACCCTTGCCCAGGTAACTCCCAACTTCTACTTTTGTTGTCCTGGCCAGTGCTATTTGTTAAAATTCGGTCTAGAAGTGCCCCCCCTCTTGTTGGGTCCTGCATCAGTTGGAAAAGGTATTTATCTTTAATTACTGTATTTTTGGACTATAAGACGCACCTGACTATAAGATGCACCCAGGTTTTAGACAACAGAAAATAGGAAAAAATTTCATATTTTACTACTTCCACAAAGAAAAAACTATTGGTTAAAAAAAATAATTTGTTCGGTTTCAGCACATTCTGAGGGCCATAACTTTTATATGTTTTCATCGTTTGAGCGGAGGGCTTATTTTTTGCGGGACAAGCTGTAGTTTTTGTTAGCACCCTTTTTTGGTACATACGATTTTTTTATCACTTTTTATTTCATTCTTTTTAGTGCTATGGTGACCAAAAAACAAAGATTCTGCGGTTTAAATTTTTTTTTTATGCCGAGTCAAATAATGCTATATTGTAAACGTTTCGGACTTTTATGGACACAGCAATCCCAATTATTAATTTTTTTCATTGTACTTGGGGACTTAAATCAGTGATCATTAGATTGCAATACAAGGATGAGTTACGGAAACAGCGTAACTCGCTGAGCTACGCTGTTTCCGTAACTCCCGTAGTAGTAAATGGCAGTTACAGAAGCAGTGTAACGCTGTTTCCGTAACTACTATTCAGTTCTATGGAAGTTACGGAAACAGCGCAGCTCAGCGAGTTACGCTGTTTCCGTAAGTCGACCATGTACGCTGTTTTCGTAGCTACGGATATCCGGAAACAGCATAGCTCGCGGTGCTACGCTGTTTCCGTAGCTCCCATTCATTTCTATAGGAATTATGGAAACAGCGTACCTCAGCGAGCACTCGGCTGTTTCCGTAACTCCCGACCACCTAACCAGGAAGTGGCCGGGAGACAGCTAAGCCGGGTAAGATAGAACAGGGTTTAGGGGGCCCCATTTTAGAGATAGGTGTGGGTCCCAGAGGTGGAACATGCATATATCTGACAATTATGACATATCCCGTGGATATGTCATAAATGTCCTTCATGGGAAAACCCCTATAAATGCTGCGGTCGCTATTGACCGCGGCATTTAAACAGTTAAACAGCCAGGAACAGCGCAATCGCTGTTCATGGCATATGGAGCAGCGTGTCAGCTGAAAAAAACACAGCTAACACCTGCAGTGTATGGAGCGGGCTCAGAGCGTGAGCCTGGTCCGCTCCAAACATTATCCCCTCCCCGGTACATGATGTGCCGGCACATCATGGGTTGGGAAGGGGTTAAGTAAGGTAGTGTTCAGGGGGCCCGGTGCTGCTGGATCCCTTGGCCAGGGGCGTAGCTAGGGGTGGGCAGGCGGGGCACTTGCCCCGGGCGCAGTTCAGAGGGGGGCGCCAGCGCCACCTCCTCCTGCACTATAATTGTACCTGTGTCGCAAGGACACAGGTACAATTAGAAGCAATGAATGACCGGGCACGTTCCGTGCCCGGCCATTCAGGCACCTCTCCACGAATGAACTGACTGGTACCTTTTGTACCAGTGACGCTTCCGTCGATGAAAGGCGCTGACTGACTGGCAGGGAAAGTCATCCTGCCCAGCCAATCAGCGCCTTTCATAGACGCTGTGTTCAACCCCCTGGAGAACTGCGCAGAAGAGAGCAGGTCTCCATGGCTGCCGAACGGCGTGGGAGCGGGAATAAGGTGAGTTTGAATATTTTTTTTTTTTTTTAATTGTAATAGAAGTGTGTGGCTGTATCTGCGGGGGAGGGGGGACTATATCTACAGGGGTGGGCTATATACAGGGGGACTATATCTACAGGGGGGCTATATACAGGGGGACTATATCTACAGGGGGGCTATATCTACAGGGGGCTATATACAGGGAACCTATATCTACAGGGGGCTATATCTACAGGGGTGGGCTATATACAGGGGGACTATATCGACAGGGGGACTATACCTACAGGGGGTGGGCTATATACAGGGGGACTATATCTACAGGGCTGGGCTATATACAGGGGGACTATATCTACAGGGCTGGGCTATATACAGGTGGACTATATCTACAGGGGGTGGGCTATATACAGGGGGACTTTATCTACAGGGGGTGGGCTATATACAGGGGGACTATATCTACAGGGGGTGGGCTATATACAGGTGGACTATATCTACAGGGGGTGGGCTATATACAGGGGGACTATATCTACAGGGGGCTATATACTGGGGTGGGCTATCTACAGGGGGACCATATCTACAGGGGGTGGGCTATATACAGGTGGACTATATCTACAGGGGGTGGGCTATATACAGGGGGACTATATCTACAGGGGGGCTATATACTGGGGTGGGCTATCTATGGAGCACCATATACAGGGGTGGGCTATAGCTACAGGGGGGGCTATATAGTATATAGCCCCCTGTAGATATAGCCCACCCCTGTAGATATAGCCCACCCCTGTAGATATAGCCCACTCCTGTATATAGCCCACCCCTGTAGATATAGTCCACCTGTAGATATAGCCCACCCCTGTAGATATAGCCCACCCCTGTAGATATAGCCCACCCCTATAGATATGGGCCCCCTGTAGATATGGTCCCCCTGTAGATATGGTCCCCCTGTAGATATGGTCCCCCTGTAGATAGCCCACCCCTGTATATAGTCCTCCTGTAGATATAGTCCCCCTGTAGATATAGCCCACCCCTGTATATAGTCCGCCTGTAGATATAGCCCACCCCTGTATATAGTATCCCACAAATAGCTCCCCCTATAGTGCTCCACAAAAAGCCCACCCTTGTATATAGCCCCCTTGTACATATAGTCCACCCCTGTATATAGTGCTCCACAGATAGCCCACCCTTGTATATAGTATATACAGGGGTGGGCTATCTGTGGACCACTATATACAGGGGTGGACTATCTAGTGGAGCACTATATACAGGGATGGACTATATGTTCAAGGGGGGGGCTATATACAGGGGTGGGCTATCTGTGAAACACTATATACAGGGGTGGACTATATGTTGAGCACTATATACAGGGGTGGGCTATATCTACAGGGGGGCTACATACATGGTTGGGCTATCTGTAGAGTACTATATACAGGGGTGGGCTATATCTACAGGGGGGCTACATACAGGGTTGGGCTATATCTACAGGGGGGCTATATACAGGGGAGGGTTATCTGTGGAGCACTATATACAGGGGTGGGCTATATCTACAGGGGGCTATATACAGGGGTGGGCTATCTGTAGAGCACTATAGGGGGAGTTATTTGTGGGACACTATACAGGGGTGGTCTGTATGGGGGCACTATCTACAGGGGCTCTATGGCAGGCACTATCTACAGGGGGCTCTATGGCAGGCACTATCTACAGGGGGCAGAGTGTGTGTGTGCAGGACACGGTGTATGGTGCTATTATAATTAGAGGTGCAGTGTATGGCGCTATTATATTTAGGGGCGTAGTGTGTGGTATAATGATAACTTTATATTTATTTATAGGTGCAGAAATGTTGGAAAAGTGAGAAGCTGAAGACATCTGAGCGGAAAACTGCAGAAATGGTCTGTGACCGGGAGAAGCCAGCATAGAGGTCTGGACCGGATGGAGAAAAAGAACTAGAATCTGAGACGTCACCGGTGAGTCACTTAATGTAAATGTTTATTCTGCCTCTAATCAGCACTGTAGTCACTGTATGATCTGCAGCGAGATGATGGGTGATATGATTATGATAGGATTTATTTTTTGTGAAACGGCATCTCCCAGCATATCCTTATCATTGCTGGGAGCTGTAGTTTTACGCCATACACACCTATACGGCAGGGGTTGCACTAAATTGAGCTGTATTTGTGCTGGTGTTGTATATATGTAGTGAGCTTGGTTCTGGTGCTGTATATATGTACTGAGCTTGGTTCTGGTGTTGTGTATAGAACCATATTGCTTGTAAAATGTACAAATGTTTTTATGCTCGCGTTACATAAAAATAAATGACATGTCGATTGGTAGAGAAAACAAACACGGCGAGGGGGAAGGAGATGTCGGGAAAGAGGTTGGGGGAGGGGGGGGCGCCAAACTGAATCTTTGCCCCGGGTGCTGGAGAACCTAGCTACGCCTCTGCCTTGGCTGCCGACTATAAGACGCAGGGACTTTTTAGCAAGATTTATCATTCCCCAGTTTAAACACTCCTCCAACCTTCTAACCATCATCGCTGCACCCTTCCTATTTAGGTGCAGCCCATCCCTACCATAGAGTCTGTAGCCAACAGAAAAGTCAGCCCAGTTCTCCAAGAACCCAAACCCCCCCTTCCTACACCAATTCTTTATTCACTTGTTTACCTCCCTAATGGGGCACATGGTACAGGTAGTATTACCAAAGTACCTTCTACCTTCCTCTAACTATGTCATTCGTTCCAATGTGCACCATGTCTGCTGGGTCTTTTTCAGCCCCTCCCAATAGTTTCTCAACCTGATCCACGATATGCCGAACCTGAGCACCCGAAAGAGAGCAAACTGTTCTGTACTTGTGATCTTTGTGACAGATTGACCTATCTGTTCATCTAATAATTCAGTAATTAATTTTTGGGAGGCATAATGCCCAAACAAACAGCAATTCCGACAAGGTTATTTTGTAATTTGTTTTTATGGTGTTCATAATTTGCGTTATATGACATGTTTTCTTATTTCTGTAGTTCGTTACAATTATGGCAATACCAAATGTACACACTTTTATTTATTTTTTCTGCTTTTGCACAATAAAAACACTTTTTTAAAACTAATTTGTTTTTCTGTCACCACATTCTTAGATTTATAATCTTTTTTTACTGTCAACAAAGCTGTTTAGAGAGCTTATTTTTTGTGAAACTATTTGTAATTTTAATTACGTGTATTTTTTTTAACTTTTAAAGAAAAAAATTCCCGTAATATAAATTTTTTAAGAAAAAAAAATATTTTTTTCTTGGGATTTCTTTTTTCTTTTCTATAATTATGATTTATTTTCTAGTCCCTCAATGGGACTTGTACATGCAATCCACTTATTACTTCTAGAATTCCTTCCATTAGGGATAATAGGCTCTCTTACATGGCAAACCTTGAGGCTATCATTAGCCCACCCATCTGCCATGGCAACCCATCTGTACCCCAAGACTGCATTTAAGGGTCAGTGATTGGCTTAGATAGGGAGCCTGCTCCCTCTGTAAGACCACTTAGGCACTGAGATCGCTATCGACTGTGTCATCAAAAGTGGTTGCTTAAACCGTCGGGCTCACCGGCATCTGCAAGTAATGCCGTGGATATAGATACAGTGCCCATACCATTACTGTGTACGATATACTATTACAACACAATGGGGAAGGTGTTAAATATTTATCTCAAAATGCTGTTAAAAATAGTATGAGGGCAGGTAATAGAATGGTCCTAAAACGTTAAATTATTCTGGTCTTTAAAATGAATGTGTATCCTTGAACACCATTTTTTTGAATATATATATATATATATATATATATATATATAGGTCCAATATTTTGAGCTGATTGCTTTCTACATATATTGTAAGAATGGTCGGAGCTCCATTTTTCTGATACTGATCTCCAAATGCCTTGCATAGACTTAGAGGTACATGATAAAATTATAGCTGTCTGCAGCCACCACTAGATTAGCTTAGAAGCTTACTGCAAACTGTTTATACATTGAATCAAATAATAAATCAGTATGCAGTAATCTCCTATACTCCCTCTAGTGGTGACTGCAGGCAGCCAGAATTATTATTTTTTTGAACTCTGTATCAGAAACATTGAGCTCCGATAAAAATAAAGATATACAGTATTATAAAATTAGTCCGCACTGAATATTGGACCTAAAATAATGTATTAAAATAGATAATTTAATAATATTTTAATTTAAACCACGTTAGAAAAGAAATAGAAACATTTCATCATGAAAATCTGTACGGATAATAACCACTAAGCATAAGCATCTTCACTGTCGCATTGTTAGACATAAATGGAGCACAAAAGCTTTTTAAAATCACATACTGAAAAATCTATTTCCACCATCCGGAGAGAGAAGACCAATGTGATTTTAAAGCAAAATGCAAAATGCACTTACTCCATCATTTTGGTGACATTACTTCTTCCCAGGAGAATGTGTAACCATTGCAAATCCTTCAGAGAGCAATATTGCCTTATTCATGTCATAGCCTCGGTAGCTGGGTTCAGAGTAAGGTTAATCATAGCAGCACTGACAAGCCCAGCAAAATAATGCACTCAGCCTTGTTACATCCCCAGGGAGATGAATAAAATTATGGAATGAGGATCTTCCATCTCAATTCTATGTGCAACACATCCATTTATTGTGAATCTCATCCGGTGCCTCTTTGCGTGAAATCAGACCTTTCCTGTGCTGGATTTAAGTATTCTTATTTATTGAGAGCTGAAGTTTGCTGTTTTCTGGTTTGTGTTCTTTGGAGTGTTGTGTATTATATTTCTTTTTTATGTTTTGCAGTCAAAATGTATAGGAAAAACTACAACTGCCCCCTCATAATACTGCCAGTTAACCCCTTTAGGACACAGCCTGTTTTGGCCTTGTGGACACAGATGATTTTTTCAAATCTGACATGTGTCACTTTATGTGGTAATAACTCCGGAATGCTTTTACCTATCCAAGCGATTCTGAGATTTTTTTCTCGTGACATATTGTACTTTATGTTAGTGAAAAAATTTTGTCGATAAATTAAATATTTATTTGTGAAAAACGTCAAATTTTAGCAAAAAAATTGCAAAAATTAGCATTTTTCTAAATTTAAATGTATTTGCTTGTAAAACAGATAGTAATACCACCCAAAATAGTTACTAGTTAACATACCCCATATGTCTACTTTATGTTTGCATAATTTTTTTTCACGTACTTTTATTTTTCTAGGACGTTACAAGGCTTAGAACTTTAGCAGCAATTTCTCATATTTTCAAGAAAATTTCAATAGGCCATTTTTTCAGGGACCAGTTCAGTTCTGAAGTGGCTTTGAGGGCCTTCTATATTAGAAAGTCCCCATAAATCACCCCATTTTGAAAACTGAACCCCTCAAGGTATTCAAAACCACATTCAGAAAGTATTTGAACCCTTTAGGCGTTTCACAGGAATTAAGGCAAAGTAGAGGTGAAATTTACAAATTTCATTTTTTTTTGCCGATATTCACTTGTAATAAAAAAAAATCTGTAACACAGAAGGTTTTACCAGAGAAACACAACTCAATATTTATTGCCCAGATTCTGCAGATTTTAGAAATATCAAACATGTGGCCCTAGTGACCTAATGGACTGAAACACCGGCCTCAGAAGCAAAGGAGCACCTAGTGTATTTTGGGGCTTCCTTTTTTTAGGAATATATTTTAGGCACCATGTCAGGTTTGAAGAGGTCTTGTGGTACCTAAACAGTCGAAACCCCCAAAAAGTGACCCCATTTTGGAAACTACTCCCCTCAAGGCATTTTTCTAGGGGTATAGTTAGCATTTTGACCCCACAGTTTTTTTTGCAGAATTTACTGGAATTAGTCTGTGAAGATGAAAATCACCTATTTTTCTGTGGAAACATAGAATTTTTTCATTTTTACAAGGAATAAAGGAGAAAAAGCACCCCAATATTTGTAAAGCAATTTCTCCCGATTACGGCAATACCCAATATGTGGTCATAAACGGATGTTTGGACCCACAGCAAGGCTCAGGAGGGAAGGAGCGCCTTTTGGATTTTGGAGCGCGGATTTTGCTGGATTGGTTTTCAGTGTCATGTCGGGTTTGCAACGCCCCGGAGGAACTAAAACAATGGAAACCTCCCAAAAGTGACCCTATTTTGGAATCTACACCCCTCAAGGAATTTTTCTAGGGGTATAGTGAGCATTTTGACCCCACAGGATCTTTTTTAGAGCTAAGGTGACCAAAAAACAGCGATTTTGGCGCTTTAAATTCTTTATTTCTTACAGCGTTCACCGTGCGCAATAAATTACATTTTACTTTATTCTGCGGGTCGGTACGAATACAGCGATACCATATGTGTATAAATTTTTTAAAGTTTTGCAGCGTTTGCACAATAAAATTACGTTTCTAGAAAATAATTTATTTTCTGAGACACGCTATTCTGAGCCGTAACTTTTTTATTTTTTCGTCAAAAAAGCTGTGGGAGGTCTTGTTTTTTGCGGGACGGGTTGTTGTTTTTATTGGTACAATTTTGGGGTGAATGCGACTTTTTGATCACTTTTTATTTTATATCTTGGGAGGGGTGGTGACCATAAAAATAGCGATGCTCACAGTTTCCCGTTTATTTTGCTTGCGGCGTTCACCGTGTGGAAAAATTAACATTATAGTTTCATCGTTTGGGTCGTTACGAACACGGTGATAACAAATATGTGTACTTTTTTTAACGTTTTCATTTTTTCCCTATAATAAATGACTTATTATAGGAAAACAAAACCTTTTATTTTTACACTTTTATAAAACATTTTTATTAATTTTTTTCACTTTATTTTTTTGTTTATTTATTTTTTTTTTACTTTTTACACTTTATTTATTTTACCTGCAGCTCTGATCGCTGCTGGAATACATTACACTGTTAGTCTACGAGGATCGGCAGAGGCTGATCCTCATAGGCTTCCATACATGGCAAATCCGGAGGCCGTTGCCTGGCCTCCAGATGCCATCACAAGCATTAGCAGCCCCCATGATTGCATGGAGGCTGCTGATGTGCTACAAACCCCCTACATGCGGAGATCGCAATCGAGCTCCGCATGTAACGGGTTAATTGCCGAAATCAGCGGCGATGAGCCGCTGATCGGCAACACTGGAGTGTCAGCTGTCGGGGACAGCTGATCTCCAAGTTCCCGATGCACACCTTGTCGCCGACAGTGTGCATCGGGAACCACACAGTGACTTTCTGTCACTCTGACAGGAAGCCTATCAGGACCAGCCGAAGGTTGGTCCTGATGGGCTTCTGTCCATGGCAGACACGGAAGCCATATTAACTATCGGCAAACCCCGCGATTTCGGACTGGGGTCGGCCGATATGTTAGAAACCCCCAAAATTTGGCGATTGCAACCGATCGCCGAATTTAAGGGGTTAATTTGCCGAAATCAGCGGCAAAGGACCGCTGGTCGGCAAGAGTGGAGTGTCAGCTGTCGGCGACAGCTGACCTCCCGGTTCCCGGTGCATACTGTCGCAGACAGTGTGCACCGTCAAAAACTCAGTAACTGTACGTCGTCGTGCGGGAAGTAACCTCCCGCGACGACGTACAGTTACTTCCTCGTGCAGGTAGGGGTTAAGGGTTTTATGTTGATATTCCATTCCCTAAACCCAGCTATGTCTTTTTTTTCCCTGACTACTCAATCAGGAAGTTCTGCTAGCGGAGCCTCCAGCCATGGTGAGGGCCCGTGCCGGCGGGCGACACGGGCCCCCTCATGCCGCGGGCCCCCGGCGGTAGTTACGCCACTGGCCGGGCCCTTACAGAAGTACCCCTAATACCCCCCTGATGGTGGCCCTGTAATTCATCACCCAGGGAGGCAGCACTGTCTATGCCTACACCATTTACAAAGAGAAACAGCAAGGCAGTATGTAACGTCCATGGCTGCGGGCTGTCAGCTCCGTTCTCCCCCTGACAGCTGCAGCCACGAGTCGACAAGCGCTGGCCCCAGCCTCCTCCTCAGGAGAAGCCAGCGCTCGCGTCTACTTACCACCGCCGGATCCCATAGGGTGCGCGTGCACGCTCGTGCCTGCTCTTAAAGAGGACCTCATTCATGACATCCTCCTGTTCCTGCATCCTATACTTGTATCCTTATCTAGTGCCGTGCTGAGCTGTAGCCGTGCTGTGCTGGATTCCACGCCTGTCCTGCTTCTCCACATCCGATGTCCACCTGCTGCCAAGTTCCTGCCTAGCCTGCCTTGCTACTGTCCGAGCTGCCACGGGTTCCCTATATGAACTATAGACTTTGACCTGCGTCCTGTTGGCCAGCTGCTTTAACACCAAGACAGTATGGCCCAGTGGGTCCACGCACCCAACGTGACAGTAAGCTCAGACCATGGACCTCGCTGGTTGATCCAAGACCATGACGACGTCACAGAAGATGCGGGCGGATTTGCTGGATCTCCAGTCTCGACAGGACCAACTCCTCCAAGCTTAGAACATTCTCGTACGTCAGCAGGAAGCAAGAGCTGGCGTCCCTCCTGCTACACCTCCTGGCAGTGTTGATCCTCAGGCTACACCTCCTGGCAGTGTCGACCCGCGTTTTTCTTTGCCTCTTCCGGACCGCTATGATGGAGACGCAGGTTCCTGTCGTGGATTTTTGAACCAGTGCCAGATCCATTTCAGCCTATATTCTAGGACAATTCATCTGACAGCGCAAGGGTCGCTTTCATCATCGCTCTCCTCACTGGCAAGGCTCTTGCATGGGTGAACCCTATCTGGGAGAGACAAGGACCAGAGACCTGTGACTTCCAAGCCTTTCTCTGAACTTTTCGAATGGTGTTTGAGGAGCCTGGACAGGTCTCATCTGCAGCAGCTGCCTTGATTAAACTACGCCAAGGAGACACCTCCGTGAGTGAGTACGCCATCCACTTCCGCACCCTGGCGGGAGAACTGTCATGGAACAATGAGGCCCTGGTAGCTGCATTCTGAATGGACTGTCCCCTAAAATTAAGGACGAACTTGCCGCTCGAGACCTGCCATCTACCCTGGATGACCTCATACTTTGGTCCACCCGGATTGATATGAGGATCCGAGTACGCCTCCAAGAAGTTTGTCGGGAGAGAGACCCTCCTAGTCTGGTACCTACTTTGCAGCAGCCCCTGCTGTCCTCAGATGTCGATCCTCCTAAGGAGTCCGTGATGATGGACCAGGGTAAGCTAACCACCCAGGAGAGACAACGCAGACGCACTTCGGGACTTTGTCTTTATTGTGGCCTCGGTGGCCATCTTGTGTGCCTGTGCCCCCAAAAGCCCCAAAGCCTAGGGTTGCAAGAAGTGACAACCCTGGGTAAAAAAATACTTCTGTCCAAATTATCCATACCAGTGGCCATAGTGTCCGGCGAGAAAACGCATCAGGTCTCTGCATATCTGGACTCTGGGTCCGCTGCTAATTTCATCCGTAGAGACCTGGTGGACCTTCTTCAGTTGCCTGCCACCCCTATGGAAAGCCCGTTGACAATTGCTTCAGTGGATGATCTACCCCTGCCAGACCCAGTTATTGCTGTGACCAAACCACTGAGGTTCCAAGTAGGGTCTCTCCGCTCCGAACTGCTTTCGTTCTATGTCCTACCCAGAGCCGTTTATCCCGTGTTGCATGGCCTGCCTTAGCTCCGACTACATGCCCCAGTCCTGGACTCGAAATCTGGAGAGGTTCTCCAGTGGGGTCCCGATTATCACAATCATTGCCTGGGACAGATTTGTTCGGCTCAGTCTCCTCTGCCTAAGTCACTGGCAGAATTGCCTAGTCATTTTGCTTCATTTGCGGACATCTTCAGCAAGAAAGAGATGGAAACACTGCCCCTACATCGGGCATATGACTGTCCTATCGAGCTGGTTTCTGGTGCTTCGATTCCCTGTGGCAGGGTATATCCTCTCTCTCTGCCAGAGACTCTGTATTTGTCCGCCTATGTTAGAGAGAACTTGGAGCGGGGCTTCATAAGCAAGTCTTCCTCCCCGGCAGGAGCCGGGTTCTTCTTCGTCAAAAAGAAGGATGGTTCTCTTCGTCCCTGTATTGACTACCGGGTTCTCAACCAGATCACGGTGAAAAATAAGTATCCATTGCCATTGATCTCAGAATTATTTGACCGTATACGTGGTGCCAAGATTTTTTCCAAGTTAGACCTGCGGGTGGCTTACAACCTAATCCGTATTCGCCAGGGTGACAAATGGAATACGGCATTTAACACCCGGGACGGACACTATGAATATCTAGTAATGCCCGTCGGCTTGTGTAATGCCCCTAGGTCTTCCAGGAGTTTATTAATGACATTTTCCATGACCTCCTATATTTTGTATAGTAGTCTATCTTGATGACACCTTGATTTTTTTCTCCAGATCCTATGACTCATCAGAAACATGTCCGTCAAGTTTTGCTGCGGTTAAAGGAGAATCATCTATATGCCAAATTGGAGAAATGCATATTTGTGAGAGATGCTCTACCCTTCCTGGGCTACATTATCTCGAATAGAGGTCTCAAGATGGATCCTGAAAAGGTAAAGTCCGTACTGGAATGGCCACGTCTTCAAGGCTTGAGGGCCATACAGTTCATCCCAAACTTCTCTTCACTGACATCTCCTATCTCTAATCTCACCAAGAAGGGCATGAACGCCAAGGTGTGGACTCCTGAGGCAGAATCCGCATTCAATAGCCTGAAGAGTGCCTTCACGTCAGCTTCTATCCTCCATCATCCAGACGTTTCCCTGCAGTTCTCGTTGGAGGTGGACGCGTCCTATGTCGGTGCTGGTGCACTCCTGTTCCAGAGAGGTTCCAGGGGCAAGTCTAGGGTATGTGGATATTTCTCTAAGCTTTTCTCTTCCGCAGAGCGCAACTACTCGATTGGGGATCGGGAGTTACTGGACATCAAATTGGCCCTGGAGGAGTGGAGACATCTACTAGAGGGCGCAGCTCACCCCATCCTAATTTTTACGGACCACAAGAACCTCTCCTACCTTCAGACAGCCAAACGGCTGAATCCTCGTTAGGCCAGGTGGTCACTGTTTTTTGCCAGGTTCCAGTTTGAGCTCCATTTTCGCCCAGCTGACAAGAATGTGATGGCCGATGCCTTGTCCAGGTCTTTTGAGACAGAAGACACTATGGAGATGCCCCAGAACATTATCGACTCGTCCTGTATTGTTTCAGTCAATCCACTGCAGTTGGGGACATCCCTCCAGGGAGGACTTTTGTGCGCATGGCTGACCGAAGGAAAGTCCTCCGCTGGGTACACGCCTCTAGACTGGCAGGTCACGTGGGGATCCGTAAGACCCAGGATTTGATTGCCCGTCATTTCCGGTGGCCCACGCTACCCAAAGATGTTGTTTCCTCTTGCTCTGTGTGTGCAGCTAACAAGGTTGCTCACTCCAGACCCGCTGGTCTGCTCCAGCCATTGCCTGTGCCCGATGCTCCGTGGCAGCATATAGCTATGGACTTTATTACTGACCTGCCTCTCTCTGCCGGATGCAGTACTGTCAGGGTGGTGGTGGATCAATTTTCAAAGATGGCCCACTTCGTTCCTCTGACCGGTCTTCCATCTGCTCCTTTACCGGTCAAGCTGTTTATCCAACACATCTTCCGCCTGCATGGCTTGCCGCAGCATATAGTGTCTGATCGGGGGGTTTAGTTCACCGCAAGGTTCTGGGGAGCCCTCTGCGTACTTCTAGGTGTGAAGTTGGACTTTTCCTCGGCCTACCATCCTCAGTCCAATGGACAGGTCGAGAGGATCAATCAAATCTTGGAGAACTACCTGCGTCACTTCGTCTCTAGGCAACATGATGACTGGGTTCAGTTGCTTCCGTGGGCTGAATTCTCCTACAACAATCATACCAGCGAGTCCACAAGGAACACTCCGTTCTTCATAGTCCTTGGCCAACACCCACGAATACCTTTCCCGGTTCCTGATTCATCCAAGGTACCAGCTGCTGACGCGGCCTTTAGGGACTTTCTACAGATTTGGCGGCAGACTCGATCCTCCATCCTGCTGGCAGTTGACCGTATGAAACGGAGGGCGGACACAAGGAGAAGAGAACCGCATCAGTTTCTTCCTGGCACAAAGGTCTGGCTATCCTCCAGGAACATTCGACTAAGAGTGCCGTCATGGAAGTTTGCTCCCAGGTTCCTCGGACCATTCGAGATCCTACAACAGATCAACCCTGTCGCCTATAAGCTTCGGCTGCCTCCTACCCTCAAGATCCCCAACTCCTTCCATGTATCCCTCCTGAAGACATTGGTCCTGAACCGCTACACCAAGACTCCTAGCCCTGTGGTTGTCGCCAGCGGCCCTTCAGACACCTTTGAGGTTCAAGAGATCCTAGACTCCAAAAGAGTGAGAGGAAAGACCTCTTATTTGGTGGATTAGAGGGGATTTGGTACTGAAGAGAGTCTTGGGCGCCAGATGAGAACCTCAATGCTCCTGCTCTTCTGAAAAATTTTAACTCTCGCTCTGGTCCCAAGAAGAGGGGGCGTAAGAGGGGGGATACTGTAACATCTGTGGCTACGTGCTGTCAGCTCCGTTCTCCCCCTGACAGCCGCAGCCACGAGTCGGCAAGCGCTGGCCCCAGTCTCCTCCTCAGGAGAAGCCAGCGCTCGAGTCTACTCACCACAGCCGGATCCCGTAGGGTGCGCGCGCACGCTCGTGCTCGCTCTTAAAGGGGCAGCGTCCGCACCGGTCCTCGTTCATGACCCTTGACCCGTGAGTACTCTGGACTATAAGAGGGGTCCAGCCCCCTAGCTCTTTACCTGAGCTTTGTTGTGTCTTCCTAGTCTGTCCTGCATATGGCCCCCTAGTATTTCCTGCTCCCAGTGTTCCTGTTCCTGCATCCTATACTTGTAGCCTTATCTAGTGCCGTGCTGTGCTGTATTCCACGCCTGTCCTGCTTCTCCACGCCTGACGTCCACCTGCTGCCAAGTTCCTGCCTAGCCGACTTTGCTACTGTCCGAGCTGCCACAGGAACCCTATACAAACTATAGACTTTGACCTGCGTCCTGTTGGCCAGCTGCCTTACCGACAAGACAGTACGGCCCAGTGGGTCCACGAACCCAACGTGACACAGTACTATCTGTATTTATATCATTAACAGGGAGAAACAAGGAGGTATTACTATCTGTGCCTATGGAGAAACATGGATACAGTACTTTGTCTACACCATGTACAAAGAGTCCCTACATACCTTACAGGGAGAGACGGGAGGCAGTACTATATACACTACCGTTCAAAAGTTTGGGGTCACCCAGACAATTTTGTGTTTTCCATGAAAACTCACACTTATATTTATCAAATGAGTTGAAAAAATGACTAGAAAATATAGTCAAGACATTGACAAGGTTAGAAATAATGATTTTTATTTGAAATAATAATTTTCTCCTTCAAACTTTGCTTTTGTCAAAGAATGCTCCATTTGCAGCAATTACAGCATTGCAGACCTTTGGCATTCTAGCTGTTAATTTGCTGAGGTAATTGGGAGAAATTTCACCCCATGCTTCCAGAAAGTCCTCCCACAAGTTGGATTGGCTTGATGGGCACTTCTTACGTACCATACGGTCAAGCTGCTCCCACAACAGCTCTATGGGGTTGAGATCTGGTGACTGCGCTGGCCACTCCATTACAGATAGAATACGAGCTGCCTGCTTCTTCCCTAAATAGGTCTTGCATAATTTGGAGGTGTGCTTTGGGTCATTGTCCTGTTGTAGGATGAAATTGGCTCCAATCAAGCGCTGTCCACAGGGTATGGCATGGCGTTGCAAAATGGAGTGATATCCTTCATTATTCAAAATCCCTTTTACCTTGTACAAATCTCCCACTTTACCAGAATCAAAGCAACCCCAGACCATCACATTACCTCCACCATGCTTGACAGATGGCGTCAGGCACTCTTCCAGCATCTTTTCAGTTGTTCTGCGTCTCACAAATGTTCTTCTGTGTGATCCAAACACCTCAAACTTCGATTAATCTGTCCATAACACTTTTTTCCAATCTTCCTCTGTCCAATTTCTGTGCGCTTTTGGCCATATTAATCTTTTCCTTTTATTAGCCAGTCTCAGATATGGCTTTTTCTTTGCCACTCTGCCCTGAAGGCCAGCATCCCGGAGTCGCCTCTTCACTGTAGACGTTGACACTGGCGTTTTGCGGGTACTATTTAATGTAGCTGCAAGTTGAGGACTTGGGAGGCGTCTATTTCTCAAACTAGAGACTCTAATGTACTTGTCTTGTTGCTCAGTTGTGCAGCGGGGCCTCCCACTTCTCTTTCTACTCTGGTTAGAGCCTGTGTATGCTGTCCTCTAAAGGGAGTAGTACACACCGTTGTAGGAAATCTTCAGTTTCTTGGCAATTTCTCGCATGGAATAGCCTTCATTTCTAAGATCAAGAATAGACTGTCGAGCTTCACATGAAAGCTCTCTTTTTCTAGCCATTTTGAGAGTTTAATCGAACCCACAAATGTAATGCTCCAGATTCTCAACTAGCTCAAAGGAAAGTCAGTTTTATAGCTCCTCTAAACAGCAAAACTGTTTACAGCGGTGCTAACATAATTTCACAAGGGTTTTCAAGTGTTTTCTAATCATCCATTAGCCTTCTAACACAGTTAGCAAACACAATGTACCATTAGAACATTGGAGTCATGGTTGCTGGAAATGGTCCTCTATACACCTATGTAGATATTGCATTAATAACCAGACGTTTGCAGCTAGAATAGTCATTTAGCACATTAACAATGTATAGAGTGTATTTCTGATTAATTTAATGTTATCTTCATTGAAAAAAACTGTGCTTTTCTTTCAAAAATAAGGAAATTTCTAAGTGACCCTAAACTTTTGAACGGTGGTGTATGCCCAAACCATTTACAAGGAGTTACAGGGAGGCAGTACTACCTGTACTTATATCATTAACAGGGAGAAACAAGGTGGTAATACTACCTGTGCCTAAATTATTTACATGGAGAGACAGGGATACAGTGCTGTGTCTACACCAAGTACAAGGAGTGCCTACATACCTCACAGGGAGAGACAGGGGAGGGAGTACTATATATGCCTACACCATTTACAAGGAGAAACAGGGAGTTGATTCTACCTTTGCTCAGGGCCTTAGCTAGGGGGGGCAGACGGGGCATGTGCCCCGGAGCGCAACTTAGAGGGGGGCGCCAGCGCCACCCCCTCCTGCACTATAATTGTACCTGCGTCTATAGGACACAGGTACAATTAGAGACAATGAAGAGCTGGGTACATTACGTGCCCGGCCATCAATGGCAGATTATCGTATTATCATGGCCGCCCAAAGTACTTTGTAGTTTTGTCGCGATTTTGCTGCGAATCGCGGCGAAAACCGCGACGAAACTGCAATGTGTATATCCTGCAAAAGGACCTTTAGACATAAGGTCACATGACCTTATCTCTGAAGTTCTTACTATTGCTTAGAGACCTGCTGGTCACATGACCGCAGGAGCTCAAGCAGCAGCAGCAGCAGCAGGACTCCACAGAGAAGACTAACTGTAAGTATAAAGTGATTGGTTTGTTTATTGGATCTGTATTTAGGGGGACTGTATTTAGGGGGTCTGTATTTAGGGGGCCTGGTTTGGGGACTGTATTTAGGAGGTTTGGTGTCTATTAGTTTAAGGGGTCTGTATTTAGGGGATCTGTATCAGTTTAAGGGGTTTAGGGTCTGTATATTTAAGGGTCTGTGTTAGTTTAAGTGGCCTGGGGGCGGTATTTACGGGGTCTGTTTTAGTTTGAGGTCTGGGGTCTGTATTTAGGGGGTATGGTTTGGGGTCTGTATTAGGTTATAGGGTCTATTTAGGGGGCCTGTTCAAGGGTCTGTATTAGGTTAGGGGTCTGATCTGGGGTCTCTATTAGAATAGGGGGTCTGGTCTGGGGTCTGTATTACTTAAGGGAATCAGGTCTTTTGGTCATTATTAGTGTAGAGGTCAGGTCTGGGGTCTGTATTTAGGGGGTCTGAATTATTTTGAGGTCTGGTGTCTGTATTTAGGGGGTCTGGTCTGGGGGTCTGTATTTAGGGGTGTGGTCTGGGGTCTGTATTAGTTTATGGGGTCTGTATTTAGGGGGTCTGTATTCGTTTTGGGGTCTTTATTTAGGGGTCTGTATTAGTTTAGGGGGTCTGGTCTGAGGTCTGTATTAAGGGAGTCAGGTCTGAGGTCATTATTAGTGTAGGGGGTCAGGTCTGGGGTCTGTATTTAGGGGTCCGGTTTGAGGACTGTATTTATTGAGGGTGCTTGTTCTGGGGGTCTGTATTTGTTTAGGGGGGTCTGGTCTGGGGACTGCAATAGTTTAGAAGGTCTGGGTCTGTATGTATTCTATGATCTAGTCTGGGGTCCAAATTTATTAGTCTGAAGAAAAGAAAACGGCTCCCGTTAGAGAAGACGGCACTGGTTCTATAGGGGATCTCCTCTGCTGACATGTCTGTTGCAGGTAATCCCTGTATTCTACATATCTCTGTGTACCCAGGACTAATAGACAAATGCGTGTTACCATTCCCAATGTCAGGAGGATGTGTCCCTACACAGTGTGATACAGTCAGTGATGGTTGGAGACTGTCAGTATGTAGGGACACAGCCCTTTGACAAGGGGAATCGTAACAACCATTTGTCAACGCTCACACAAAAATGTGCTGTTCACTATAGACTTGGCAGAGCGGCGGTGGGGAAGGGGAGCCCAAGTTTGTGGAACAGCCCAGGGCCTATGGTCTACTTAATCCGCCACTGCCGGCCATTCAGCGCCTTTGAAGCGAGTGAAGCGGCGCAATACTTTGCACCGCTTGCGTCGTTGAAAGGCGCTGATTGACAGGGAAGCGTTCAACCCCAGGAGACCTGCGCAGAAGAGAGCAGGTCTCCATTGATGCCAGACGGCGTGGGAACGGGATTAAGGTGGGTTTGAATAGTTAGTTATTTTATCGTGATAAGAAAGTGTGTGGCTTTATCTACAGGGGGGGGGCTTTATCTATGGGGGGCTTTATCTACCAGGGGGGGGCTTTTTCTATGGTGGGGCTCTATCTATGGGGGGGCTATGTACTGGGGTGACTATATGTGGAGCACTATATACAGGGGTGAGCTATATCTACAGGGGGGCTATATACAGGGGTGGGCTATCTGTGGAGCACTATATACAGGGGTGGGCTATATGCTATATCTACAGGGGGCTATATACTGGGGTGGGCTATCTGTGGAGCACTTTATACAGGGCTGGGCTATATCTACAGAAGGGCTATATACAGGGGTGGACTATCTGTGGAGCACTATATACAGGGGTGGGCTATATCTACAGCGGGGCTATATACAGGGTTGGGCTATATGTGTAGCACTATATACAGGGGTCTGCTATATCTACAGGAGCGCTATATACAGGGGTGGGCTATCTGTGGAGCACTATAGGGGGAGTTATATGTGGGACACTATACAGGGGTGGGCTATATGAGGGCACTATCTACAGGGGGCTCTATGGGGGGCACTATCTACAGGGGGCTCTATGGCAGGCACTATCTACAGGGGGCACAGTGTGTGTGGGGGACACAGTGTATGGTGCTATTATAATTAGAGGTGCAGTGTATGGCGCTATTATATAATGGGGCGTAGTGTGTGGTATAATGAGAACGTTATCTTTGTTTATAGGTGTAGAAATGTTGGAAAAGTGAGAAGCTGAAGACATCTGAGCGACAAACTGCAGAAATGGGCTGTGACTGGGAGAAGTGATCATAGAGGTCTGGACCGGATGGAGAAAAAGAACTAGAATCTGAGACGTCACCGGTGAGTCATTTAATGTAAATGTTTATTTTGCCTCTAATCAGTAATGTAGTCACTATATGATCTGCAGCGAGATGATGGGTGGTATGATTATGATAGGATTTATTTTTGTGAAACAGCAACTCCCAGCATATCCTTATCATTGTTCGGGCCATACTTGGAGCTGGAAACAATTTAGTGTGAATCTATACCTCAGGGGTTGCACTAAATTAAGCTGTATTTGTGCTAGTGCTGTATATATGTATTGAGCTTGGTTCTGGGGCTGTATTTATGTACTAAGCACTATTCTGGTGTTGTGTATAGAACTATATTGCTTGTAAAATGTACAAATGTTTTTATGCTCGAGTTACATAAAAAGAAATGTGGAAAAGAAATGACACGTCGATTGGTAGAGAAAACAAACATGGCGAGGGGGAAGGAGATGTCAGGAAAGAGGTTGGGGGGGGTGCCAAACGGAATCTTTGCCACGGGTGCTGGAGTACCTAGCTACGCCTCTGCCTTTGCTTATATAATATACAGGGAAAGACAGAGAAGCAGAGCTATCTTCGCATGTATCAAACATATAGACAAATAAAACATATACAAGACAAAAGGAGACCCCACCTTACACAAGCTAAGCATAGAAATGTTCAAAAATATCTTCCTTTTGTATATACAGCGCCTGTGCAGACCTATGAGTCTCCATGGTTACAGACTACAAACAAATCCTGTAATGTCTGTTCTTGCATCCATCCCTCCACTGTTTCTTGCTAATTTACCGAATGTACTGTATATTAGCAAGACGTAGGAGACAAGTTGAAGACAGTAAAACAAAACTGCAGAATCAGACTGCAAAGATTGTGTTTGTAGTCTGTAACCATGGCGAGACATAGGTCTGTATAGCTGGATATATTTTTGTATAAAGTTCAACACTCTGTGAATGTTGTGAAAATAGCAGCAAAGTTTGTTTACAAGACAATAAATATGTCTAGCAATGTTTAGGCAGCGGTGCTGTAATTTTAAAGCCCTTCAAGACATTTGTAGTATGGATACGTCATGGAAAGCTAGTGCTTCCCGCATTCTGCCGTATCCATACGACAAATGGTGGACACCGGCTCAGAAGTTGAGTCGGTGCCACATCCCCGCGTGTGGCTGCATGTTACAGCTGACACCCTGGGGTAATGGAGGGAACCAAAGTTTGCTCCGATCCCCGCCATTAACCCCTTAAATGCAGCGGTCAAAAGCTATCGCTGCATTTAAGGGGTTTGCAGCTCATCGGCACCCCAGCAATGAAATTGCCAGGCCACCGGTGGCTGCAAAGGCAATTGGAGGCCTAACACTAGCCTACCCAGTATGCCTAGTATGGAAGCCTTTCAGGTCCCGTCTGGAGGCGGTGCCTAAATGCCTTCCATAGCCGTCTGAAAAATGGTACCGGCTCAGGAGCTGAGCCGGCGTAATCAGCGGTGGATGTCAGCTGTATGTTACAGGTGACTTTCACCTGTAAGGGCAGGAACCGGAGATGGCTCCGATTCCTGCCATTAACCCCTTAGATGCAGCGATCGAAAGCGATTGCTGCATCTTAGTGGTTGGCAGCAGATCGGCAGCCCTGCCCTGGAATCACAGGGCTGCCGACTGCTGCAATGCATTGCATAGGTAGTACAATGTATTAGAAAAAAATTATGACAGGTGGACCTTTAAGTTCCCTAGTGGGACTAAAGAAAAGTTCAAGTGAAAAAAAAAAGTTGTAAAAAAAATATAATAAATGTTTTAAGTAATAAAATAAAACACAATCTCCCTTTTTCCTTATCAAGTACTTTATTATTGAAAAAAATAAATAAACCATACATATTTGGTATCGCCGTGTCGTAACGGCCTGAAAAATATAAAATATATATACTGTATATAAAAATATTATGTGATTTATTACACGCGGTGAATGTCGTGAAAAAAAAAAGGTAAAAAACAATGCCAGAATTTATGTTGTTTGGTCACTTTGCCCCACAAAAATTGGAATAAAAAGTGATCAAAATGTTGCATGTATCCAAAAATGGTATCTGTATAAACTATAGCTCGTCTCGCAAAAAAACTAGCCCTCATACAGCTCCTTTCAACGAAAGAAATGTAAAAGTTGTGGCTCTTAAAACATGGTGACAGAAAAAATGCATTCTTTTTACAAAAGTAATTTTATTGTGCAAAAAGTTGTAATACATAAAAAAGTGTTATAAATTAGGTATCGCCGGAATCGTACTGACCCGCAGAATGAAGTTAACATGTAATTTATAATGCATGGTGAACGCTGTATAAAAGAAACTAAAAAAACTATGGCAGAATTGCTGTTTTTTGGTCACCTTACCTCCCAAAAAATAGGATAAAAAGTGATCAAAAAGTAGCTTGTACCCCAAAATGGTACCAATAATAACTACAGCTTATCTCGCAATAATACAGCCTTCATACCACTACGTCTATGAAAAAATAAAATTAGTTAAGGCTCCAATAAGTCAGGAAATAAAAAATATTCAGTTGTGCCGGCCTGAGGGCAACATTTCTTCTGTTTCAAGAGGGGATTTATCAAGGCCCTAAAATTAGGGAACCAGGAAGGGGAGGGCCCAAACATACCTGCTGGAAGCAAGGATCCCCGTATTATACCAGGACAACACTTCCCAGCAAAATTCCCCAAACTGCAAAGGTGCAGAGTGTGGACCAAAAGGGGGATAAGAAAGGACATTTATCAGTGCGACACTGGCCTGTGCATAAAGGATTGGTATTTTATTGTTTTTTTTTTACCCATTATTATACCACCTGACTATGTCCCGGATGTACTCTGCCCAGCTTACATGTGCCCCCACATTACAAACTGAAATACCAGTAATACTCAAACAAAACTACTACCAAGCAAAATCCATGCTACAAAAGCCAAATGGTGCTGCCACTCTTCCGAACCATACAGCGTGCTCAAACATCTGTTTACTTCCACATATGTGGCATCAACATACCCGGGAGAACCCTTTTAACAATTTTTGGAGTGTGTGTCTCCAGTGGCATTTGCTGGGCACAACATATTTGCCACTGAAATGGCATATCTAGGGAAAAATTTAAATTTTTACTTTGCACCATCCGCAGCGCAATCATTTATGAAAAAGACCTGTGTGGTGAAAATGCTCACTACTCACCTTAATAAATGCCTTGAAGGGTGCAGTGGTAAAAAAAAAAGGGTCACTTGTCAGGGGTTTCTTCATTATTTCACTTCAGAGCCTCTGCAATTGTAAATCAATACTTTGTAAATCGCCAAATTAGGCCTCACCTTTGCATGGTACTCTTTCCCTCCTGAGCCTGGTCAAATGTCCAGGCAAAAGTTTAGGGCCACATGCAGGGTGATTCTAAATCCGGGGAACACAGCATAATAATTAGAGAGCTGTCTTGTTATGGTGGCACAAGCTGGGCACCACATATTGGCATATCTGTGGAAAAAAACCAACACATTTTTAATCTGCAACATCGCATGCACACTAAATTCTGCAAAACATCTGTGGGGTTAACATGCTCACTACACCCCTAAGTGAATACCTTGAGAGGTGTAGTTTCTAAGATGGAGACACTTCTAGGGGGTTTCCACTGTTTTGGTCCCACTGGGGCAATGCAAATGCGACATAGCGACCAGAAACCAATCCAGCAAAATCTGCACTCCAAAAGCCACATGGCGCTCCTTCCCTTTTGAGCCCTACTGTGTTTTTTTCCTTTATTTTTTGAGAAAATGAAAAATTTTGAGCTAAAGCTACGTCTTATTGAAGAAAAAGGATTGTTTTTATTTTCACTGCCCAATTCTAATAAAATCTATGAAAAACCTGTGGGGTCAAAATGCTCACTACACCCCTAGATGAATTCCTCAAGGGGTTTGGTTTCCTAAATGGATTTCACTGTTTTCGTCCCTCAAGGGCTTTCGAAATGCAAAATGGCCTCCGCCAACCATTCCTGCTAAATTTGAGCTCCAAAAGCCAAATGGTGCTCTTTCCATTCTAAGCCCTGCTGTGTGTCCTAACAGCAGTTTATAACCACATGTGGGGTATTGTTTTACTCGGGAGAAATTGCTTTATATATTTTGCAGTACTTTTTCTCATTTAGTCCTTGTGGAAATGAGAAAAAATTAGCTAAACCTACATTTTCTTTGAAAAAAATTTAGATTTTCATTTTCACGGCCTACTTCCAATAATTTCTGCAAAACACTTGTGGGGTCAAAATGCTCACTATACCACTAGATAATTTCCCCAAGGGGTGTAGTTTCCAAAATGGGGTCACTTGTGGGGGGTTTCCACTGTTTTGCCCCCTCAGGGGCTTTGCAAATGCGACATGGCCTGCGCAAACCATTCGTGCTAAATTCGAGCTCCAAAAGCCAAATGGAACTCTTTCTCTTCTGAGCCCTGCTGTGTGTCCAAACAGCCGTTTATGACCACATGTAGGATATCGTTTTACTTGGGAGAAATTGCTTTACAAATTTTGTGGTGCTTTTTCTGCTTTAGTCCTTGTGGAAATGAAAAAAAAATTAGCTAAACCTACTTTTTCTTTGAAAAAATTTAGATTTTAATTTTCACGGCCTACTTCCAATAATTCCTGCAAAAAACATATGGGGTCAAAATGCTCACTATACCCCTAGATAATTTCCTCAAGGGGTGTAGTTTCCAAAATGGGGTCACTTGTGGGGTCTTCCACTGTTTTGTCCCCTCAAGTGCTCTGCAAATGCGACATGGCCTCCTCAAACTATTCTTGCTAAATTTGAGCTCCAGAAGCCAAATGATGCCCTGCCGTGTGTCCAAATAGCCATTTATGACCATTTTTGCTTCCTCTGATGTTCCTGTAACATCCACGGCCGCAGATCCACGCTAGCAGATTGGGACTGCTAACCCCGCGATGGCCGCAGCCATGGACTTGTGAGTGCTGGTCCGCATCTCCTCCACAGGAGACGCCAGCGTTCACTTCCGCTCCACTCTACTGTGTCCCGTAGGGTGCGCGCACACGCTCGCGCCTGGCCTTGAAAGGTTAGTGCGCGCACATGTTTACCATCACTAATTAGCCCATGATCACCCTGGACTTAAGTTGGGCCCTGCCCTTTTGCTCATTGCCTGAGCCTTGTTTGTATTCCTCTGTTAGTCTTGCAAATGGTCCCTTAGTGTTATCTTGTTCCCATTGTTCCCGAGCCCTGCTACCTGTATCCTGTATCCTATGTAGTAGTTGTTCCTGGGTGGTCAGAGAGGGGGATGGCTTGGGAGGAGTTGGTGAGAGGAGTATGTAGGGGACGCGTTTGTTATAGTGTTCTTCCCACTGGTTTCGGCATTGCGCAGGAAGCTGCGGGAGGAACAACAGCTTAGAAAGTTCCTCATCTTCACAGTGTTATCTGGGTATCCTGCGTTCATGGCGTCCGCTGTCCAACTCCTGGAGCAGCTCCGCTGCCGCTAACCACGGTCCTGGATGGCTGGAGGAGCAGGTCACTGCTCTGACTAGCTTACCTGCTTCCTCTGATGTTCCTGTAACATCCACGGCTCCAGACCGTCGGGACTACAAAGCCATGGACCAGCCTTATGAGCGCTGGTCCGCATCTCCTCCCCAGAAGATGCCAGCACTCACTTCCGCTCCAATCTGCTGTGTCCTGTAGGGTGCCCGCACATGCTCGCACCTAGCCTTAAAGGGTCAGTGCGTGCACATGTTTACCATCACTAATTAGCTCATGATCACCCTGGACTTAAGTTGGGCCCTGCCCTTTTGCTCATTGCCTGAGCATTGTTTGTATTCCTCTGTTAGTCTTGAAAATGGTCCCTTAGAATTATCCTGTTCCCGTTGTTCCCGAGCCCTGCTACCTGTATCCTGTGTAGTAGTTGTTCCTGGGCCCGCTATAGTGTTGGACTCGAGTTCTGCCATCTGCCACGTCTGCTGTGTTATACCACGTCTGGTGTCATCTGTCTCGTCTGCATCACCTGCCGTCAAGATCCCATCCTTGCCTAGTCGTTGCTACTATCTGGACTATCACAGGTACCCTTGGGTTGGACTATATATTTTAACTTTGAACACTGTAATTTGGCCGGCTGCCATTACGCTACGGCGATGCATCCCAGTCGGTCCACACACCCACAGAACATGACAGCTCCTCATAGATGCACCCGGTGTTCTGCTGATGGAGTCGGGCTGGACACGCTCACTTCCCCCAGCTCTCTCTCCACTTACGGTGTCATGGCGGCGGGAGAGGAATTACTCCCCTGCAGCTCTTCTGCAGCTAGCAGTGACGGTCTGCCTTTTTCTGGGGTGGCTGCTATTGTGGACTGCTCACCTCACCGAGCCCGGCACTCTCGCCACCGGCGAGACTGAGCCCTGAATTTGTCAGGCGGGTCAGGCGCCGCAGGAGGAGCCCCTCTAGGGATGCTGCAGGCCGGGTCTCTAGGCGGAAAACCCCTCCTCAGAGGCCTCATCCTGGCAGGAATCCACAGCCGCAGCGGGGCTCAGCGGCAAGCAGGGGGCCGCAGCTCGGACTTCCAGTTACCCCCGTCCTTCTGATGCCATACATGGAGTGATGTAGACGGTTTGCTTCATCTTGGCCTCCGTCCTCTAGATGAACAACTCGAGGTAGAGCAGCGTTGGGCCGCAACATTAGTTTAGAAGTTTAGGACCCCTCCGTCGGGCGGCAGATCGCCAGCCTATCTACCTTCAATGATCCCTTCCTCAGTGTACCTTATGCACGGACAGGACCATCGCCGTCCGTGAAAATGGGCAGCACTCCTGGATCCCCTTGCCGACATTGCCAGTGCGATCGTCAGCCGTTGGCAGTGGCTGTGATGCAAGTTGGCGAGCAGGAGGAGCCTCAGCATGGTCATGCATTTCTGGCTGGTGGAATCACAGTGCCTTAACACCTTCTTTACCTTATCCTGTGATTTTTATGTCGGGTTTAGTGGGGGGTGAGTTAGCTAGCACGACTTCGTCGGGTACTGTTAGTGGTGCGCTTCCACAGGCGAGTAGGTTGGGATTGTTAGAGGATAAAAAACTGTATATATATATATATATATATATATATATATATATATATATATATATATATATACAACTATGGTGACAAGAACATAATATATATAAGGCGCTGCTGAAATTTCGAAAAAATCAAGGTAGTGATGAGATAAATAGATTTATTAATAATCCGGCAACGTGTTTCGACATCTTCATCAGGCCAATAATACAAACACACAATAATGCCTCTATTTATAGAGGTTGAAAGTACACCGAGACCACATTCAACAACAAAAAAAAAGGGCGCAAAAAGCATGGGCTCAAAGCTCATTCATGATATCATAGTGGTGAATAAACAAAGCATACTGAAGGTACTCCAATGGGTAACAGAACAACAAACAGAAAACACACAATCGTAGAAGACACTGAATACAGATTAAAGCTATTCATATGTAAATAAATAAATATGTTCAGAACAAGAAAGTAATAAATGAATACAAGGAAGTATAACTTGTCGTTGCCGTCCTTCAGAATGACGATCAGTAAACTCCGATGGGCAATCATAGTGGGTACAGAATAGGAGAAGGAAGATAAGGGAGCTGAAATGTAAGTAAACCTAATCGCTCGCGGTCCAGTCTCGCCGTGAATGCAACAGCCGACAGCGTCACCGTTGTTATGATGAAGTGCTGATCTTAAATGAACTACGGTGGCCGAGGGGGGAAAAAATAGTGAGTTTGGTGTTTGACTATTACAGAAACAACGAACATGAGAGAGGGTGATGGTTTAGAAATATTATGTGTAGGGGAAACATGATGGACAGGATCAGAGGGAAGGAGGGAGGCGTGGGGTTGATCAAATTATTCTTCTTTTTGAAAACCATGTTATTCTTGGATATAATTAGATTAGTGAGGGGGTGAGGAGGAGGCTACCCTATAGGAATTTTAAAAAAAAGATCTAAAGTGTTTCTTTAGTAAGGGCTTTGGAAGGGAGTTGGAGGGGTGAACTTCAGAGGAGGCGAGGGGGTCAGCCCCAGTTCTCCAATCACCAGTTCTGTTTAATATGTAGTCTGATCTATCCCTACGGAGTTTATTGGCTTTTTTTTTAAATCAGATCATGCTCAAAGTTGATAATGCGATTTCTGGTAGATGTTTCTAGGCGTGTAAAATTGGGATGTTCATGAAATTAAACTAGTTCATCTCTAATTTTGTCAATTTCTAAGGAAATAGTATGACATTCTTCCATTCTTTTATCATATAATCTTTTCAAAAAACCTACTGCACACTCATCCATATATTCAAACCAATTGATGCTAAAAGGTGTATCATTTGGGTAGGGGGTATTAAAAGTTGGCCTTAAACCCCTAGGTGCAATATTTTCAGACATATATATTTGGAGAAAATGACAGTCAATGCTCAAAAAGGCTTCATTCTTCAGAAAATCTTCTAGTTTAAGATATAAATCAGTCATGTTTTTGGTCTGTTCAGATGAAAAATTGGTACTCACAGACTTTAAGCTAGACGAGCCCTCCAGGGGGTCGGATCCCATCAATTGGGAGATCAGTAGATCACGGGAACGAATCCTCTCATCAATAAAATCAAATCATGATGGTAGAGGATGATGTCAAATGATGATGATTAAGTCCGTGGTAGGTATATTTGTAGATAAGGTGAAATGATGATGCGATGAAGCAGATGATATGCGGCAGCTGATGCGTTGAGGTGAAAGGGATGATCTGAGGGCACGGGTGATCCACTGGAAACCTCGTAATGGGTCAGCTGAACCTTTGAGGGTTGAAGGCAGCCGGATTCAATATACGACTGGAGAAGAAAAAAAGGAAAAAGCACGGCGCCACATAGTGCAAAGTAAATCCTGGAGAGAAAATTTCAGTTAACAAGGGGGCAAAGCAGTTGCTCAACTTGCAGGTTTGTGCAAGCTACAGGCACAATACTGGTAGTAAGAATAATCAGCTTTTTAACTGAAATTTTGTGGCGCCGTGCTTTTTCCTTTTTTTCTTCTCCAGTCGAGTTAGTAGGTTGTTTACGCGAATTAGTCGGGCACTTGGACAGGGCTCCTGCTACTGTAGCTCCGGTTGTGTCCCTGGTGGTAGTCTGGGAGGGTTCCCGTGAGCTGGCAGGGAGTACACAGTTGGGGCCCATTCCCGGGGAGTCATTGCCGGCGTCCACTGAGGCGGTTGCGCTGTCGGTTCAAACTGACTCGCCGAACGACGGGGATAGGATTCGCGTAAACGACCATTGCCGAGGCGAAGTGTACTTATGTTTTGAGGGCCCATTGGGGGCTTACCTTAAGCAGAAAGTTTGCAAGCATATTTGGGAAGATGAATATATATATATTTTTTCTTTCCTGCCACTTGCAAAGTTCAATTTGGACAAAAGCAAGCGAGATGAGAGTAAAAAGGTGGAAGCAGAACGTCGGTGGTGTAGGCTTATCCCGCAGACGTTCGTGAATTGGCTCCAGGCATTTGCTATTTTTGCAAGTGTGATCGGGAAAATTGCGCCGGAAAACTGCTCGGCACTGTTCTGGTATTTGGATGCTATCGGTGAAGCTCACAGAGCTTATGGCGGTCAGGCGTGGTTGCATTATGACAAGAAATTTCGTCAGCGTAAGGGGATACGGCCATCTATAAGGTGGAATTAGAAGGACATAGCCCTGTGGTTACGGGTCACCTCCCCAGTAAAACAGGGGCAGTCCTTTCCTGGGAGTGTCGGGTCATCGGGACAGTCCATTCAGTCTGGGCAAGGCTCAGGTTCCAATCTTGTTTTTTTCTGGCAATTTAATGACGGCCAGTGCAGGTTTGGAATGTAAAATTAATTTATGATGGTTTTTGTTTTGGTTTCGTTATTCCACTCCCCCTCATGTGGTCACCCGGAGGAATCTTCGGTCTGCTTATCAGTATTCCGAAGTAGTTTCACAAAAACTTCAAAAAGAAGTATCATTGGCTCTGTCAGGAAGTGCTGCGGGATTGTCATGTAAAAAAAATTACCTTGCGCAGTCTGCAGTCCCTCCTGGGGAAGCTAAATTTTGCATGTCGTATAATACCGATGGGGAGAGTGTTTTGTAGGCAATTGGTGGCTGCGATGGCGGTTGTGCGAGAACCACATCATTTTGTGCACTTGGGCGTTGTACATTGGGCGGATCTACGTGTGTGAGACGATTTCCTCGGTGAATATAATGGTTGATCTCTCTGGATGTCTTGAGTGCCTTTTTTTTTTGAAATTCTTTATTTTGTTGACCCAAGAGGTCCATTTTATAACATAAAGGGAACATACAACAAGGTAATGTACATTAAGGATACATAAGCCAAAGACAACTGTACAGAAAAAACAATAAGTACATTGTTATATAATGGCATACTGAATGAAAAAGAGAGAATAACGTCAAGGGAACAAGAATCTCTAAAGTGTGGTTGGAGCTAGACTCCCAATCTAGAGAATGAGGAAAGAAGGGGAAAGCGGAGAGAAGAAGGAAGGGGGGGGACCCTCCACAGCATCCCATAGACCAGGGTGTTATTACGGCTGATTAAAGGGATGCAGCTCTCAGATGATGTCTTTATAGGAGTCCGAGTCCTGAAAAACTATCCATTGGGCTCAAGTTTGGCAGAACCTGGAGCTTGAATCGTGGATAACGGATGTCAAGTCCTCCATATGCATGATGTTGTTAACCTGTGAAACCCAGAGGGACAGTGTTGGGGGAGATGGATCCTTCCATCTTAGTGGGATGCAATGACGAGCTGCCATCACTAGGAAGTGAAGCAGGGAACGCTTATACTTGTTCGCTGGAATGTCGCAATGATGAAGAAGGAATAGGGCCGCATCCATAGTTACATTTGTATTTGTAACTTCCATTATCACCCTTTTTATACCTTCCCAAAATGAGGTAAGGAGAGGACATGACCAGAAGGTATGGAGGAGGGTACCAATGTCTTGCCCACATCTCCAGCACATAGGGGACACTGTGGGGAAGATGTTATGTAGGCGGGCTGGGGTCCTATACCAACGTGAGAGTAATTTGAAGCTTGCCTCTTGGTATCTTGAACAGATGGAGTTTTTTTGAGCCATAAGGAGTATACGCTGCCCTTGTGCGGGGGAGAAGGATATCCCCAGATCCTCTTCCCATTTTGACATGTATGTAGGAGTGGGCATATCTGGGGGGTCCATGAGAATTTTGTAGATAGCGGACAAAGTATGCCTAATCAAGTCAGAGCCTGTACAGAGGGTCTCTAGTGGAGTCTTTTCCTCCTGGTAGGACATAGGGGCTGGGATAGACGTCAAAAAGTGTTGCAGCTGCAGCGAACGCCAGTGTCCCAACGGAGGGAGATCAGCAATCTGGGCCAGATCTGCAGCAGAAAGCCATTCACCGTCCTTTAAGAACCGATCTGCACGATACCATCCCAAGGATTGCCATATACGGAAAATTGGGTCCGTCAAGCCAGTGGAAAAGGATGGATTGCCCAGTATCGGAAACATAGAGGAAGGGATTGGCAAGCAAGATGCCCTTACCGAGGGGAGGGAACAGCATACTAGTGTTGGGCCTATAGTAGGGTGATGATGGAGATGCCTGAGTTGGCTACGGTGCAGCCATGGAAGGGCCGATATTGGGATAGAGTAAAAACTCTGCTCCAAAGACACCCAAGACTTAACGGTTGCATGTCTGCACCAATCAACTACCCGAGCAAGATGAGATGCAATGTAGTAGGTGCGGACGTCAGGTAATGATAGACCTCCCGATGCCCTAGATCGGCAGAATAACGTGCGGGAAAGACGTGGAGCCTTACCATTCCACACAAACGTAATCTGAAGAGAATTGACCGTTTTAAAGAACTGCGTTGGGATGGCTATGGGAAGGGTTTGAAATAAATATAGTAGCCTAGGGAGAGCATTCATTTTGAAGATGTTACAACGGCCCATCCAAGTAAAGGCACCTTTGGCCCATCTGGCACAATCTGCCTTAAGTTCAGCAAGGAGTGGGGGAAAATTTAGTTGCAAGAGATCTCTCAGGTCTGCTGTTAAGCGAACCCCAAGGTATTTCAAAGCTGTTGGGTTCCATTTAAAACTGAAAGATTGTTTCAAGGTTGCGGAAAGATGAGGTGAAAGAGAGATGTTCAGGGCCTCGGACTTAGAGAAATTAATTTTAAAGTTGGATAAACTTGAAAACCGTTGGAATTCCCGCATGAGATTGGGAAGGGAGACAGTTGGATTGGTCAGGAAAAAAAGCAGATCGTCTGCATAGGCCGCCACCTTGTTAGCTGAGGTATTCGTTTCTAGTCCCTTCACATCCGGGTTTGCACGTATATGGCCAGGGGCGTAGCTAGAGGCTCATGGGCCCCGATGCAAAAATTCTTACTGGGCCCCCCCCCCCCCCCGCAAACTTCTCATGGCCGACGGTACGCTTTCAGCTGCATCGCTGGGTCTCCTAAGTGACCCAACAATGCAGCACTAGCAGCCGGGGCGTCACTAAGGCTGGGTTCACACACACTATTTACGGACGTAATTCGGGCGTTTTAGCATTGAATTACGTCCGAAAATGCGGCTCAAAAGCGTCGGAAAACATCTGCCCATTCATTTGAATGGGTCTTACGATGTTCTGTGCCGATGGTCATTTTTTTTTACGCGCCGCTGTCAAAAGGCGGCGCGTAAAAAAGTGCCTGTCACTTCTTCAGACGTAAATGGAGCCGTTTTCCATGGACTCCATGGAAAACCAGCTTCAATTACTTCCGTAATGGACGCAGCAAAAGACGCCTGCACATGCCATTACGGCTGAAATTACGGTGCTGTTTTCTCCTGAAAACAGCACAGTAATTTCAGCCGTAACGGACGCTGCCGTGTGAACATACCCTCAGGGCTTAAAATGTCAGGGAAATAGCCCCAATACATATGTGTCCGCCCCAAAAAAAAGTGTGTATATGAGACAGCATAGCATATCTATAGCACTACGACCCTATAAACTATGGATAGGATTAGATACAGTGGCTGAGCAGACAGTATCACACATGATAGGATTAGATACAGTGGCTCAGAAGGCAGTATCACACATGATAGGATTAGATACACAGCTCAGCAGACAGTATCACACATGATAGGATTAGATACAGTGGCCCAGCAGACAGTATCACACATGATAGGATTAGATACAGTGGCTCAGCAGACAGTACCACACATGATAGGATTAGATACAGTGGCTCAGCAGACAGTACCACACATGATAGGATTAGATACAGTGGCTCAGCAGACAGTATCACACATGATAGGATTAGATACAGTGGCTCAGCAGACAGTACCACACATGATAGGATTAGATACGGTGGCTCAGCAGAAAGTATCACACATGATAGGATTAGATACAGTGGCTCAGCAGACAGTATCACACATGATCGGATTAGATATAGGGCCCAGCAGACAGTATCATACATGATTGGATTAGATACACAGCTCAGCAGACTGTATCACACATGATAGGATTAGATACAGGACTCAGCTCGCTGACATTGCGGCTCCAGCGCTGGACCCAGGATAGGTAAGAATAATAATTTTGCTTCTTTATGTGTTACTGATTATTTTTGTGTGTTTGTGTTTTTTTTACAGGTTCGGTTGTTGGACTTCGGATACGAGAACTTCAATGACGGCGTTTTTTTTATTCTCAATAAAATGGTTAATGAGGGTTGTGTTTTTTTATTTCAATAAAATATTTTTTCTATGTGCTTGTATCTTTTTAAACTTTATTATCACCGCCTTAGTAATGGCCGCTGGCTGATTGACAATCTCCATCACTAAGGCGGGGCTTAATGTTAGCCGGTGCAGAGGCTACACTAACCCCCATTATTACCCCGGTACCCACCGCCACCAGGGGTGCTGGGAAGAGCCGGGTACAAACCAGTACCCGACCATCTGTAGTGATGGGCAGGCACCAGGGTGGCCGCAGGCTGGTAGTATTAGGCTGGGGAAGGCCAAAAACAGTGGCCCTTCCCACCCTTGTAATGCTGCCTGCTGCTGCTGTGTTGTATCTGGCTGGTTATGAAAATTGGGGGGGGACCCCACACCGTTCTTTCCAATTATTATTATTTTTTTTTTAAATGACGTGGGGTCCCCCCCATTTTCATAACCAGCCAGATACAATAAAGCAGCAGCAGCCTAGCATTACCAGGATGGGAAGGGCCACTGTTTTTGGCCTTTCCCCTCCTGATAATACCAGCCTGCGGCCACCCCAGTGGCCGACCATCACTACAGATGGTCAGGTACTGGATCGTACCCGGCTCTTCCCAGCACCCCTGGTGGCGGTGGGTACCGGGGTAATAAAGGGTGTTAGTGTTAGCCTCTGCACCGGCTAACACTAAGCCCCGCCTTAGCAATGGATGCTGTCAATCAGCCGGCGGCCATTACTAAGGCGGTAGTAATATAGTTTAAAAAAAAACACAAAGACATAGAAAAAAATATTTTATTGAAATAAAAAAAAAAAAACACACAGCCCTCATTAACCATTTTATTAATAAAAAAAAAGCTGTCATCGAAGTAGTCCTGGAATCCGCCGTAGTCCAACGACCGAACCTGTAAGAAAACACACAAAAAATGATTAGTAACACGTGTTAGGGTATGTGCACACACACTAATTACGTCCGTAATTGACGGACGTATTTTGGCCGCAAGTCCCGGACCGAACACAGTGCAGGGAGCCGGGCTCCTAGCATCATAGTTATGTACGACGCTAGGAGTCCCTGCCTCGCTGCAGGACAACTGTCCCGTACTGAAAACATGATTACAGTACGGGACAGTTGTCCTGCAGCAAGACTACGGACTCCTAGCATCGTACATAACTATAATGCTAGGAGCCCGGCTCCCTGCACTGTGTTCGGTCCGGTACTTGCGGCCAAAATACGTCCGTCAATTACGGACGTAATTAGTGTCTGTGCACATACCCTAAGGCTTAGATACAGGGCCCATGTGTGATACTGTCTGTGGGACCCTGTATCTAAGCCTACCACAAGGTAGGCTTAGATACAGGGTCCAGCAGACAGTAATCTTATACAGTATAAGATTACTGTGTGCTGGGGCCCTGTATCTAAACCTACAGTGTGGTAGGCTTAGATACAGGGCCCAGCAGACAGGATCACGCATGGGCCATGTATCTAAGCCTACCATGTGATTGGCTTAGATACAGGGCCCAGCAGACAGGATCACACAATCTGTGATCCTGTCTCATGGGCCCCCTAAGCCTGATACATCGTAGGCTTCGGGGTTGTGCAGTCCCTAAACATTGATGGCTTATCCTCAGGATAGGCCATCAATAGCTGATGTGTCGCCCGGGACCCGCAAATCAGCTGTTTTGAAGGGGCCGCAGCACTCGTACGAGAGCTGCTTCCCCTTCATTTCACTACTTGCTCACACTGTGAATCGCCGACACCGATTCACAGTGTGACCGGAATGAAGTGACAGGAATGAAGGGGAGCAGCTCTCGTACGAGTGCTGCGGCCCCTTCAAAACAGCTGATTGGCGGGTCCCGGGAGTCAGACCCCGCCAGTCAGGGATAACCTTACCTTCCTCTTCGGCCGCGGCGGGAGTTCTGTCGTCTCGATGCTGTGCGCGGCGGCATAGCGCTGTGACGTCATGCGCTGCGCACAGCGCCTGACGTCAGGACCTCCGCTGCGATCCGGATCCAGGAAGGTAAGTAAAGTATGTTACTATAGTAACAGGGGCCCGCGGCCCGAGTTACTATAGTAACTTTTTATTGATGTGGTGCGGGGGGCCGTGGGCCCCCCTGGCTTCGGGGCCCGGTCGCAATTGCGACCGCTGCGACCCCTATAGCTACGCCAGTGTATATGGCGTAAAAGGGGTTCTAGTGTCAGTATAAATATCAAGGGTGAGAGGGGGCAACCCTGTCTGGTGCCGTTGTGTATAGCAAATTCATCTGAGAGAAGGCCATTTACTTGAACTCGGGCGGATGGGCATGAATATAGCGACATTATCCAGCCCAGCATATGTGATCCAAGGCCCAGACGTGAGAGGGTTTCTTCCATAAAGGTCCAGTTAACTCTATCAAACGCTTTTTCCGCATCTGTAGATAAAAGCATAAGAGGTATATTGGAGATTTTGGCCTTGTGGATCAGATTGATGGCTCTAGTTGTGTTGTCTCGTGCCTCTCTACCTGCCATGAACCCTGCCTGGTCCGTATGTACGATTCCTCCAATCAATGGTGCGAGACGATCCGCTAGAATTTTAGCAAACAATTTGATATCTGTATTGAGGAGGGATATGGGTCTGTAGCTGGCACATTGTGTAGGGTCTTTCCCAGGTTTGGGGATCACCGCGATATGCGCCCTAAGGGCGTCAGGAGGGATGGGGAGGAGGCCGAGTAAGAATTAAAGGAGGCTAGAAAATGTGGGCCGGGGGACGTCAGAAACTTTTTATAATATTGAATTGTAAAACCGTCTGGGCCAGGTGCCTTTCCTGTTCGGGAGTGCTTTAAAGCGTATGAGAGTTCTTGTGTGGTAAGTGGTTCTTCCAGGCTAGTAATGTGATCTTCCGATAGGGCGGGTAGACCAGAATCTGCGATATATTTAGAAATGTTAGACCTGAATTCACTGGATGCCACAGACGGATTGGTAGAGTCAGTATTATATAGGGCAGCGTAGAAATCCCGGAATGCGGAAGCTATGTCCAACGGCAGACGAAGCCGTGTTTGTGAGGGGGATACTATAGAGGGTATGTAATTCTGGGATGTTGGGTCCGCAAGGCTCTAGCCAGAGACCTACTACTTTTGTTGACATATTCGTAGTAATGACGTTTACATCCAGAAAGTGTAGCCTTGGCTCGAGCCATCAATAAGGTTCGCAATTCCTCTCTTTTACGGAGGAGGGCAATCCTACACTCCGGGTCATGGGAACGTTTATGTGAGATCTCAAGTACCTCAATTTCAGACAGCAAACGGACCGTGGCCACCGCCCGTTCTTTCTTCCGGCGGGCACCATGTTTAATAAATATACCCCTGATCACGCATTTATGCGCCTCCCAGATAATGTGAGGGTTGATGGTCTCTGTGGCATTAGTTGCGAAGTAGTCAGCTATATTACGTTGGATATCAGCAGTAACCACTGAATCCGAGAGAAGCGTTGGGTTCAGTTTCCACTGAGATTGGCGGTATAGAGGGGAATGTAGAGAGAGGGTCAAGGTGACTAATGCATGGTCTGAAAAGGAAATCGAGTCAATGTCGGCCGAGCGTATAGAATGCAGCGAATGATGTTTGACGAAAAAAAGATCAATTCTGGAATATTTGTCGTGTACTGCGGAGTAAAAGGAAAAGTCCCTATCTGCTGGGTGTAGGAGACGCCATGTGTCCACTAATTGGTGTTCGTGAAATGATTTCATAATGCGGCGCAGATGTGCCCTCGAGAATGAAGAAGAACCTACGGAAGTGTCTAGTGCGGGATCTAGCGCAACATTGAAATCCCCTCCCAGAACAATGGTACCCTCCCCAAACTCCTCCAGGGCATTCAAAAAGCCTACAAGGGCTGTGCATTGACCAGAATTGGGTAGGTAAAAAGAGGCAAAAGTGTATACTTGAGAGTCAATAACTCCTTTGATCAAGAGCATCCGTCCCAATTCATCACTGCGAGACCCCCCGAACTCCCAAGGAAGAGATCTAGAGATCAAAATGCTTGTCCCCCTGGATTTCGTGTCCGGAGAAAGACTATGATATGCATTGGGGAACCATGTGCTAGAGAGTTTAAAAGGTTTTTGCTGACATAGGTGCGTCTCTTGGAGGAACGCCACCTGTATATTTTTGCCTTTCAGCAAATTGAAAAGTATGGATCATTTTCCAGAGCTGTGTAACCCCTTGACATTTATTGAGCCAATAGTCAGGTCCGTTTGTGTATGCTGCGACATATCTGTCCTGGGCTGTGGTGGAGGGGGAGGGGGAGGGGAAGGCAAAGTAAAGGGCAAAAGGAGGACAGATAAAGATAAGAAAGAAAGAGAATAAGACGACACACAAGAAAGAGGCCCGAAGGCCGACTCCTATACGGTACAAAAAAAACCTGTAAAGGAAGGTTGTTAAATTTGTGGGGACCTGGAAAACCACGGGGGGGGGGGGGGAGCCCCGTACCGCATACATAATAATCATCAAACAGTAAACCATTTCTTCCATCGTCTACCAGTGGGGAGGCGATGGAGGCACAAGCAATGATAGAACCAACGTGCATCTCTCAGCTTCTAGTAGCCAAGGGAGGTTAACCCAAAACCCGTGCTAATAGCCATGACCTCTGATGAACAACCTATAACGACGCCACACCCTTCTATTTAAGTATACAAGGCTGCTATAGCCGTATATCACCCAGAAATTCGACCTCTTAGCTGCTAAGGGGATTTGAAAGCTAACACGCAACTGATGTATGCCCGGCAAACATCGCATTTTAAAATTATCAGAGATACCGACTAACAGAGTCATATGAAACTCCCCATAGCCCGCATCACTAACCTTTGTCTAATATATATAACCAGCAAAAGAGTGTGGGTGGGGGAGGTAACAGTAGGCTAAGTGCCTCCAGCGCTGCAGGTGATAGCTCATCCTCTAAACAACTTCGGACCCACACACCTTATATGACGGTCTATAATTGACACTTAAACTAATACGGTATAAGCAGCACGTATTTCCTGGGGGCTAAGTGAAGGCCCCTTGCAGCCATTGTATCTATACACGAAACCTGAGTATCCTATGAAAAAACTGGGCAAAACATTTAGTTGCAAAAGAACCTTGCTAGGTACCCAGCAAAACATTATATGAGCAAAATAACATTTGACGACCTTAAGTCCCTTGAGCAGCCATGCTGCCAGCGGCCTAGCAAAACATTGACAAATAAAAGGATATTAGCGGGAATGTCCTCTTTAAGCCTCAGGCGGGACCCGGCGGGAGAGGTCGATTAACGGCAGATGTGGTGCACCCGGGATGGATCTGCTTCGTATGGACTGGCTAGTCCTGTTGAGGCGACGACGTTGAGGTTGTTCAATTCTGTCCAGGGCTAGCCAATCCGGGACTGTGATCGGCTCGATCTGAAGAAAACGAAATAGGCCCTCAAGATCCGAGGAGTGGCGCAGGAGGTAGAAGCCAGAGTTGTTCTTCACGACAACATGGAATGGGTGACCCCATCTATAAGTGGCGCCTGCGGACTTGATTTTTTCAAGCAGAGGATGTAGGAGCCGTCTCATATAGAGTGTCCGTGGGGAGACATCAGGGTATATAGTAACCGTACTTCCTTCAACTGAGACCGGCCCATGAGACCATGCCCCCCGGATAATTGCATCTTTGTCGGTATAATAGTGAAGGCGACATAACACGTCGCGAGGAGAGGACAAATCGAGCGGGCCTGGGCGCGAAACTCTGTGAATTCGATCTAGGAGAAAAGTCGCTTCTGATGGTCGGCTAGTGAGCTTGTTGAATATAATAGATACTCTAGACACCAGCTCATCTCGTGGGCCGAGGTCTGGAAGGCCCTTCAGCCGTACATTGTTTCTGCGTCCTCTGTTCTCCTGATCATCTAACTGAAGCGCCAAGGATTGTAAATGTGTTCTAGTATCCGTGGCAGCTCTTTCCAACGCAGTTACTCTAGAGTCAATGGCAGACACAGTATTCTCAGATGTAAGCGCCCTAGAGTCTATTCTGATCACATCCTGACGCAGGTCAGCTATATCTTGCTGATGTGCCTGCTCAACCCTGGACACCAAAGAGTCAAGATCCTGTCGGGTGGGGAGGGCTTGTATCATCTCCCTCAATAGTTGTAGGTCAGGATGTAAGCCCGATGGCCCAGCCTGAACTTCAGGGGCATATGTGTGTGGTATAATGGCGGGCAAATCTCTCACTGAGGACATGTTGAGGGGAGAGACAAAGCTTACCGCATCCTGAGTGCTGCAGCAGGGAGGACTCGTATCGGCAGTCGTGGCCGCATGTGCTGACTGTAACAGAGGAGCAGGAGGAGAAGGAGCCAGGGTGTCTGTGGCCGGATGTGGCGGCAATGCGTCCGCCATTGCTGCTCGCTGGTCCGCGGCCGCTTGCGAGGAGGAAAGGAAGTGTGCCATGCTCTTACAACGGCCAGAGGAGCGAGGTAAGGACCGGGAAGTTTCAGGGCAGGTTCCCCTTCGTTTTCCTGGCATCGCCTGCCAGGTTTACCCGGGAAAGATGGCTGTTATTCGGCTGCTAGTGCGGAGCTCCCCCAGAACGCGTGCTCACGGCTCCATAGCTAAGCCACTCCCCCCTTACATAGTTACATAGTTACATAGTTTGTACGGTTGAAAAAAGACACATGTCCATCAAGTTCAACCAAGGGATGGGAAAGGGGAAGTGGGATGGGAAAGGGGAAGTAAAAAATGTCTAGAAAAAATGTTTAGGAGGATTCCTCCAGCTCACCTTATCGCATGTGTGGACTTGCGCACGGGTCCTCGTGTCGGCACACGTATGAAATGGAAGGAAGACAAAGAAATGGATCCAGCGCTGTGTCCTTGAAGTCTTTTAAAAGGAAACTATTTCCAAGTTTTATTAATATATTAAGAAAAAATTAAAAACAATCGCATTGTAGGTAGATATTCTCGAATGAAATGATGGATTTATGGCAGTGTAAGCGGTGCCTACGCGTTTCTGACGCTTGCAGAAGCCATGACTAAGGACGCTGCAAGCGTCAGAAACGCGTAGGCACCGCTTACACTGCCATAAATCCATCATTTCATTCGGGAATATCTACCTACAATGCGATTGTTTTAAATTTTTTCTTAATATATCAATAAAACTTGGAAATAGTTTCCTTTTAAAAGACTTCAAGGACACAGCGCTGGATCCATTTCTTTGTCTTCCTTCTAAAAAATGTCTACACATAGCAGTTAATATTTTTTTGTTCTAGGAAATTATCTAAGCCTTTTTTAAAGCCATCTACTGTCCCTGCTGCGACCAGCTCCTGCGTTAGGCTATTCCATAGATTCACAGTTCTCACAGTAAAGAAGGCTTGTCGCCTCTGCAGGTTGAACCTTTTTTTCTCCAGACGGAGGGAGTGCCCCCTTGTTTTTTGACGGGGTTTTACATGGAACAGGATTTCACCATATTTTTTGTATGCGCCATTCATATATTTATATAAGTTAATCATGTCCCCCCTTAGTCGTCTTTTCTCAAGGCTAAATAGGTTTAGTTCTTTTAATCTTTCCTCATAACTTAGATTCTCCATGCCCCTTATTAGCTTCGTTGCTCTTCTTTGTATTTTTTCCAACTCCAGGGCATCCTTTCTATGAACTGGAGCCCAGAACTGGACTGCATATTCTAGATGAGGCCTCACTAATGCTTTGTAAAGTGGTAATATTACATCCCTGTCCCGCGAGTCCATGCCTCTTTTGATACACAACAATATTTTGCTGGCCTTTGAAGCAGCTGATTGACACTGCATGCTGAAATTTAGATTATGATTTACAAGTACACCCAGATCCTTCTCAACAATTGACTCCCCCAGTGTAGCTCCCCCTAGGACATATGATGCTTGCAGGTTTTTCGTACCCAGATGCATAACTTTACATTTATCTACATTAAACTTAATTTGCCAAGTGGACGCCCAAACACTTAGTTTGCTTAAATCTGCCTGCAATTCACAAACATCTTCCATAGTCTGAACTATATTGCACAGCTTGGTGTCATCTGCAAAAATAGAAATAGTGCTATTAATCCCATCCTCTATATCATTAACCCCTTCCCGACATCCGCCGTATATATACGGCGCTGTCGGGAGGTGCTTCCCGCAAAGCGCCGTATATGTACGGCGCAGTGATGGTGCGGACTCAGAAGCAGAGCCGGCACCATCACCGCGGGGTGACAGCTGTATTATACAGCTGGCACCCTCCTGTAACTGCCAGGACCGGAGCTATTCTCCGATCCGGCAGATTAACCCCTCAGATGCTGCGCTCAATAGAGCGCAGCATCTGATAGGTTTTCACCCGATCAGCAACCCAGTGATGCAATCGCTGGGTTGCTGTGGCAATCGGACGCCAGAAAATGGCGTCCGAGTCTGCCTTGTACGGCGCGTCCTCATAGGCTTGCTGTCAGTGAATAACTGACAGCGCTAATACACTGCACTACGTATGTAGTGCAGTGTATTAGAGTAGCGATCGGGGCATCAGGCCCTCATGTCCCCTAGTGGGACAAGTAAAAAAAAGTAAAAAAAAGTTAATAAAAATGTGGTAAAACAATAAAAACACACACATTTCAAATAAAAATAAAGCTAAACTGACTTTTTTCCCATAGTAAGTCTTTTATTATGGGAAAAACCGTAAACATAAAAAAAAACTATACATAATTGGTATCGCCGCGTCCGTAACGACCCAAACTACAAAACTATTATGTAATTTATCCCGCACGGTGAACGCGGTAAAAAAAAAACATGAAAACCAGCGCCAGAATCTTTGTTTTTAGGTCACATCTCCTTCCAAAAAATGCTATAAAAAGTGATCAAAAAGTCACATTTACTCCAAAATAGTACTAATAAAAACGACAATTCGTCCCGCCAAAAATAATCCCTGACACCGTTTCGTGCACGCAAAAATAAAAAAAGTTATGGGTTTTAGAATATGGCGACACAGAAAACAAATGATTTTATAAAAAAAGTGATTTTGTTGTGCAAAAGCTGCAATACATAAAAAAAACTATATAAATTTGGTATCGCCGTAATCGTATCGACCCGCAGAATAAAGCTAACATGTAATTTAGGGCACACTGTGGATGCCGATAAAAAAACCAATAAAAAACAATTCCAGAATTGCTTGTTTTTGGTAATTTCCTTTACCAAAAAATGAAATAAAAAGTGATCAAAAAGTCGTGTGTTCCAAAATGGTACATATAAAATCTACAGCCCGTCTCGCAAAAAACAAGCTCGCACACCGCTCAACTCAATCAACTGAAAAACAAAAAAGTTACGGCACTAGTAATGCCATGATGAAAAAACATCTCAATGCGCAGGCCGGAGGGGAACATTCCTTCAGTTTCAGGGCCCTACTATTTAGGAACTAGGAAAGGGAATAGACACAGCACATCCGCTGGAAGTGAGGGCGCCCGTATTATACCAGCGCAAAACTTTCCCAGCAATATTTCCCAAACTGCAAAGGAGAAAAATTCCCCAAAAGGTGCAGAGCGTTACAGAAGGGGAGTGAGAAAGAAAACCGTTTATCAGTATGACACCGGCCTGTGCATAACGGATCGCTTCACAGCGTAACACACACACACCTATGGATAATTGTATTATTTACCCCATTATTATACCCTCTTATTATGCCCTGATGTACTCCACACAGATTACATATACCCCTGATATACTCTGCCCAGATTACATATACCCTGATTTACTCCTCACAGCTTACATATACCCTGATGTACTCCTCACAGCTTACATATGCCCTGATGTACTCCGCACAGATTACATATACCCTGATGTACTCCGCACAGCTTACATATACCCTGATATACTCCTCACAGCTTACATATACCCTGATGTACTCCTCACAGCTTACATATACCCTGATGTACTCCTCACAGCTTACATATACCCTGATGTACTCCTCACAGCTTACATATACCCTGATGTACACCGCACAGATTACATATACCCTGATGTACTCCGCACAGATTGCATATGCCCCCACATTATAAACGGAAATACCAGCAAAACCCCAAACAGAACTATTACCAAGCAAAATCCATGCTCAAAATGGCGGTCTTTCCCTTCTAGCCCTACAGTGTGCCCAAACAGCAATTTATGGCCACAAGTAAGGCATTACCATACCCGGGAGAACCCGCTTAACAATTTATGGGGTAAGATTCTCTAGGGGCACAACATCTTGTGCGGTGAATGGCAGGTCAGTGGAGAAATTGCAATTTTCACTTTGCACAATCCACTGCGTATTCATTTCTGAAAAACACCTGTGGAGTCTAAATTCTCACTACACCCCTTGATAAATGCCCTTTGGGGTGTAGTTTCTAAAACGGGGTCACTTTTGTTTGGTACATCAGGGGTTTTGTAAATGCAACATGGCGTCCGCAAACCATTCCAGCAAAATCTACGCTCCAAAAGATAAATACCGCTCCTTTTCTTCTGAATGCTCCCATATACGTAAACAGCTGATTATAACCACATATGGGGTGTTACTGTACTCGGGAGAAATTACTTTACAAATGTTGGGGGGCTTTTTCTTCTCTATTCCTTGTAAAAATGAAAAATGTGTATCTAAAACTACATCTTGTTGGAAAAAAAAAATATTTTTCATTTTCATGGCTTAATTCTAATTAATTCAGCAAAAAACCTTTGGGATCAAAATTTTCACTATACCCCTAGATGATTCCTCAGGGGGTGCAGTTTCCCAAATGGAGTCACTTTTGGGGTGTTTCCACTGTACTAGTACTACAGGGGCTCAGCAAATATGACATTACACCCAGAAACCATTCCAAAATCCAAATGGTACTCCTTCCATTCTGAGCCCTACTGTGTGTCCAAACAGATGTTTGTGACCACATGTGGGGTATTGTTTTACTCGGGAGAAGTTGCTTTACAAATGTTGCGGTGCTTTTTCTCCTTCAGTCCTTGTGGAAATGAAAAAAAAATACCTAAACCTACATTTTCTTTGAAAAAATGTAGATTTTTATTTTTACGGCCTACTTACAATAAGTTCTGTAAAACACCTGTGGGGTCAAACTGCTCACTGTACCCCTAGATAATTTCCTCATGGGGTGTAGTTTCCAAAATGGGGTCACTTGTTGGGGGTTTCCACTGTTTTGTCACCTCAGGAGCTTTGATAATGCGACATGGCCTACGCAAACCATTCCTGCTAAATTTGAGTTCCAAATGCCAAATGGCGCTCTTTCCCTTCTCAGCCTCGCCGTGTGTCCAAACAGCCGTTTATTACCACATGTGGGGTATTGTTTTACTCGGGAGAAATTTCTTTACAAATGTTATGGTGCTTTTTTTCCTTTAGTCCTTGTGGAAATGAAAAAAAATTAGTTAAACCTACATTTTATTTGAAAAAATGTAGATTTTCATTTTCACAGCCTACTTGCAAAAATTTCTTCAAAAAACCTGTGGGGTCAAAATGCTCATTATATCCCTAGATAATTTCCACAAGGGGTATAGTTTCCAAAATGGGGTCACTTGTTGGGGGTTTCCACTGTTTTGTCACCTCAGGGGCTTTGCAAATGTGACATGGCCTCCGCAAACCATTCCTGCTAAATTTGAGCTCCAAGAGCCAAATGGCGCTCTTTCCCTTCTAAGCCCTGCCGTGTGTCCAAACAACCGTTTATTACCACATGTGGGGTATTGTTTTACTCGGGAGAAATTGCTCTACAAATGTTATGATGCTTTTTCTACTTTAGTTCTCTTGGAAATGAAAAAAAATTAGCTAAACCTACATTTTATTTGAAAAAATGTAGATTTTCATTTTCATGACCTAGTTCCAAAAATTTTTGCAAAAAAACTGGCCGGTCAAAATGCTTGCTACACCCCTAGATAAATTCCTCGAGGGGTGTAGTTTCCCAAATGGGGTCACTTTTGGGGGGTTTCCACTGTTTTACTTCCACTAGACCTGTTCAAAGCTGACATGGTGCCTAAAATATATTCTAATAAAAAGGAGGCCCAAAATCCACCAGGTGCTCCTTTGCTTCTGAGGCCAGTGCTTCAGTCCAGTATCACACTAGAGCCACATGTGGGATATTTCCTAAAACTGCAGAACCTGGGCAATAAATATTGAGTTGCATTTCTTGGGTAAAACATTCTGTGGTACAAAAAAAATGGATTCAAAATGAATTTCTGGAAAAAAATAATGAACTTTGTAAATTTCACCTCTACTTTGCCTTAATTCCTGCGCAATGTCTAAAGGGTTAAGAAACTTTCTAAATGCTGTTTTCAATACTTTGAGGGGTGCAGTTTTTAAAATGGGGTGACTTATTGGGGGTTTCTAATATCTAAGGACCTCAAAGCCACTGTACAACTGAACTGGCCCCTGTAAAAATAGCATTTTGAAATTTTCTTGAAAATGTGAGAAATTGCTGCTAAAGTTCTAAGCCTTGTAACGTCCTAGAAAAATAAAATGATGATCAAAAAATGATGCCAATCTAAAGTAGACATATGGGGATGTTAGTTAGCAACATTTTTGTGTGGTATAACTGCTTGTCTTACAAGCAGATACATTTAAATTGAGAAAAATGCTAATTTTTGCAATTTTTCGCTAAATTTTGGTGTTTTTCACAATTAAATGCTGAATGTATCGGGCAAATTTTGCCAGTATCATAAAGTCCAATATGTCACGAGAAAACAATCTCAGAATCGCTTGGATAGGTAAAAGCATTCCGGATTTATTACCACATAAAGTGAAACATGTCAGATTTGAAAAATGAGGCTCTGTCAGGAAGGTCAAAAGTGGCCAAAGAGGGAAGGGGTTAATAAATAAGTTGAATAATAGTGGTCCCAGCACTGAACCCTGGGGTACACCACTTATAACTGGGGACCATTCAGAGTAGGAATCATTGACCACAACTCTCTGGATACGGTCCTTGAGCCAATTCTCAATCCAATTACAAACTATACTTTCTAAACCTATAGTCCTTAATTTACCCATTAGATGTCTATGAGGGACAGTGTCAAATGCCTTTGCAAAGTCCAAAAACACTAAATCCACAGCGGCCCCTCTGTCTAGGCTTCTGCTTACCTCTTCATAAAAACAAATTAGGTTGGTTTGACAGCTTCTGTCCTTTGTAAAACCATGCTGGCTGTCACTTATAATACTATTTATTGTCACATAATTCTGTATATAGTCCCTCAATAGCCCCTCAAACATTTTCCCCACAATTGATGTTAAGCTTACTGGTCTATAATTACCCGGCGAAGACCTAGAGCCCTTTTTGAAAATAGGCACCACATTTGCCCTGCGCCAGTCCCTTGGCACTATACCACTCATGAGAAACTCTCTAAATATTATGAAGAGGGGGACAGAAATAACTGAACTAAGCTCTTTAAGAACTCTAGGGTGTAACCCATCTGGTCCCGGGGCCTTGTGTACATTTATTTTATTTAATTTAGCTTGGACCATATCTACATTCATCCAATTCAGTATATCAACTGATATATTAACAGCACCGGCAGCGGCTACATCAGCTGCTCCTTCTTCTGTTGTATATACAGAGCGGAAGAACCCATTTAGTAACTCTGCCTTCTCTTGATCCCCTGTGACCAACTCCCCATTACCACTATCTAAGGATCCTACATGTTCAGACCTGGGCTTTTTTGCATTTATATGCTTGAAGATTTTTTTAGGATTTGTTTTACTATCCTTGGCCACCTGCCTTTCATTTTGTATTTTTGCTGATTTTATTACATTTTTACAGATTTTATTAAGCTCTTTATATTTTACAAAGGCTGCAGATGTACCCTCAGATTTGTATTTTTTTAAATGCCCTTTTTTTGTCATGTATTGCCCCTTTCACAGAAGGTGTAAGCCATGTGGGGTTTAATTTTAGTCGTTTATACTTTTTACCTGTAGGAATACATTTTGCACTATAATTACCCAAAGTAGATTTGAAAATCTCCCATTTATCATTTGTCCCATTATTTGACATTAGTTCTTCCCAGTCTATATCCTGAATTGCCGCCCTCATCCTGGGGAAATTGGCTTTCTTAAAATTAAATGTTTTTGCCCTCCCAGCCTGCGTTTGTTTTTTACAGTATAGGTAAAATATAACTATATTATGATCACTGTTAGCAAGGTTTTCACGAACATTGACATTCCCAACAAGCTCTGCATTATTAGAAATGACCAGATCCAACAGAGCTTCACCTCTAGTCGGGTCTTCCACAAACTGGCCCATAAAATTTTCCTGCAACAGGTTGAGAAAATGTCTCCCCTTTGCAGTTGAAGCCGAACCATGACACCAATTAATATCCCGATAATTAAAATCTCCCATTATCACAACAGTACCCGCCTGTGCAGCCCGCTCCATTTGTTTATATATTTGACCTTCTATCTCTTCAGTTATATTGGGGGGTCTATAGATTACAGCAAAAGTAATTTTTTCAGTGTTTACTACCCTTTGTAATTCCACCCACAAGGTTTCAACCTCCTCACAGTCTTCACCCTCTAATGTCTCATTTACACTCACCTTCATATCGCTTCTCACATACAGACATACACCACCACCTTTCCTATTTGCCCTGTCTTTCCGAAACAGTGTAAAACCCTGTAGATTTACAGCCCAGTCATGTGAAGAGTCCAGCCATGTTTCAGCAACACCAACTATATCTATATCTTCTTCCAGTATTAAGGCCTCCAGCTCCCCCATTTTGCTTGCTAGACTTCTGGCATTTGTGAACATACACTTTAACTTGCCTTTAAATGTTTCACTTTCACTATCAGAAATGTGATTATTTGACATTTGGGCCTTTTTATTTTCACTGCTGTTTTGTAACGAAAGGATCTCCTTATCTTGTTGCCTAGTCCTCTCCAGACCGTCTGTTTCTCCCCCCACCAATATAACAAATAACTCATTTGTACAATCAGGAATAAACCTACAGTTGTTAGCTGAAATACAGACAACAAGGTTTGATGTGAAACCAAGTAACACTTGGTGTATTGACCTTAAAATATCATAAGTATACCTATAAACAGAGGTCAATTAACACTCAGATAATTAATGGAAAAATTACAAAGCTTTATTAAGACATAAATACACACATAGTAAATGATAAAAATAGAACCATGCTATGCAGAGAGTGTCCTGCAGTTGGAAGCAATACAGGAAGATTGGGATCCAAAAAGTGTCATACAGTGCAGAGATTCGGCGTTTAGTAATGAACATATATTAGTAACAAGAGTCAAGTGACACATGTATTAACGCCCAGTGTTCACTGCATGTACTATTATGAAGTTTAAACATGGGCCAAATGTGAGGTCAAAAGGAGACTTACCCATGAGTGATTGCTCCTGCAACTGCAGAGACACCAACCCGACGCGCGTTTCGGCAGAAATGCCTTCGTCCGGGGGTGGTATCTCTCCAGCGGAACAAGGTATTTAAACAGCCAATATCCAATGAAAGTAGTAGGGGCACATACGGAGAGCTAATCAATGTGATTAGCCACTATAGAGCGGCACGCGTGAGGTACAGAGCGAACCCGTGACGTACTTCCGGTACTGCGTCATCAGGGAGGACGGAACAGGAGCGCACCTGGCGCACATGCCACGCCCCTCCAGATGAAGACACATGGACGAAAGACGCCCGAGACACTCCCCCCTGACGTGAGCGCTGGGCTAGTCATCTATCAAAATATATAGTAAGTATGTGAAATCCGCCCTATATAGGATACACGGCTGTTGATGGAAAAGAGATAAGACAGAATAAAAGATGAGGCTACCGATAAGATATCGGCACACATAGATGGAGCAAGTATTTGAGAAATAATGCTGATCATGATGAGACATAATACAGCATATTGTATGTAGATCAAAGGTTAATAATAACAATGTGATCTCAAAACTATAAATACATGAAATAATAAAAATGAGAATAGGCATTGAATATGCCACAAATATTCTATATATATATATGTGCTGTATAAAAATAATAATAATAAATAATAAATAATGAATAAATTCCAAAACAATATATATACACGTACATACGCAAAACATATATATACATTATATACACCCATATAAAAATGGGGAAATTATGCATAAATCCATTAATAAATAATAAATCAAAAAAATAAAATAAATGAAAAAAGATGACAACCAATGAAAAACATACGTATATAATACTGGAATACATAAAAAATGTATATTAATGTGTATAAGTATTAAATAATTCATAGTGTAAGTGTGATAAACCAAAATTGCATAATGTGATGGTGACGTAAAAAATGAAATATTAAATATAAATATGACAAAGTGAAGTAATGAAGTAGAAAATGCAACATATATGTATATATAAGTAATATAAATACGAATACATAAACATGCATATTGTGTATAAGTGTACGAAAATATGCAAAAATATGAATATAGACAAACATATTGAATAAAAAACAAATATTGTTGTGTATGGTGAAAGTGAAACTAAAATAAAAGTGCCTGCGAGAAGTTTTTCCATTGGTTTCAAATAAGTCAAATATTAAATATTAAATGTGCTATGTACCAGATAATGATTACATACATAATAATATTTATATTCATATTCCAAAGAAAATACATAAATAAATAAATAGATATATGAGCTGATCCATGTCATTCATCATCAACGGATTGTGTTCCAATATGTCATCTCCATCTTTCCAGAAGAATACAAATCTATGGTGCCTCGAACATTCATCTGTCTGTATATAGGAAATACAAAAAGTATAATTAAAAACAGATAAAAAACAATTAAAAATGGGACCGCTGGGGATACCATAGGTCAAAGAAACGGTGCAAAGCTGAGAACTTCATTTAATCCTTGTGGAGAAAGGGTTTTGAGAGTCCAAATCCATTTCACCTCGCATTGAGCCAACTTTTGGCCAATGTCTCCCATTCGAATGCCCATCCTGATGCAATCAATGCCCTTAACTCTTAAACCTTTTGGATTGCACGCATGATGTGTTTTAAAATGACGGGCTATGGGTTTAAGTTTAAGTTGGTCCATAGAATCCATATTCTCTGCCCCAGCAATATCACGCATATGTTCCCTGACTCTCACTTTCAATTCTCTAGACGTTAGACCGATATAAATTTTTGGGCAGGGACATGTGGCGTAATATACGACAGCTTTTGTAGAGCAATTAATATGTTGCGTGATTTTGTATGTTTTTTCCCCTTTTGCGTCAACAAATGTGGTGGCCCGGTCAATGTTTGGACATGCCACACAATGTCCACATGGGGTGCAGCCCCATTTTGGTCCCTTGGTCCCAAAGGGGGATTTTAAATTTTTCGGTTGATAGTGGCTTCTCACTAAATGGTCTCGCAAATTGCGAGAACGACGAGCCGATACACATGGGAATTGTGTGACATGTCTTTCAATGTTAGGGTCTGCCAGGAGAATAGGCCAAAATTGTCTCAAAATAGCGTTCATCTGAGGCCATCTGGAGTGATAGTTTGTGGTGAACCTAACTCTGGAGTCAATTTGTTGTGTTTTTTTGGAGAATAACAAATTCTCCCTTGGGGTTGTTTTTGCACGATGATATGCTGTTTTAATACACCTTTTGCTATACCCACGACTCAAAAAACGTTCTGTTAGTGCAAACGCCTGTTTCTCAAAAATTTCCTCTGATGAACAAATTCTTTTAATTCTAAGAAATTGCCCAATAGGTACAGCTCTTATAATGTGTGTCGGGTGGGAAGACGACGCATGGAGTAATGCGTTGACAGAAGTCGATTTTCTGAAAACGTCTGTCTGTAGAAACCCTTGTTGGTCCTTGAACAATTTAACATCCAGAAAATCTATCTGATCTTTATGATACTGATAGGTAAGTTTGATGTTCAGGTTGTTAGTATTTAAACTGTCCATAAAGTGCTTCAAAGAGTCTGGGGTACCCCTCCAGATGATCAGGATGTCATCTATGTACCTGGCCCAAAATATGACCTGGTCCATAGAGACATCCCGACCACCATCCAACAGGTCCCTCTCCCACAGCCCCAGGAACAGGTTAGCATATGAGGGTGCGCATGCAGCCCCCATTGCTGTGCCCTGAAGCTGTAGGAAGAAGGACCCGTTGAAGGTGAAAAAATTGTGCGTGAGAATATATTCGAGAAGGCTCAATAGAAATTCTCTGAAAGATGTTTCCATATTCTCCATCGATAGAAAATAGGATACTGCTCGCAAACCATCAGTGTGCCGAATGCTTGTGTAAAGCGACTCGACATCACAGGTTACGAGCAGCATATCATCCTCCATATTAATGCCATTGATCTTTTGTAGTAGATCTGTTGTATCGCGAGTGTAAGATGGTAAGTTTTTAACAATGTCTTTCAAATGATGATCAATAAACAGACATATTTTTTCGGTGAGACTACCTTTGCCGGAAATAATAGGGCGACCAGGTGGAATTGTGGCATTCTTATGGATTTTGGGTAGCAAGTATAAGGTTGGAATAGTCGGTTCAGAAATAGTAAGTGCTATATTCACATCCTTTGATATAATATTCCTCTGTACCGCTGTGTTCAAAAGTTTCTGAAGGTCAAGTCTGTAAGCAGAGAGAGGGTTATAGGTCATTTTTTTTGTAGCATTCTGCGTTATGTAACTGGCGATAGGCCTCTGCCTCATACATTTTGCAGGGCCACACAACTATGTTGCCGCCTTTGTCCGCCGCTTTGAATACTATGTCGTCCATTTTGGCAATTTGCCGAAGACTTTGACGTTCTATATTTGTGAGATTGTCACATCTCACACTCCTAGATATTTTTTCAAATTCTCTGCTTACAGACTTGACAAACATATCAACAGCCGGGCAAACAGCCAAAGAAGGAAATCGTTTGGACTTTATTTTCAGATGTGCAGGTATTTTACCTGTTGTATCCACATCTTGTTCATTAAGGAGCTCTTCCAGGGCACGTAAGGCTAGTTGTTCTTCCATAGTAGTGAAGGTTTCCTCAGAAACGGGCCTATAAAAAAATTTCTTATATATCAAAGACCTGCCAAATATGTGCAAGTCCTTGATAGCAGAGAAAACATCAAAGTTAGCAGAGGGGGAAAACGTTAACCCCTTCTTAAGAATCTCCAAGTCAGATGTGGAAAAAATATGAGAAGACAGGTTAATTACCTTTAAGCTATTGGATGGTTCCTCCCTTACTGATTTTCTTTTATTGAAACCTTGTTTCTGTGTAATTTTTCTTTTTGATCTGGTGCTATATGATTGAAATGGACGTTGTCGGGGTACGTCTTCAGATTCACTTTGAGAAGAAAATGATGCTGCCGAAGAGGAATGATAAACAGTGGTTGGATTGGGTGTTCTTCTCCATTTATACACTCTTTTTTGTGCAAAATCGGCCATATCCCTATTAAATTTTTTGGATTTAATATCACGAATTTCTTTTTCCCAATCTGCAAAATTCTCATCCAGGGTACGATAGAACGACGCCATCCCCTCTGTCGTCATTTTGGAGGACAGGCATAATTGTATCTGTTCAATTTCTTTATCCAATTCCCCCAGAAGTTTAGTGTCGAATCCCACGAGTAATTCCATAAATTTAAATGCACTAGTATCACAGACCTCTTCCCACCGAGCAACAAACTCATCATCAGCAATTGGGAATGAGGGAAAAATTTGGACTCTCAAACCCCTGGGAATTAATTTCCTTTGTATGTAGTTCTCAAGAAACACTTTGTTCCACCATACTTTCATTCTACGGTGAAGTAGATTTCTGTATTTATTTTGAGAATCACTTGTGTTTCCTTGACCATTAAAACCATGCATAGCCGATTCGTTGTTAAAAACCTGATCCATTTGGGAACGCCAGGTACGTTCCCTGGCCTTGTAGTCCATGGATCCTGAAGCACTAGGATCTGTGAGGAACACAGTATGATTTATAACAAATAACTCATTTGTACAATCAGGAATAAACCTACAGTTGTTAGCTGAAATACAGACAACAAGGTTTGATGTGAAACCAAGTAACACTTGGTGTATTGACCTTAAAATATCATAAGTATACCTATAAACAGAGGTCAATTAACACTCAGATAATTAATGGAAAAATTACAAAGCTTTATTAAGACATAAATACACACATAGTAAATGATAAAAATAGAACCATGCTATGCAGAGAGTGTCCTGCAGTTGGAAGCAATACAGGAAGATTGGGATCCAAAAAGTGTCATACAGTGCAGAGATTCGGCGTTTAGTAATGAACATATATTAGTAACAAGAGTCAAGTGACACATGTATTAACGCCCAGTGTTCACTGCATGTACTATTATGAAGTTTAAACATGGGCCAAATGTGAGGTCAAAAGGAGACTTACCCATGAGTGATTGCTCCTGCAACTGCAGAGACACCAACCCGACGCGCGTTTCGGCAGAAATGCCTTCGTCCGGGGGTGGTATCTCTCCAGCGGAACAAGGTATTTAAACAGCCAATATCCAATGAAAGTAGTAGGGGCACATACGGAGAGCTAATCAATGTGATTAGCCACTATAGAGCGGCACGCGTGAGGTACAGAGCGAACCCGTGACGTACTTCCGGTACTGCGTCATCAGGGAGGACGGAACAGGAGCGCACCTGGCGCACATGCCACGCCCCTCCAGATGAAGACACATGGACGAAAGACGCCCGAGACACTCCCCCCTGACGTGAGCGCTGGGCTAGTCATCTATCAAAATATATAGTAAGTATGTGAAATCCGCCCTATATAGGATACACGGCTGTTGATGGAAAAGAGATAAGACAGAATAAAAGATGAGGCTACCGATAAGATATCGGCACACATAGATGGAGCAAGTATTTGAGAAATAATGCTGATCATGATGAGACATAATACAGCATATTGTATGTAGATCAAAGGTTAATAATAACAATGTGATCTCAAAACTATAAATACATGAAATAATAAAAATGAGAATAGGCATTGAATATGCCACAAATATTCTATATATATATATGTGCTGTATAAAAATAATAATAATAAATAATAAATAATGAATAAATTCCAAAACAATATATATACACGTACATACGCAAAACATATATATACATTATATACACCCATATAAAAATGGGGAAATTATGCATAAATCCATTAATAAATAATAAATCAAAAAAATAAAATAAATGAAAAAAGATGACAACCAATGAAAAACATACGTATATAATACTGGAATACATAAAAAATGTATATTAATGTGTATAAGTATTAAATAATTCATAGTGTAAGTGTGATAAACCAAAATTGCATAATGTGATGGTGACGTAAAAAATGAAATATTAAATATAAATATGACAAAGTGAAGTAATGAAGTAGAAAATGCAACATATATGTATATATAAGTAATATAAATACGAATACATAAACATGCATATTGTGTATAAGTGTACGAAAATATGCAAAAATATGAATATAGACAAACATATTGAATAAAAAACAAATATTGTTGTGTATGTGGGGTATTGTTTTACTCGGGAGAAATTGCTCTACAAATGTTATGATGCTTTTTCTACTTTAGTTCTCTTGGAAATGAAAAAAAATTAGCTAAACCTACATTTTATTTGAAAAAATGTAGATTTTCATTTTCATGACCTAGTTCCAAAAATTTTTGCAAAAAAACTGGCCGGTCAAAATGCTTGCTATACCCCTAGATAAATTCCTCGAGGGGTGTAGTTTCCCAAATGGGGTCACTTTTGGGGGGTTTCCACTGTTTTACTTCCACTAGACCTGTTCAAAGCTGACATGGTGCCTAAAATATATTCTAATAAAAAGGAGGCCCAAAATCCACCAGGTGCTCCTTTGCTTCTGAGGCCAGTGCTTCAGTCCAGTATCACACTAGAGCCACATGTGGGATATTTCCTAAAACTGCAGAACCTGGGCAATAAATATTGAGTTGCATTTCTTGGGTAAAACATTCTGTGGTACAAAAAAAATGGATTCAAAATGAATTTCTGGAAAAAAAATAATGAACTTTGTAAATTTCACCTCTACTTTGCCTTAATTCCTGCGCAATGTCTAAAGGGTTAAGAAACTTTCTAAATGCTGTTTTCAATACTTTGAGGGGTGCAGTTTTTAAAATGGGGTGACTTATTGGGGGTTTCTAATATCTAAGGACCTCAAAGCCACTGTACAACTGAACTGGCCCCTGTAAAAATAGCATTTTGAAATTTTCTTGAAAATGTGAGAAATTGCTGCTAAAGTTCTAAGCCTTGTAACGTCCTAGAAAAATAAAATGATGATCAAAAAATGATGCCAATCTAAAGTAGACATATGGGGATGTTAGTTAGCAACATTTTTGTGTGGTATAACTGCTTGTCTTACAAGCAGATACATTTAAATTGAGAAAAATGCTAATTTTTGCAATTTTTCGCTAAATTTTGGTGTTTTTCACAATTAAATGCTGAATGTATCGGGCAAATTTTGCCAGTATCATAAAGTCCAATATGTCACGAGAAAACAATCTCAGAATCGCTTGGATAGGTAAAAGCATTCCGGATTTATTACCACATAAAGTGAAACATGTCAGATTTGAAAAATGAGGCTCTGTCAGGAAGGTCAAAAGTGGCCAAAGAGGGAAGGGGTTAATAAATAAGTTGAATAATAGTGGTCCCAGCACTGAACCCTGGGGTACACCACTTATAACTGGGGACCATTCAGAGTAGGAATCATTGACCACAACTCTCTGGATACGGTCCTTGAGCCAATTCTCAATCCAATTACAAACTATACTTTCTAAACCTATAGTCCTTAATTTACCCATTAGATGTCTATGAGGGACAGTGTCAAATGCCTTTGCAAAGTCCAAAAACACTAAATCCACAGCGGCCCCTCTGTCTAGGCTTCTGCTTACCTCTTCATAAAAACAAATTAGGTTGGTTTGACAGCTTCTGTCCTTTGTAAAACCATGCTGGCTGTCACTTATAATACTATTTATTGTCACATAATTCTGTATATAGTCCCTCAATAGCCCCTCAAACATTTTCCCCACAATTGATGTTAAGCTTACTGGTCTATAATTACCCGGCGAAGACCTAGAGCCCTTTTTGAAAATAGGCACCACATTTGCCCTGCGCCAGTCCCTTGGCACTATACCACTCATGAGAAACTCTCTAAATATTATGAAGAGGGGGACAGAAATAACTGAACTAAGCTCTTTAAGAACTCTAGGGTGTAACCCATCTGGTCCCGGGGCCTTGTGTACATTTATTTTATTTAATTTAGCTTGGACCATATCTACATTCATCCAATTCAGTATATCAACTGATATATTAACAGCACCGGCAGCGGCTACATCAGCTGCTCCTTCTTCTGTTGTATATACAGAGCGGAAGAACCCATTTAGTAACTCTGCCTTCTCTTGATCCCCTGTGACCAACTCCCCATTACCACTATCTAAGGATCCTACATGTTCAGACCTGGGCTTTTTTGCATTTATATGCTTGAAGATTTTTTTAGGATTTGTTTTACTATCCTTGGCCACCTGCCTTTCATTTTGTATTTTTGCTGATTTTATTACATTTTTACAGATTTTATTAAGCTCTTTATATTTTACAAAGGCTGCAGATGTACCCTCAGATTTGTATTTTTTTAAATGCCCTTTTTTTGTCATGTATTGCCCCTTTCACAGAAGGTGTAAGCCATGTGGGGTTTAATTTTAGTCGTTTATACTTTTTACCTGTAGGAATACATTTTGCACTATAATTACCCAAAGTAGATTTGAAAATCTCCCATTTATCATTTGTCCCATTATTTGACATTAGTTCTTCCCAGTCTATATCCTGAATTGCCGCCCTCATCCTGGGGAAATTGGCTTTCTTAAAATTAAATGTTTTTGCCCTCCCAGCCTGCGTTTGTTTTTTACAGTATAGGTAAAATATAACTATATTATGATCACTGTTAGCAAGGTTTTCACGAACATTGACATTCCCAACAAGCTCTGCATTATTAGAAATGACCAGATCCAACAGAGCTTCACCTCTAGTCGGGTCTTCCACAAACTGGCCCATAAAATTTTCCTGCAACAGGTTGAGAAAATGTCTCCCCTTTGCAGTTGAAGCCGAACCATGACACCAATTAATATCCCGATAATTAAAATCTCCCATTATCACAACAGTACCCGCCTGTGCAGCCCGCTCCATTTGTTTATATATTTGACCTTCTATCTCTTCAGTTATATTGGGGGGTCTATAGATTACAGCAAAAGTAATTTTTTCAGTGTTTACTACCCTTTGTAATTCCACCCACAAGGTTTCAACCTCCTCACAGTCTTCACCCTCTAATGTCTCATTTACACTCACCTTCATATCGCTTCTCACATACAGACATACACCACCACCTTTCCTATTTGCCCTGTCTTTCCGAAACAGTGTAAAACCCTGTAGATTTACAGCCCAGTCATGTGAAGAGTCCAGCCATGTTTCAGCAACACCAACTATATCTATATCTTCTTCCAGTATTAAGTCCTCCAGCTCCCCCATTTTGCTTGCTAGACTTCTGGCATTTGTGAACATACACTTTAACTTGCCTTTAAATGTTTCACTTTCACTATCAGAAATGTGATTATTTGACATTTGGGCCTTTTTATTTTCACTGCTGTTTTGTAACGAAAGGATCTCCTTATCTTGTTGCCTAGTCCTCTCCAGACCGTCTGTTTCTCCCCCCACCAATATAGTCTGACCCCTCTCTAACCTAACTACCCCTTTATTTCCTACATTGGCCTCCCTCCTCAGCCCTAGTTTAAACACTCCGCCACCCCAGCTAGAATTCTCTCCCCCAGCACAGCGGACCCCCTTCCATTTAGGTGCAAATCATCTGCAGAATACAGTTTGTACCCCAATGAAAAGTCAGCCCAGTGCTCTAGGAACCCAAATCCTTCTCCTCTACACCAAGACTTAAGCCATGCATTTAACTCCCTGAGCTCCCGCTGTCTTTCCTGTGATGCGCATGGCACAGGCAGTATTCCTGAGAATACAACCTTGGAGGTCCTTCCCTTCAGCTTGTAGCCTAGTTCTTTAAAATTATTCTTAAGGCTCCTCCACCTACCATTTATTCTGTCATTGGTACCGACATGGACCACAACAGCTGGATCATCACCAGCCCCTCCCAGCAATTTGTCCACCCGTTCCACCACATGCCGAACCCTGGCACCAGGGAGACAGCAAACCATTCGGTTGAGGCGGTCTTGGCGACAAATTATTCTATCCGTCTTCCTGATTATAGAATCCCCTTGAGTGCCTTTTTACTGATGTAGCAGGAGGTTTTACCGCTTACTGCGGGGGTCAGTGGTATGTGGGGAGTTGAGCTGGGTGGTAAGTGGTCTTACGCACAACCTGGCCCTGCTCGAGCTGTTCCCCATCGTGGTCGCCGTGACCATTTGGGGGGATAGGCTCAGGGACAAGAAGGTTTGCTTCTATTGCGACAATCTGGTGGTGGTGTTGGCACCGCCTGTAGTTCAATTGCTGTGTCAGTTGGTGGTAGTCTGCTTGTCTTTGAATATGTGGATGGTTGCGGCACATGTGCCGGGTGTTGACAATTGTATAGCTAACGCTCTTTTGCGTTCGGAGTGGGATCGTTTTCGACAATTGGCGCCGGGTGAGGAACCAATTGGCACAACCAGCCCGGAGCATCTGTGGGACCTGGTTTCGTTCCAGCGGAAGGTTAATCAAGAGGTCTTTGGAAAGTTCGACGTGGATCACTTATTCTGCTAGTTGGTGGCAATGGGAGGAGTGGGTAAGATGTTTAGGTGACGTCAGATCGGATCAAGACAGGTTGGTGTCCTTATTGTATTGGATAAGGGACGCTTATAAGGCGGGTTTTTCGGTTGCTAAGGTCAATCGTTTTGTATCGGCATTAGCTTTTGATTTTAATTTACGGGTTTACAGGATGTGACTAGGGAATTTTTTGTTGAGACAGGCTTTAAAAGGTTTACGGCGCTGCAGGGCCGAGTCAGATCAAAGGCGGCCCATTTCGTTCACTCTCCTCTGCTCCTTTCGTGCATCTGGGGAAAAGGTATGTGTAACGGCTGTCACGCTGTTCCCCGCTGCTTCCATGGCCTCTGCTGCGGTTCCTGCACCCTCCATTCCCTCATGCTCGTCCCGAGCTCCACTCACCCGATCCGGACACTCTGCAGGCTCTGGGCGTCGTTGGGTAACTGCATCTCTCACCTTCCTCTACGGCCATCACCCACTATGTGCGGCTGCAGCCACTAGAGAGCGCACACGCTGACTCTTCCCTTCTTATAGGGCCGGCGTGTGTCAAAATCATAAGACTTCCTATTTAAGGACCCGCCTCCCTCTGATCTTTGCTTGTTCAACCAAGTTATCCCTGTGAGCTTCCCTGTACCCCAGTTTTCCCTGTTACTTTGCCTTCTGCCTTTGTCTGGATTTCACGTTGTGACCTCTGCCTGAACTTGTACTATCCTTGCTTGCCGACTGCCTTGACCTATTGTTATCCATACCCGTAACGACGTCTGCTGCCTGTCCTGACTTCTGGCCTATTCATCTGACTGCCTCTATACCTGCTGTGCCAAGCGTTGCCCTGGGTTACAAGCAACATCTCCCAGATGACACAGAGGATCCACAAACAAACCCGTGAGAACCGTGATAGTTTGAACAAGCCATGGATCCCCTTGACACAGCCCTGCCTGATGCGGCTGATATGGTTCAGGCACTTTCAAGACAACGAGTCCGCCAAGACCAGCTTTTCCAGCTGCTGCAAAATGTGTCCACTCTTTTGAACGAACTAGCGCCTCCGGCGCCTCCGATACAGCCACCACCACTGCATGCTCCTGTCTACAGTCCAGGACTACATTTACCTACGCCTGCCCGCTATGAGGGTAACCCCAAAACCTGCAGGGGATTTGTTAATCAATGCACCTTCCATTTTGAGGTCATGGCGCATCATTTTTACTCAGACCGGGCTAAGGTGGCCTACATCCTGTCTCTGCTTTCTGGCAAAGTGATGGCTTGGGCATCACCCTTGTGGGAGAGAAACGACCCCATAATGTATGATATTCAGATCTTTCTCTCCACATTTAAAAAGGTGTTTGAAGAACCGGGTCGAGCATCTTCAGCAGCTTCCTCTCTTCTCAAGCTCCAGCAAGGAACCTCCACTGTAGGCTAATACGCCATTCAATTTCGCACCCTGGCTACAGAACTCCAGTGGAATAACGAGGCTTTGGTATCTACCTTCTGGGAGGGTCTGGCGGGCCAAATCAAGGATGAACTTGCTGGCCGAGACCTTCCACCATCCTTGAATGACTTGATCACTCTTGCCAATCAGATTGATATACGTTTCCGCGAGAGACAAGAATCTGCTCGGGGCAATCGGACATCACGGTTGGCTCCAACCTTCCAAAGGCCTCTTCTTGCCTCATCTTCCTCTTGGTCGGATGAACCCATGCAGGTGGAGAGAAAAAGACTCACGCCTGAGGAGCACCAGAATAGACTCAAGTGGAATTTATGTTTGTATTGTGGTGGTAAAACGCACTTCCTCAAGGACTGTCCAGTGAGGCCGGAAAACTCCAATGCCTAGGGCAAGTAGGAGAGGCTACCCTAGGTGGAGTACCACCCTCTCAAAAGATGACCATACCGGCAAAACTGTCCTTTGCAGGAACCACTTTCTGCGTTCAAGCCTTTCTAGATTCCGGATCCACTTTGAATTTTCTGTGCCAGTCCCTGGTTAATCGCTACAAAATCCCAGTTCAAGAACTAACCCAACTTTTCTCCATTGCTTGTGTGGATGGGAGGCTTCTACAGGAGACTATCTATCTTGTCACCGAGCCCATTTTCATTTTAACAGGGGAGCTTCACCAGGAACGTATCTCCTTCTACGTTTTAAAGAACTCTCTGAACCCTTTGGTACTGGGTCTACCGTGGTTGCAGAAGCACTCTCCTGTTATGAATTGGACTGGAGGTCAAATTACCCGCTGGAGTGACTTCTGTCACCAACATTGTCTACAAACTATTCGCCCATCCATGCCTCAGCCTACAGAACCTAACTCAGCAGGACTTCCTACTCCATATAAAAGCTTGAATGAATACCTATATAGAACCAGACCTAACGATAAACGTTATAGTAAACGTCCACACATATCAAGGAAAAACAGACAATAAATACCTATAACTGTATGTGAAGACAAATCAAATCTCCCAAAAGGGAAAAATAATGACACCAAGTACAGTAAGTAACTTGCAAAAAATATAAATTCTTTATTACAATATACATAAGAACATGTTGGCCATCAGGACCTAAATACCACAGACAATTAAAATATACAATGTGGAGAACATGAGGCTACTCAGAATGGCCTATATTCAACATTCAATAATACCAGACAGGGTCACTATGACAGTCATGCTATAAATGTACAGTACAAGGATAACAGAAACCGCAAAATGTGTCTCCAGAAAGCATGCTGAAACAGAACAATGTAATACAGACCCTGTAAAAAATAGTATACACGAGAGACTTGTAGCTAACACTGAAATCTCAGTGTAAATAAAGTGGTATAGAGACCAGGGTATCACCAAAAATCAGAGTAGGTCCCAGAAGCCATACCAACCCGTGTATTGCATATCAAGCCAAAAATGAGCTCCACAGCAAGAGCCCCGACGCACGTTTCGCGGTAGCTTTTTCAAGGGGTACTGACTAGTAAGGTGACCGGCGTTGTATTTATACTCAGTGGTGGGAGAGGTTTATTCAGAGATAGCAAATAGCAGCACGACATTCTCAAATCCCCAATGCTGAACACCTGAAATGTACCAGGTGTTCTACATTGGTGAATCAGCATGTCTAAAGTTACCTGAATGCTGATCGGTAAGCAGCAAACACCACCATTGCAAATGTCCAGTGTACGTCTCAAGGAATGTAAACGCGCATGCGCGTGCGCATCAGACCGCAAGCGCCGCAGAGAACAGATGTAATAGCTTATATATGACGTATCACATCATAGTGGCTATTTTAAGTATGGGCAAGGACAATACGAGATCAACTTATATGGCAAGAACCAGTATAGGGCATATGTATCACGATCCGATTTTTATCTCCGTCCATGCGTCGAGAATCTACAATCATATGTGAAGGATTCTACGGACGTGTTGAAACGCCTAGATGGGGTGACCATTGAGCAGGATATGTATTTGGTATCCTGTGATGTGGAATCCCTGTACACCTGTATTGACCACGAGTTAGGGCTGCGAGCTATTCAATACTTCTTAGGCCCATGTGATCACGATTGTGAATTGGTCCAATTTCTGATCCTCCTTTTGCGTTTTGTCCTTGAGCATAATTATTTTGTGTTCAGGGACAAACACTATTTACAACTTCGGGGGACGGCAATGGGTGCCACCTGTGCACCTTCATATGCGAATTTATTTTTGGGCTACTGGGAACAGGAAATTGTACGGGAGGCCATGGATATGGTGTCTGGATGTGTTGTTAGTTGGATGCGTTTTATCGATGACATCCTTTTTATTTGGCAGGGTACGCGTGCAGACCTTGATCAGTTTGTATCCATTTTGAACATCAACACACAGAACATCAAATTAACGAGTAAGATCAGTCAAACCAAGATGGATTTTTTGGATATCAAAATGACAGTACAAGATAGCATTTTAGCATTTTAGCATGACTGTCATAGTGACCCTGTCTGGTATTATTGAATGTTGAATATAGGCCATTCTGAGTAGCCTCATGTTCTCCACATTGTATATTTTAATTGTCTGTGGTTTTTAGGTCCTGATGGCCAACATGTTCTTATGTATATTGTAATAAAGAATTTATATTTTTTGCAAGTTACTTACTGTACTTGGTGTCATTATTTTTCCCTTTTGGGAGATTTGATTTGTCTTCACATACAGTTATAGGTATTTATTGTCTGTTTTTCCTTGATATGTGTGGACGTTTACTATAACGTTTATCGTTAGGTCTGGTTCTATATAGGTATTCATTACTGCTTTTGTCTTCTTAATAGGCCTAAATACTAATATGGATTTCCATACACGTGAAACCAATTGGCTGTCAGTTGTGACTCAAGTTTTTAGCAATGATGCTGTAGGACCTATGGGTGTAACCCATATGGGAATATTTGAAACCCAAAAGAAATTAAAAGAATTACTTAAACGAAGGATGCGAGTATGGTGGAATAAGGTGGCCTTAGAGCAATATCTTACTAAGGACCTGATCCCCAGAGGCCTGCGGGTACAGGTTTTTCCCTCCTTCACTTTTGATGACACCATGTTTCGGTCTCGATGGGAAGAGGCATGCAAATCCTGCTCACGGACGTTCATTGAGCTCTTGATTGGTTGGGATAAGAAGCAGTTGGAGGAAATTGAAAAGCTGATATTGCCTTTACAGGAGAAAGTGAAAACGGAACTCACTTCAGACCTTCTTTCCAAATTCGAACATGAATTGAGCCTTGAATATACAAAATGGGAGAATGACATTAAAGAACTCAAATCCAAGAAGTACCAGCGTGATTTGATGGACTTCCAGGAACAAAGGGTGTACAAGTGGCAAAGACGTGGTGTCAATACGATGTCACGTTCCGAATCCCTGTCTTCACTGGATAGTGCAACGTCTGGGGCATCTCAGGGGAGCCAACCTATGAAAACTAGGAGATATGAAACCAGACGTAATCCCACAAAAAGAAAGTTCAACCCTTTGGATGACAATGTAGGAGGTGAACTTAAGGTAATCAACCTCTCAGATATAGTATTTACTCCTAGTCAAATCTCAGTGCTCTCCTTGGGTCTGTCATTCTGTCCTGTGACAGGCTTTGATGATTTTCTAGCCATCAAGGATGTGTTTCTGTTTGCACGCAAACTTATATACAAAAAGTATCACTCTAAAAATGAACCTCATCATCTCTTTACAGCACAGGAGGAATTGGAAGCGGTCCGGGCGCTAGAATCTCTACTCCAGGAGCAAGAAGTCAGTAATGGTAGGTTTCCAGATACCATTCGCCCTAAGTCCACCACATTTCCTCCCTTGTCACTAAATCCATCGGTGGAGATGTTCGTCAGAATGGTGGTTGACGAGCTTCGGAAGTTGCCACAGGATCGTGGCTATGATAATTTATCTTGGGCCCAGCGAAAGGCTTTACGTGAGCTTAAGCAGATGAAGGGCATTGTGTTTAAACCGGCTGACAAGGGTGGAAATGTGGTGATATGGCCTATTGAGATGTACGAATCAGAGGCATATCGGCAATTACGGGATGTGGAGTGTTACAAGCGTTTGACATATAACCCGACTACTGACTTCAAAGGACAGTTGGATGCGATACTAATGGAAGCTTGTGATAATAACATCATCACTAAAAAAATCATGGATGGGCTCACTGTGAAGTTTCCCATCACTCCCACACTATACCTCCTACCAAAGGTACATAAAGATCATAAGAAACCACCAGGCCGGCCTATTGTGTCAGGATGTGGGAGTTTGTGTGAGTCTATCTGTCGCTTCCTGGATTTTTATCTCCGTCCATGCGTCGAGAATCTACAATCATATGTGAAGGATTCTACGGACGTGTTGAAACGCCTAGATGGGGTGACCATTGAGCAGGATATGTATTTTATTTGGCAGGGTACGCGTGCAGACCTTGATCAGTTTGTATCCATTTTGAACAACAACACACAGAACATCAAATTAACGAGTAAGATCAGTCAAACCAAGATGGATTTTTTGGATATCAAAATGACAGTACAAGATACAGGTAAGCTCAGCACCACCATTTTCCGTAAGGAAACTTCTGTAAATTCTCTCCTACATTCATCGTCCTTTCATCCCTCTCATGTTATACGGGCTATCCCTACGGGGCAATTCCTGAGGGCCAGACGTGTATGTGACTCCGATTCTAATTTTGAAAGAGAATCACAATGTCTGAGGACCCGTTTCATACAACGAGGGTATCCTAAAAAGGATATCGAGAAGGGATATCATAGGGCTTGTCACAGTAATAGGAATAATCTGCTTACTCAACAAAAACGTAAGAACACGGATGATATAGTGAGACTTATTACTCCATACAACACGCAATGGATGGAGATAAGAAATATTGTGACTCGCTTTTGGCCAATTCTGCTCACGGATCCAGATTTGAAAAAACATCTACCCCCGAAGCCCCAACTTACAGCCAAAAGAAGTAAAACCTTGGGTGACCACTTAGTTCGGAGTCACTATAGTGCTCCTAGTCCCAAAACCTATCTTTTTGGCTCTAAAGGGCCGACGTGGGGATCTTTCTCTTGTGGTCATTGCTCTATTTGCAAATTGATTGTGAAAAGTGATACATTCACTGATTCTGAAAAGAAAAGAAGTTTTAAAATTGTACACTTCATCAATTGCAGTACTACTGGTGTAGTGTACATGGCAACATGTCCATGTGGCCTGTCTTATGTAGGCATGACCACAAGAGAACTTAAAATGCGAATTCAAGAACACGTGAGGGACATTAAAAAGGCTGGAACAATAGAGGGTAACAACTGGGAAGAAATCGATAAATTGAAATCTATCCCCCGACATTTCCGCGATTTTCACAATAACAAGTGGCAGGATTTAAAGGTTCATGGCATCGACAAAATTATTGTTGGATCACGTGGAGGAGATACTTTCCGTAAATTAGAACGGATCGAATGTAAATGGATCACAAAATTGAAGACTAGCGCGCCTCTGGGGCTCAATGAGAAAATGTCCTTCGCTTCCTTCCTATAACAATATTTTTTTTTTTGGGTCCTATAGCATCATTATCTTTTAACTTTTTAAACCTGTATATATTTGACTGGTATGGTTGGACTGTGCTGTTAATAATTGGTGGGCTTGTCGGTTTAAGCATTATTGCGTTTTGGCTGTATCCATATTTGGTGGCATTTTTAACATCATCATTTTTGTCTTTTTATAGGGGCCATACGATCTGTATTTATTGGGCTGAATAGAATACCAAGTATCACATATTATATCTCAGAATAATGTTTTTGGTTGGGCTCTATTCAACAATACGTTTTGAACATACTCTAAATTTTGATCATTTTTTAGCTCTTTTCATGGGGTACTTATTTTTATTCGTGTGTTTGTGCACACACTGCACACATATTTATTATACATTATTTATCATCCACTTTATATATCCTTATATAAATTTTGTCATCACACTTGGTATGTTGTATATATATATATTTTTTTTTATATTTATATTTTTATTTATTCACATTTATGTTTACACATATTCACTCTCAATATATTTATATATATTTTTTACACGCTTGTTATTTATATACATGCTAACAATAAAATCACATATGTCTTATCATTATAAATTTTTTTGAGCATATTAGCACATATCACATTGTACATCTGTTACATTATTGTATGTATTATTTATATTAATAAATAGAATTGTATTTTAACTGTGGTTTTGTCACGTGTGTTTCACTTTATTTATTTTGTTTTTTATTTTATCACCACACTGTGCACGTGTGTTCACTCACTTCTCACTATCATTTATTATTTATTATTATTTTTTATGAAATAATATTCTTTCATAAATTGTTTCCCCGGTTTACTATATGTTATATATATTTATTTTTGTATATATATAAGTCAATATATGGTCTTTTTTGTATTGATGGTTTTATGAAATGACAGTATGACACTATGTTTGATGTATTATCAAATTATGTATATTTTTTCTATATATGTATTATTGCTTATATTTTGAGACATTAGAGTTCCATTGTATATTTATATTCTGTTTCTCACATAAAAAATCGGATCGTGATACATATGCCCTATACTGGTTCTTGCCATATAAGTTGATCTCGTATTGTCCTTGCCCATACTTAAAATAGCCACTATGATGTGATACGTCATATATAAGCTATTACATCTGTTGTCTGCGGCGCTTGCGGTCTGATGCGCACGCGCATGCGCGTTTACATTCCTTGAGACGTACACTGGACATTTGCAATGGTGGTGTTTGCTGCTTACCGATCAGCATTCAGGTAACTTTAGACATGCTGATTCACCAATGTAGAACACCTGGTACATTTCAGGTGTTCAGCATTGGGGATTTGAGAATGTCGTGCTGCTATTTGCTATCTCTGAATAAACCTCTCCCACCACTGAGTATAAATACAACGCCGGTCACCTTACTAGTCAGTACCCCTTGAAAAAGCTACCGCGAAACGTGCGTCGGGGCTCTTGCTGTGGAGCTCATTTTTGGCTTGATATGCAATACACGGGTTGGTATGGCTTCTGGGACCTACTCTGATTTTTGGTGATACCCTGGTCTCTATACCACTTTATTTACACTGAGATTTCAGTGTTAGCTACAAGTCTCTCGTGTATACTATTTTTTACAGGGTCTGTATTACATTGTTCTGTTTCAGCATGCTTTCTGGAGACACATTTTGCGGTTTCTGTTATCCTTGTACTGTACATTTATAGCATGACTGTCATAGTGACCCTGTCTGGTATTATTGAATGTTGAATATAGGCCATTCTGAGTAGCCTCATGTTCTCCACATTGTATATTTTAATTGTCTGTGGTTTTTAGGTCCTGATGGCCAACATGTTCTTATGTATATTGTAATAAAGAATTTATATTTTTTGCAAGTTACTTACTGTACTTGGTGTCATTATTTTTCCCTTTTGGGAGATTTGATTTGTCTTCACATACAGTTATAGGTATTTATTCCATATAAAAGCTTCTCTGATATTTTCTGTAAACAACAAGCTGAATCGCTGCCACCTCACAGGCCATACGACTGTGCCATAGACCTGGTTCCCAATGCCATGGCTCCCAGAGGTAGAGTACCCCCTGTTTTTGCCTGAGATGGAGGCCATGTCTCGGTATATCCAAGAGAATCTGGAGAGAGGATTCATCCGTAAGTCCTCCTCTCCTGCTGGCGCAGGATTTTTCTTTGTGGGGAAAAAAGATGGCTCCCTGCATCCTTGCATTGATTACCGTGGGTTGAATAATATCACGTTAAAAAACAAGTACCCGTTACCGTTGATCTCTGAACACTTTGACCGCTTACAGGGGGCGATAATTTTCACCAGACTAGACCTTCGCGGAGCTTAAAATCTCATTCGTATCCGCGAGGGAGACGAGTGGAAAACCGCGTTCAACACTCGTGATGGGAATTTTGAATACCTCGTCATGCCCTTTGGACTTTGTATTGCTCCTGCGGTTTTCCAGGCCTTTGTTAATGGAATTTTTCAAGATCTATTGTACAGCTGTGTGGTGGTATACCTAGATGACATTTTAATCTTTTCTTCTAATATTCAGACTCATCGTGTGCATGTGCGCCAAGTGTTACAGTGTCTGCGACAGAACTCTCTGTTTTCTAAACTGGAGAAATGCCTCTTCGAGAAAACCAGCCTGCCTTTCCTGGGGTATGTCAATTCCGACCAGGGACTTCAAATGGATTCAGCCAAGCTGTCCTCAATTCTCAACTGGCCTTGTCCGCAAGGACTCAAAGCTGTCCAACACCTGCTAGGATTCTCAAATGATTACCGCCAGTTTACTCCTCACTTCTCCTCAATGACAGCTCCTATTTCTGCACTGACCAAAAAGGTGGTTAACGCCAAAGACTGGACCACGGAGGCCGAAGCCGCATTCAAAGCTCTTAAAATTGCCTTCTCATCTGCTTCAGTCCTACATAGACCGGATTCCACCAAACCCTTTGTTCTGGAGGTTGATGCTTCATCTGTGGGAGTCTAAGCTATTCTTTCACAAACGAGTTGTAGAGGGAAACATGTGGCCTGTGGCTTTTTCTCCAAATCATTTACACCTGCGGAGAAAAATTATGGTATTGGAGATAAAGAACTTTTGGCTGTTAAATTGGCCCTGGGGGAGTGGAGACATTTGCTAGAGGGTGCACAACATCCTATCTTCATCTACACAGATCATAAAAACCTCCTTTACCTGCAATCTGCTCAACGCCTAAATCCTCGCAAAGCATCATGGGCATTATTCTTCTCCAGATTTTATATCCATCTTCACTACAGACCCGCTGGAAAGAATACCAAGGCTGATGCCTTATCTCGCTCTTTTGACCCCGCAGATCAAGAGCCCAGTCCCCAGTTCATTACAGATCCTGAACGCATTATGATCGCTGCCCCGGCTGAAGTGGTACACATTCCCCGAGGGAAGACCTACGTACCCCCTAAACAAAGGGATTGTGTTCTTCGCTGGGGTCATGCCTCCAGGGTTTCTGGGCACCCTGGCATCAAAAAGACTCTCAATTTGATTAGCTGTCAGTACTGGTGGCCTTCCATGTTCCAAGATACTAAAGACTGTGTCTCAGCCTGTTCCACCTGCTCTCAGAATAAAGTCTCCCATGTAAGACCTGCAGGTCTTTTGCATCGTCTACCCGTGCCTGACTCTCCCTGGTCGCTCATTGCCATGGACTTCATTACTGATCTGCCAAGTTCTGCTGGGTGTACCGTGATCTGGGTAGTCGTGGATCGCTTTTCCAAAATGGTGCATTTTGTACCCCTTTCAGGCCTTCCGTCATCTTCCCGACTGGCAACGCTGTTTATCAAGCAAATCTTTCGCCTTCATGGTCTTCCTAAACATATTGTTTCTGACAGAGGAGTACAGTTAACATCCAAGTTCTGGAGAGCCTTGTGCAAACTGCTGGAGGTCAAACTTGACTTCTCTTCCGCTTACCATCCTCAATCCAATGGTCAAGTAGAGTGGATAAATCAAATACTTGAAACTTTCCTCAGGAACTTTGTGTCTCCTCGACAAGACGACTGGGCAAGTCTACTTCCATGGGCCGAATTTGACTACAACAACCATATGGGGGAATCTTCCCGCTTTTCTCCTTTCTTCTTGGTGTATGGCCAGCAGCCAGGAATACCTCTACCAGTTTCTGTACCTTCTGAGGTTCCAGCTGCTAACATGGTCCACCGTGACTTTGTACATATATGGCAGGAGGCCAAGGACTCCATCCACAAAGCTGAGGCCAGGTTCAAGAGAAACGCGGATAAAAAACGCCGGATAACGCCGCAGCTCTTTCCTGGGGATAAAGTCTGGCTGTCCACCCAGTACATACGACTGAAGACCCCTTGTAACAAACTCGCTCCTTGTTTTCTGGGTCCTTATGAGATAACAGAACAGATTAATCCAGTAATTTTCAGACTTTGCCTTGCCCAGTCTCTGAAAATCTCTAATTCCTTCCACATTTCTCTGCTGAAACCTACAATATTCAACCGATTTTACCCAAAAGTTCCTGTCCATCCTGCTCCTGCGGCTGATGCTGAGTTTGAGATTAAAGAGATCCTTGATGTCAAAAGAACATGGTGGAGATTATGGTACCTGGTGGATTGGAAGGTTTATGGTCCTGAGGAGAGATCATGGAAGCCCGTGGAGAATGTCAACGTTCCAGCTCTCATCAAGGACTTTGAACGAAGGTTCCCAAGCAAGCCAAAAAAGAGGGGCATAAAGGGGGGGGGGGTACTGTAAGGGCTGTCGCACCATTCCCTGCTGCTTCCATGGCCTCTGCTCCGGTTCCTGCACCCTCCATTCTGTCATGCTCATCCCGAGCTCCACTCACCCGATCCGGATGCCCTGCAGGCTCTGTGCGTCGTCAGGTAACTGCATCTCTCACCTCCTTCCACAGCCATCATCCACTATGTGCGGCTGCAGCCACTAGAGGGCGGCACATGCGCTGACTCTTCCCTTCTTATAGGGCCGGCGTGTGTCAAAATCCTAAGACTTCCTATTTAAGGACCCATCTCCCTCTGATCTTTGCTTGGACAACCAAGTTATCCCTGTGAGCTTCCCTGTACCCCAGTTTTCCCTCTTACCTTGCCTTCTGCCTTTGTCTGGATTTCCCGTTGTGACCTCTGCCTAAACTTGTACTATCCTTGCCTGCAGCCTGCCTTGACCTATTGCTATCCATACCCGTAACGACGTCTGCTGCCTGTCCTGACTTCTGGCCTAGTCATCTGACTGCCTCTAAACCTGCTGTGCCAAGCGTTGCACTCGGTTACAAGCACCATCTCCCAGACAAACAAACAAACCGGTGAGACCCGTGATAGTATGTCGTTCGTCTTTTGAGGTTCAGCTGTTCTGCCTCGCTTTTTCTGCTGCCTTTTTTGGAGCTCTTAGACTGGGTGAATTGGTTTCTCCAAGTACATTGTGGGCCTAAGTCAGGATGATGCAGACTTGTACGAGGATAGACTGGAATTGTTTTTACATTGGTCAAAAATGGACCAATTGGGTCGCGTTAAGCGGATAGTTTTGTTTGCTCTTCCGGGGTTAGGAGTTTGTCCTGTTCTTTGCATGCAGGGTTTTAGGCCGCAAGCCAGCGGATCTGACTTACCTTTGCTCCGTCAAGAGGACAGAACTTTGCTTTCCAGGTTTCAGTTTTGTGCTGTATTTAGGAAATGTTTAGCATCGGTTGGAGTCAGTACGCTTCCCATTCTTTTCGCATCGGTTCGGCGACCGAAGCGGTGCGTAGGGGGTTGGACGAGGCATTGGGCGGTGGGAGACCAACAGGTTTCGTACTTATGTTCGCCCACATTTGTTATAATTGTTGTTCTGGTGTTTGTGTTTTGCTGGGTTTATATCGCGGTGGGTTGTGCAGTTGTGGTCGTGGTGTATCCGCTTATGCTTGTGCGTGCATGTTTTATTTTCATTTCAGAATTCACACCCGTGTCTGGTGTGGCTATTACTGCACTCATACGTGCACTGGGGTGCTCTTAGAGTGGACGTTTATCCAGATGGTCGCCAGAAATATCACCACACAGCCCTTAAAATAACGCACCCAAAAACTGCAGCAAAAACCTGCACTATTTTCCACAGTAAAAAATGCATGAAATGGTTCCGATTTTCCTCTGCTAATTGATACATAAATGTCCGTAAAAAAGTTCCTTATGTTTCCTGGTACTTGTAGTACTACTATGGTCCTAATTCCTAACTATGCTCCTGATTCATCCTCTGGTTTGTCTGCCTGGTTCCTACCCGACTTGCTCCTGGACTCTGCCTCTGCCTTGCCCTTGGATACTACGCCTGGCATTTGTAGTACCATGTTCCAGTCTCCACTCTCCTGTGATGTGTCCAAGTTGAGCTCCTGGTCTGTTCCTGGTGTCCGTGTTCCTGTTGCATGCTTCCCATCTGGTCTTCTTGGTCCTGATCCACTCTTCATGCCAGACACTTGTAGTTTTACATTCCTGTCCGGTCATTCCTATTGGTTCTGGGTGCCAATTGGTGACTATTCTATGGACTGTGATCTTGGAATCATCCTGCAGCAAAGTCCAACCCTCCTTGAGGATTACTAGGGTGAAGAACAGGGGATCCCTTAGATTCAGCACCCCAGTCTAGTCAACGCCAAACCAGCTGTGGCCAAAGGGATCTACATCCAAGTCTAGAAACTTTACTTTATCTTGAACTTGAACTTGAACGCTTGCTTGATTAATATATCTTCTGCCTAAAATAAAGTAACATGTATCATAACACTGGAAAGTTTTTGACCACTGGTCTAAGTAAAAAAACTGGCATTAAGTTTCCACTCTTCCCTTAGCCCAACTCAGAGGCCTCAGCACATATTCATATTTGTCAGAAAAAGTTTCACAGGTGCTTCATAAACATGGCGGTTGGCTGAAGCACCATATTTTTCAATGAACTTGTGCCAGAAAACTGGAAGAAATACATTATCTTTAAAATAAATGTCATAATCCAGAAATGACCAAGACCCGGCAGTCAGAAATTTCATGGCTGTCTTGGATTAGTAGAAGATTATAGTATCATCTCCACAGTTTCAGATATTATTTAAGTTGTGTGGTATGAATGTATGAAGGGAAAGCATCCGTAAAATGTACGTGATTATCTCATGATAATGAGCCTACCTACCTCCGGGCCTGTATCATAGCTGTATTCTTCCAGTTATATGTATAAATAATTGAGGCGGAAATGCTTTGATTCTCGCGGCCTGTCAGTTAACGTTAGCGAACCTTGCTGATGAGATTCTTACACTAATCTTCCTTTAGAATGCTAATAGGCTTCAACCACAGGTCTCTGCCAATGATTTGTATCAGGCAGCATTATGTGACACCCTGGAATTATGTTTTCTATTTATTATTTATAATTCGATAGTCAAAAATGTATTAAACAATAAATTAAATGAGAAATATCTGAACATCAGAGGTATTGCTGTTCTTGCTGCACTTGCAAAAAAACATAAAATATAAGTTATGGATGAGATGACGTTAATGCACCATCGAAGATATAACATAAAATAAGCTGCAATGCATTTAAAGTAGAGAGGTTTAGGAGGGGGAGAATAATCACATGTGTACTGTAGATTTTACTATGCTAAGGAGACTAAGTGAAACTATTGTGTGTGGCCCTAACTGGAAGTTTGTTTGCCAGAGTAACTGTTTTTGGGGTGTCAATCTTTTTTTTTTATTAAACATATTTTTATTGGTTTTCTGAAGAATTTTCAAATAACATAATATACAGCAAACTGTTACAGGGATATAATCATACGTTGCAGAGGTTACAGAAATCACATCCCTACAATGACACAGAGATCATAATTGTTACATCATTATGAAGCAGTTATTGGAGGTCGTCACAAGAATTTCCATAACATTAGGTGAACGGCGCTAGTGATGAATATCCCTGAGGAACAATGCATACAAAACTTTTCTAAGTATAAATATAAACATAAACTGGAGCCACATGAAGCTACATCCCTAACCAAATCGGCCAATATAATATATCAAAACCATAGCTAATATGTTCTACATATTTTTAACACTCCTAAGGTGCCTTTGAGGTCTTCTATCAAGTACCAAGGTGATCCAGTGAATGGATCGATCATTTTGCGTATTTCCTCACCTGAGAAATGCTCTGTTATGAACAATTTCCATTTCCCAATTTTTTTTTTCCCTTGGGCGTCCTTGTGTTTTAAAACATCGATTCTATCCAGATAGAACAGGTTTCTCATCCCCTGAACAACCTCGCTCAATTGCGGGATGTCCGCTGCCAACCATTTTTGGAGTATGCATCGTTTTGCCACCATCAGTGCAACGTGCACTATGGGGGACAAATGGGTTACTTCTGCATCTTCCAACTCTCCATCATGCTGAACATGGAAAAAAACTTCCATTGGCCCCTGAAGCCCCTTAAATCTGCTTACTTGTGTTGCAGTAAAGACGCCATTTCTTTCCAGAATGGCTGTATGTTATTGCATGCCCAGAATCCATGATACATGTCCGTGCGAGGTGAACTGCACCTCGGGCAAGAAGTCTTTCTATCTGGTTTGGTTATCGAAGGGGGCAGAGTAAAAGCATATATGGCATGATGAAGAATTTTTAGATGGGTTTCCCTCCATTTCTCATTCGTTATATGTTTTCTGAGATCTATCAACCCCATTTCCACATGCTTGGCAATGTCTGGCAAGCCAAATAATTTTTCCCATCTCACAAATGCCTGGGCAGGTGACACCTTTGATAGCAATGGTTTCAGAGTGTTATACAGTTGTGATATAGATCTGTGATGCGTGCCTAAGAACCATGGGTCAAACAGGTTAGGGGGAATCTCGCAGGAGATGTCAGCAAGTTTAGTTTTACAGGAGGATAATATTTGATAATACAGTAGGTGTTGGGGATGTTCGAAGTTGTATTTTGTCTGTATTTCCTGTAAGGTCAGCCATCTCCCTTCCTGCTCCTGAAACATGTCTCCCAATGTCGCTATCCCTCTCTCCATCTCTGAAGTAACTGACTGTGTCTTCCCGCCATTAAATCTGGGTGCTTCCATATGGGCATGTGTTTTGAGATGCGGTATGGAAGACCGTAGTGTTTGCGCAGTACTTTCCATGTGATAATGGTGTCTCTTAATAGGGACGATCTCTTAATGGTTGTGGGAAGGGATGCAAAGGCTGTGTGAACTAGGGCCATAAGATCCCATGGTTCCGCTAGCTGCCTTTCTAGGTTGATGTTGGAATGGCACCCGGTGCCATGTTGCCAATCCAGTAAGTGCCTGCTCAAGCATGCCAGGTTGTATCCCCGGATGTTAGGAAAGTTGATGCCTCCCTCTTTTTTTCGTAGCATAAGTTTTGCTAGCGCTATTCTCAATTTTCTTCCCCCCATATGAATTTGGTGTGTTGATATCCCTGTGTTTAATCAGTAATGGGATGGTCTGTAAAGGATACAGTAATTTTGCAAATCCCAAGAGTGAAAGAGGCAGTCCATGCCACCTCAGAAGATCAGCCTGTATATCCCGTATCAGAGGGGGATAGTTTAGGTCATAAAGGGATCTAGGTACCCGCCCCACCTTGATACCCAGGTACGTGATTTGTGACCGCACAATCTCTACGTCCAAAGCATCCAACAAGCGTCTATGGCTAGATTCCTGCGGCCTCAAATCCAGCAATTGGCATTTTGAATAGTTAACTTTATACCCCGAATATTTGCCAAAGTCACGCAGCGTCTGAAAAACCTGCGGAACGTCCTGTGAGGGGTGTGCTAGAAATAAGAGTATGTCGTCTGCGAACAGTGTTTCCTTGACCTCCATCTTCCCCACCGAAATGCCCCTGAACACATCTGAGGACGCCAGATACCTTGCCAATGGCTCCAATGCCAGATTAAACAGCAGTGGAGACAGCGGACAGCCCTGACTTGTGCCTTTATATAGGCGGAACGGCTGGGATAGAAACCCTGTGGTGTATATCCTAGCAATAGGGGACTTATAAATGTGTCGCAGTAAGTTTCGAAAAGCCCCGGTAATCCCCATTTTGTCCAAAACGGCATCCAGCCACTTCCACCGAACATTGTCAAAGGCTTTTTCAGCATCTAGCAAGAGAAGTGCAGGGCATTCCTCTGGCTTTGGGCTGTGCTGCACTCTATCTAATACCGCCAAGACCATCCTAATATTGGTGACCGCCGATCTCCCCTTAATGAAACCCACCTGTTCGAGAGTTATGAGATGTGGCATTATATCCGCCAACCTATATGCTATGATTTTAGAAAGAAGTTTAGCATCTACATTAATTAGGGATATGGGTCGGTAAGACCCCGGCAACAGGGGATCCTTTCCAGGTTTCAATAGAAGTTTGATATAGGACGTGTTTGCAGATGGTGGCAATCCCTCACTTCCCAGAGCATTGTTAAAGAGCAAAACCAGGGTTTCGGTCACCTGTTCTCTCATGGCCTTGTAAAATTCTCCTGAGAAGCCATCTGGGCCAGGGGCTTTGGAGTTTTTCAGGTTTCTGATAGCCCCATCCACCTCCTTTCTGGTAATCTGAGCATTCAGTAGTTGCAGCTGATCTTCCGAGATGGCAGGAAGGGTGGTGTTGTCCAGGAGTGTGTCGTCTAGCGGTGAGGCAGATTTGTCGGAGTACAGCTCCTCGTAGAATCTGGCCAGTATGGTGTTTATATGTGAAGGGTCACTGGTGTTTTGCCCCGTAGAGTCCCTCAGTTTTGCTATGTGCTGTGTAGGGTGTTGTCCCCGGGCTACATTTGCCAGCAGCCTTCCCGCCTTATTGCCATACCTATGTATTGTTGTCTCAAACTCGTGATTACGAATCATTTCTTTCTGAGAGGCCCATTCATCAAAGTTCTGCTTGGCCTGTATCCAGGCTTGTCTAGTACCCTCCGTTAGTTGGGTTAGGTATGTTGTGTATGCTGACCTCAAGGCAAGGCTAGATGTACTAAATTGTCGTGCTATTTCCCGTTTTTTTGCTTACAGACTAAGCAAGTATCCTACCCCTCAACACGGCCTTGGCTGTGTCCCAGAAAAGGGAGGGATTATCTCTATGCCCGTTGTTCTCGGATGCCTATTCCAACCACCACCCCTGCAACAACCGTTTGAATGTATCATCCAATGCTAAGTGGGCCGGGAAGTGCCATATAAAATCAGACCCTCTTGGGTAAATCTTTTGAAGGGACAACAGTATTGGGGCATGGTCTGAGATCACCAGATCCCCAATAGCAGAAGATCCTAGCCGTTGCTGTAAGGGTGCAGACACGAAAATATAATCTATCCTTGACCACGACTGTTGAGAGTGTGAATAGTGTGTGAATTCCCTTGCATCGGGGTTGCCCACCCGCCATGCGTCTATTAGGTGTGTGCTCTCCAGTAGAGGTCCCAAGGCCCTGTCATGCTTTCTGGGGGCCCCTGTAGGGGCGGATCCCAGCTCCTGAGTTTTGTGCGAACTCCTATCCTCTCTGTGATCTAAAACACAGTTGAAATCACCCTCTACCAATTTATGAGGGACACCATCTGTTAGTAAAGCGCTTTCCAAACCATTATAAAATGTAACATTATCGTCATTGGGTCCATAAATGTTGTAAATGCTCAGGACCCCACATGGAGTGTCAAGAACAACATGGAGCAAACGTCCTGCCATGTCAGAATCTGTGTGCAATACCTCGTGTACCATATTTCTATTGATCAAAATGAGTACACCTGCTTTACGGCCACAAGCTGAAGAGCCGTAAACTGTACCCACCCACATTTTTTTCATGCGGTGGAAGTCGCTCTCCTCCAAGTGAGTCTCCTGTAGGAGAGCGATGTCAGTGTGTAATTTTTTTAGGTGACAAAGAACCATCATCCGTTTATTTGGGGAATGGAGCCCCTTAACATTCCATGAGGTCACTTTCATGTTCTAAATTTCTCTATAAGGATCAAAAATGAACGGCTTTGCATATCTATTTCCGGGCGTGTACGCCCCATTCCTATGTTAGCCCCTCGGTGGTGTCCGCTCCATGTTGCTCCCAACCTTATAACATTTTCATGTAAAAACAGCAAGAAAACACTAATATAACCTTCATCAACATAATACCCAACCAGCGATATCCACAATATTTCTTGTGTGTCTCGCAGCATATTGGTATATCCGACTTCTCTTTTTTCTGGGCGAAGACCCTTCCCCTCCCCTGCCCCCAACCTTATTATTGTAATTGTAATGGCCCTCGGATATTTCTGGGCCTTTCCCTTTGCCAAAGGCGTCATAAATGTGCAATGTCCTGCATTCAGGTATAATTATACAGTGCCTCTGCCATGCCTGGCCTTCGCGCCCAATAATGAAACCACATTTGTATATGACATGGGCTATGCGCATTCACGCCATATGGTATGTTATACTTATCAGTCCGGTAACGCCTCAATCATCCTGTCCATGCGAGATCTTTGCGTGGTTTTGGAGGACTCTGTGCGTTGTTGCTTGGGTGATGGCACCCGGACAATTTCAGACCAGGAACAGTCCTGTGCTAATGCTGGGTCCGGAGGGGTCTTTTTCCCTGTCGTTGTGCTATGCCGGACAGTCGTTGCTGATGCGTCGGGGCTCCCATGTCTCACCATCTTATCCATGAAGAGCGTCACCTCCTCAGGGGTGTGGAATACCTTGATGGAGCCATCTGGCCTTGTAATCCTCAATGTGGCCGGATATTGCAGCTGGAATTTAATTTTGCGCTTGTATAGGGTAGTGCACACTCCCCCAAATGATCTTCGTCTGCGCGTGACATCCGCAGAATAGTCGGCAAATAAAATTATTTTGGCTCCCCGAAGCTGTAAAGGGGTATTTCGATTCCTGAAGGTGCGTAAGAGTTCCTCTTTGTCATTGTAGTCCAGGTAACGCATGATCACTTGACGTGGTCTGGTGTGCGGTTCTCCCGTAGTGGCCTTTACAGCGCCCGGTGGGCCGACCCGATGCGCCCTCTCCACTCTGCAGGACCTGGTCAGGCCCAGAGGTTCTGGGAGCTCTGTTTCGCAAATCCCCTGTAGGTGCTGGGGTTTAATGTGCTCAGGCAGGCCGACAATCCTGAGGTTGTTTCTCCTGGAACAATTCTCCAAATCCTCCAAACGGTCTCTGAGCTTGGAGTTATCTTGCAGTAAGCCTTGAATGTAAGTGTGAGCCCCAGCAGATTCATCTTCCATGAGGCCAACACGTTGCTCCAGCTCGTCTAGCCGTGTACCATGGGACGTGACCTCATTTTGAAGCTTCTGTAACGTCGTTGTTACCGTGGCCACCAGAGAGTCTCTAATGTCAGGGGCTAGGTGAGTAGCAACCTCTATCGCCAGTCTCCTATAATCCAGCGGTAATTCGGCCGCCTCCGGCTGTGATAATCTCTCCTGTAGGGGGCACTGGGCTTTGTGATCTGCTGTCAGACGGGGATGCATGCTGCAGCGCCGCCATCTTAGATATCTCCTCTCCCTGCATCGTGCGTCCGGACGGGCTGGTGATCTCGCGGCTGCCGCTCCTGAGGAGATACCGCTCCATGCACTGTCTGTGCCCACTCACCGTGCCTCCAGCTAACTGCCGAGGTAGGTTTAGCTTGCGGGTGTGTGGCGGCGGAGGTTCTGGGGATCGGGTCTCAGGAGCTCACCTCACGCCGTCCTCACATCCCAGCTCCGGAACCGTAAGTCGGGGTGTCAATCTAATTGCTCCAATTTAGGATCTTAAAAGAAAATACGTATAGGCCAAAAATGACTTGGCAGTTATGTAGTGTGGAACTTGAGATGTGCAGTGATATCACTAGCCCCCATTAGGTAATGCACTCTGTACCCTGACATCAGTTGTCTTCTACAGATTAACTTGCACCCTCATTTTGTGACAACAACAGGCCTTCTAAAATAATACCCCACACTCTGTGATATCATCAGGCCTCTACAGATTAATCTGCCCTGTCACTCTTTTACACTACCTGCCCTCTCCAGATAATCCTGCTCCCTCACTGTGTGACATCAGCTGCCCATTCCACATAAATCTGCTCTTTACTTTGTTGCATCAGAAGCCCTCTCCAGAGGAACATACCCCACCCACACACTTTTACATCGCCAGCCCTAATTTGTAAACTTTCCCCACACTGTGACATTACCAGCTTTCTCCAGATAAACCTGCACCCTCACTCTGTGACATCACCAAACCTTCCCAGACAAACATGCCACCTGACTCTGTGACATCATGCGCCCTCTCTAGATAGACCTGTCCCCACACTTTGACTTTACTAGCCCTCTCCAGAAATCCTACCCACTGTGACTACACCAGCCCTCTCCATATAAATCTGGTATATCGCTGTGTGACATCCCCAGCCATCTCAACAGATAAACCTTTCCCCATACTCAATGACATCACCTGCCGTCTCTCCAACTAAACCTGCTGCCTAACTCTGTGACATTACCAGCCCTCCCCTTTGTAAACCTGCACCCTCACTATCTGACATCACCAGCCCTACCAAGGTAACTCACACCCAGAGGAGAACCAGACAACCTGTTTTTCCCATATGGGATTGTGTAAGTACTGACTCTTTATCTGGCTAATTGTATAAACTACTACATGACCAGGCACGGGTATTTCCCCCTTTTTTTTTGTATTTCTCCACTCCAGACAAACCTGCCCCTCATTATGTGACATCACCAACTCTCCCCAGATAACTTTTGTGTTATATCTAAGGCTTAGGCAATACAATTTCCCACTCATGCGCTCATTAATTTATACTTCCTCATGGCTCCCTAAGGAAATCCAAGGAATGTCCTGTAAGTGTAGAGAGCCTTGATGAGTCAAAACACTATGACCCAGAACAACGGTATAAAGGAGTCTTGTTCTTTGACATGGGAGTGGGTTTTGACATGTGAGAGGTCATGGAGCTATAGGGAAGTTGAGTTACCAGTTATTCGGCATATCTTTGTCTTGATACCGTATGTCAGGATGAGGGCCGGACTGGCCACTGGCAGTTCTTGCAAATGCCAGATGGGCCGGTGAACAGCGGGCCGCCTGCTGGCCGCCCAAATGATCAGTGTCGGCGGCCGGCCTCAGGGTACAGCATTTCTAAGGGGGCGGCACAGCAGCTAAGAACTGCTGTCCGACTGTAATAGCAGCTGTAGTCTGTGCTGCTATCTAACAAAATCCCCTGTGCTATTTTAAAAGCTCCCCGTTCAGCCCCCCTTCCCTACACTTCACACCTCTCCTTCTCCTCCTGCTGCTGTTACCAGTCTAACGTGAGGGAGGGAAGGGGAGATCGTCTGCGCACACTGTGTCGGGCTGTGAGCAGGATAAATGCTGAAGTGAAGGTTCTCACTCCATCAAGCTGCTGAACTCCCTTCACAAATATCCTACACAAAAAGTAAGTGTAATGCGAATATTTGTGTGTGTCTGTGATGTGTACATGTGTATATATAGTGTGTGTATACACATATATATAGTGCGTGTGTGTGTGTATATATATATATATATATATATATATATATATAGTGTGTGTGTGTGTGTGTGTGTGTGAATATGTATATAATGTGTGTGTGTGTATATATATATATATATATATGTATGGAGTATATGTGTATATATATAGTGTGTGTGTGTATATATATATATATATATAGTGTGTATGTGTGTATATATATGTATATGTGTAGATATATATATAGTGTGTGTTTTTATATATATATATATATATATATATATATATATATATATATATATATATATAGTGTGTGAGTGTGTGTCTATACAGTATGTATATATATATATATATATATATTAGTGTGTATGTGTGTATATACAGTCTGTGTGTATATATAATGTGTGTGTATAATGTGTGTATATATAGTGTGTGTATATATAATGTGTGTGTGTATATGGTGTGTGTATATATAGTGTGTGTGTATATAGTTTGTGTGTATATATATAGTGTGTGTGTGTGTGTGTGTGTGTGTGTATATATATATAGTGTGTATATATATAGTGTGTGTGTGTATATATAGTGTGTGTATATATATGTATAGTTTATGTGTGTGCATATATAGTGTGGTTGCTGTGCACGTGTGTCTATATATAAAGTGAGTGTGAGTGCAGAACGCTGTAGCTGTTGTATTTATTTCACTCGTAGTTTAAATACAGATTTTACAAATGGATTTTGTTGTGGAAAACCCGCATCATAAGGGCTTGTCCACACGTATTAGAATTGATGCAGAAAATTTTTGCAGCAATTCAGCAGACACTAGCAGAAATTCCGCTGTGGCAAAAAAAAACACAATTTTGTGCGTTTTTTGCTGCAGAAAATGGTGCGTATTTTGCTGTGTTTTTTTCAATGTTCGGAGAAGGTGACATCTCCTCTGAAAAACGCAGGAATTCAGTCCACTTTCCTCAGCGGTGATTGACATGCTGCGGTACGAAAAATACGCATCGCAGGTCAATTTCTGGTCAGAATTTTTACGCAGCGTGTGGATGGGATTTGATAAATCTCACCCACTTTCCTGCTACTGTACTCTTGTGCGTATTCTCCGTTCGCAGAAATTCCGTTACGTGTGGACTTGCCCTAATACAGTAGAAGCAGAGTGGATGAGATATGAACAAATCTCATCCACACGCTGCGTAAATGGTAGGTGGAAAAAATGCTCCGAAATTTACCTGCGGTCCTTGTTTTTTAAAATCCGCAGCATGTCAATTGTATTTGCGTAAATGCTGCTTATTTGTTTCGGGTTTTCCCCATTTACTTCAATGGGGAGGTAAAACCCGCAACAAATAGCAGATGTTATGTTTTTTTGCGGTGGAAAATCATAGATTCCACCGTAAAAAAAATGCAACTCAGAAATGTTTTTAAACTTAGGCTGGGTTCACACGAGCACATTAACGTCCGTAATGGAAGGACGTATTTCGGCCGGAAGTCCCGGACCGAACTCAGTGCAGGGAGCCGGGCTCCTAGCATGATAGTTATGTACGATGCTAGGAGTCCCTGCCTCTCTGCAGGACAACTGTCCCGTACTGTAATCATGTTTTCAGTACGGGACAGTAGTTCCACAGAGAGGCAGGGACTCCTAGCGTCGTGAATAACTATGATGCTAGGAGCCCGGCTCCCTGCACTGAGTTCGGTTCGGGACTTCCGGCCGAAATACGTCCGTCCATTACGGACGTTAATGTGCTCATGTGAACCCAGGCTTATACTTACCCAGAATTCTGTTTCTTTGTCCGGGCCGGCCTCCTGTGATGACGTTTCATCCCATGTGACCACGTCATCCCAGGGCTGCAGGATGTAGGAGGGACGCGTCGCCATGGTAAGTATTCATTTATTTTATTTTTTTCTGCTCAGTTTTCCGCAGCGCCCATTACTGGCCGAAAAACTGCACCACAATTTGGTGCGGTTTTTCAGCTGTGATACACTGTGTGCTTTTACCCTGAGTGAATAAACCCTGAGTGAATAAACCCATACAGTATATACATATAGTAGCTGCTGTCTTACAACGATACAGCTGCAAACCACGTCACCATGCTGCATTCCCACAAGTCAGCGCAGTTTTCAAATGATTGTTAATGTCCATGCAGTATTTTGCGGACATTAAAAATCATTTTAAAACTGCACCAACTTTTGGTAAAATTGCATGTGCTACGTGTTTTACTGGACAATGGTTGTTATGATCTGATTGTTTGCATTAAAGGCTGCATACACCCTACAAAGGTATTAATATATATATGTCAGTCAATGTGTTTTGTGCAACATTATAATTTGTTTTTATTAAAAAATCTTTTTACTTTTTGAGATACAGCTGCTCTGTATCGTGTATACAGAGCAGCTGTATCTTACGCTGAATCCTGAACACATCAGGTCCGTGGGACTGACGGGTTCAGTGTAAGCGGGTCCAGTGTGTCTGACACGCAGGATCCACCTGTAATACATCACATCTAAGTTAGATGTAATGAATTACAGGTGGATACAGTCGACTACTCTATTGATACCACCCAAAAAACAGAAACCTTTGCGAAACGAAGACATACGGAAACCATTAGCAACGGAAGCGCTACCATTGAAATCAATGGTAATGCAAATGGAAAGCTATGATTTTCCTTTGGTTTCCATTTGTGGGTTCCCCTGACTGAAAGGTCTGACGGAACCCATGAATGGAACTCTGACACAGGTGAGAACGAAGCATAAGTATTACTGTATGATCTGTACAGATGGTGGAGGGTACTATTTTTTGGGGTGTAAGCAACTCCCAGTATATAATTACCATTGGTCAGGTCACAATGGAAGCTGCTAGCCTGACTTTGCTAATGATCCCTGTACTGAAGTTTATTTGTACTAAGCTTGGTTCTGGCACTGTGTATATATGTATGAGCTTAGTTCTGGTGTTGTGTGTGTGTGTGTGTGTGTGTGTGTGTGTGTGTGTGTGTGTGTGTGTATATATGTACTGAACTTGTTCTGGTGCTGTATATATGTACTGAGCTTTGTACTGGTGCTGTATATATGTACTGAACTTTGTTCTGGTGCTGTATATATGTACTGAGCTTTGTTCTGGTGCTGTATATATGTACTGAGATTTGTTCTGGTGGTGTATATATGTACTAAGCTTGGTTCTGGCACTGTGTATATATGTATGAGCTTAGTTCTGGTGTTGTGTGTGTGTGTGTGTGTGTGTGTGTGTGTGTGTGTGTATATATGTACTGAACTTGTTCTGGTGCTGTATATATGTACTGAGCTTTGTACTGGTGCTGTATATATGTTCTGAGCTTTGTTCTGGTGCTGTATGTATGTACTGAACTTGGTTCTGGTGTATATATGTACTGCGCATGGGTCATAAGTGTGAGTGGTGTGCTTGTGCATATGTCCTAGGTGTGAGTGGCATGAATGCAGCATGTGTCCAGCTTCTGGGTTGCATCTGTGTGTCATGTGTCAGCATGTGTATGTGTGTATATGGCTAAATATAAAATTAAAATCATACTATTTAGTTACAGTATGGTGATATTTTAGCATTGTATAATGGTATAATTTGCAATCTTTATACATCAGTAATTAGGCCATGATCACGCAATCAGGATTTGATTAGGACTAAGTCCCTGATTCCACACCCAAATCCCTTTCAAATCCACAGACATTCTGCATCCATTACAATTGAATAGGCTATTTTATACCCCATTCACATGCAGCAGAAAAAAGTCTGCTTCAGTTTTTTTTGGCTCCACAAAAAAAATCCTAAATGAGCATGTTCATTATTCTCGTGGGAAAGTAGTGGATTCATTGGAGTTGGAGCTATCAGGACTATTCCTCTTTTCATTTACACCTGTTTTAATAAATCTCCCCATGTCTTGTATGGCTGAAAGGTGGTGTCTAGAGATGAGCGAACCGGGACAACCGAACCCGGTTTCGGTCCGAACTTCCGGTAAAGTTCGGTTCGCAGCGAATCCGAACTTCACCGGGTTCGGCCGAACCCGTTTTGACCGAACCCGGTCAAAAACATTATACAAATCGGCAGCCACTTATCTCTATCAATCACTGATAGAGAAAAGAGGCTGCTGATTAAAAATAAAATAAAAAGCATTTCATACGTACCCGGTCGTTGTCTTGGTGACGAGTCCCTCTTCTTCCTCCAGTCCGACCTTTTCCGACGCGGCAGCCTGTGATTGGCTGCAGAGGCCTCTGCAGCCTGTGATTGGCTGCAGAGCCCGCGGCAGCCTGTGATTGGCTGCAGCGCTCACATGGGCTGCATCGTCATCAAGGAATGTCGGGCCGGATGTCGAGAGGGACGCGTCACCAAGGCAACGGCCAGGAGACCGGACTGGAGGAAACAGAAAGTTCTCGGTAAGTATGAACGTCTTTTTTTTTACAGGTACTGTGATCGGTAGTCACTGTCCAGGGTACTGAAACAGTTACTGCCGATCAGTTAACTCTTTCAACACCCTGGACAGTGACTATTTAGGGTATGTGCACACACACTAATTACGTCCGTAAATGACGGACGTATTTCGGCCGCAAGTACCGGACCGAACACAGTGCAAGGAGCCGGGCTCCTAGCATCATAGTTATGTACGAAGCTAGGAGTCCCTGCCACTCTGCAGGACAACTGTCCCGTACTGTAATCATGTTTTCAGTACGGGACAGTAGTTCCACGGAGAGGCAGGGACTCCTAGCATCGTACATAAATATGATGCTAGGAGCCCGGCTCCCTGCAGGGTGTTCGGTCCGGTACTTGCGGCCGAAATACGTCCGTCAATTACGGACGTAATTAGTGTGTGTGCACATACCCTTACTGACGTCGCCTAGCAACGCTGCCGTAATGACGGGTGCACACATGTAGCCACCCGTCATTACGGGGCCTCATGCACACGACCATTAAAACACCCGTTATCACGGGTTGTAATTACGACCCGAAATAGCGGGCCCATAGACTTCTGTTAGCCACGGGTACCTTCCCGTTTTCTCACGGGAAGGTGCCCGTGCCGTTAAAAAGATAGAACATGTTCTATTTTTTTATTTTACGGGCCGTGCTCGTAATTACGACTCGTAACTACGAGCACGGCCGGCCGGCCACGGGCAGCCGGCCGCTTTTGTGAACCGTGCTGTCATTATAATTATAGCAGCACGGCCCGTAAAATAGAAAAATAGAACATGTTCTATTTTTTTAACGGCACGGGCACCTTCCCGTGAGAATACGGAAAGGTACCCGTGGGTAACAGAAGTCTATGAGCCCGTTATTGCGGGTCGTAATTACGACCCGCAATAACAGGTGTTTTTACGGTCGTGTGCATGATGGGAGCACGGCTCGGAAAAACGAACGGCTGCCCGTGCTCATCTCCTGAAATACTCTGTGCTGCCTTAAACTCTGTGGACAGGTCAGGATCCTGTTTCTTTTAAATGCTGCTAGGGAACCCGCTCGATCCACTATATAAGGCTACGCTACAGTGCAGCATTTAAAAGAAACAGGATCCTGACCTGTCCACAGAGTTTAAGGCAGCACAGAGTATTTCAGGAGATGAGCGTGCAGATTCAGTGCTGTTGTGAACTCTGCTCTTACCATTACGTAGCTCTCAGTCTGTTATCTCTCCTCCACTCCTGTCCTCAAGAACACCTTCACATGATTGGCAAGTCACCACGTAATGGTAAGAGCAGAGTTCACAGCAGCACAGAGTATTTCAGGAGATGAGCGTGCGGATCTTGTGCGTGGTGGTGACTTGCCAATCATGTGAACGTGTTATAGAGGACAGGAGTGGAGGAGATGTAACAGACTGAGCTACGTAATGGTAAGAACAGAGTTCACAGCAGCACAGAGTATTTCAGGAGAGGAGCGTGCAGATTCAGTGCTGCTGTGAACTCTGCTCTTACCATTACGTAGCTCAGTCTGTTACCTCTCCTCCACTCCTGTCCTCAATAACACCTTCACATGATTGGCAAGTCACCACCCCGCACAAGATCCGCACGCTCATCTCCTGAAATACTCTGTGCTGCTGTGAACTCTGCTCTTACCATTACGTGGTGACTTGCCAATCATGTGAAGGTGTTCTGGAGGACAGGAGTGGAGGAGAGGTAACAGACTGAGAGCTACGTAATGGTAAGAGCAGAGTTCGCAGCAGCACTGAATCTGCACGCTCATCTCCTGAAATACTCTGTGCTGCCTTAAACTCTATGGACAGGTCAGGATCCTGTTTCTTTTAAATGCTGCACTGTAGCGCAGCCTTATATAGTGGATCGAGCGGGTTCCCCAGCAGCATTTAAAAGAAACCGTGTTTGTGTATGTGTGTGTTTGTGTATATATGTGTGTTTGGGTATGTGACTTTGTCTGTTTTTGTTTTTATATGTGTGTTTGTGTATATATGGGTGTGTTTGTGTATATGTGTTTTGTGTATATGTTTGTGTATATATGGGTGTATTTGTGTATATGTTTGTGTGTAGATGTTTGTGTGTGTTTTTGTATGTGTGTATATGGGTGTGTGTTTGTGTATATGTGTTTGTGTATATGTGTGTTTGGGTATGTGTGTTTTTGTTTGTATATGTGTTTGTGTATATGTGTTCGTGTATGTGTGTATAACTGTGTGTGTGCGTGTGTTTGGATATGTGTGTTTTTGTTTGTATATGTGTGAGTTCGTGTATATGTGTGTGTTTGTCTGTTTATGTGTGTGTGTATATCTTGTTGTGTTTGTGTATATATGTGTGTGTCTGTGTATGGTTGTTTGTTTGTGTGTGCGTGTATATATGTGTGTAGGTGAGTAGAAGTATTGGTATTGTTCACATTGATAACTGTTTTTTTTTATGTTGTTGCAGATTTTGATGTACCGATTGGACTACATCTTCGATTCGTTGGACTACTGCGTAGATCTGCGTTTTTTCAAATTTTAATAAAATGGTTAACGAGGGTTTTGTTGGGGATTTCTTATTTCAATAAAAAAGAATTGTCTTTGTGTTTTTTTTTTCAAACTTTATTAGTGCCTAGATAATGGCAGTTGGCTGATTGACAGCGTTCATTATTAAGGCGGTACTTAGTGTTAGCCGGTGCAGAGGCTAGCACTAACCACCCATTATTACCCCGGTACCCACCACCACCAGGGGTGCCGGGAAGAGCTTGGTACGATCCAGTACCCGACCATCTGTTGTGATGGTCGGGTACTGGGGCGGCCGTAGGCTGGTATTATGAGGCTGGGAAGGGCCCAAATCAGTGGACCTTCCCACCCTTGTAATGCTAGGCTGCTGCTGCTGTGTTGTATCGGGCTGGTTATAAAAATGGGGGGGGACCCCCACGTCGTTTTTTTTTTGGAATTTAACAAATTTAGCAATAGACGGGTCCCCCACATTTTTAATAACCAGCCATATACAAGGCCGCAGCAGTCTGGCATTACATGGGTGGGAAGGGCCACTGGTTTTATCCATTCCCAGGCTAATAACACTGTGTTGTATGTGGCTGGTTATGATAAATTGGGTGGAACCCCATGTCTTTTTAAAAAAAAAAATGTAAATAAATAAATAATTTAAAAAAATGACGTGGGGTCCCCCCCACTTTTATAACCAGCCAGATACAACACAGCAGCAGCAGCCTAGCATTACAAGGGTGGGAAGGTCCACTGTTTTTGGCCCTTCCCAGCCTCATAATACCAGCCTGCGGCCGCCCCAGGGCCCGACCATCACAACAGATGGTCGGGTACTGGATCGTACCTGGCTCTTCCCGGCACCCCTGGTGGTTTTGGGTACCGGGGTAATAATGGTGGTTAGTGTTAGCCTCTGCACCGGCTAACACTAAGCCTCGCATTAGTAATGGATGTTGTCACTCAGACAGCGGCCATTACTAAAGTGGTAATAATAAAATTTGAAAAGAAAAAGACAAAGATATAGATAAAATATTTTATTGAAATAAAGCACCCCCAACACAACCCTCATTAACCATTTTATTGTAGAAAAAAAAAACGTCATCTAAGTAGTCCTCGAAACCGACGTAGTCCAAACACCAAACCTGTAAAAAAAAATAATTATGAAATAAAACATGTCGTAGGCTTAGATTCAGTTTAATGTGTGATACTGACTGTTATACCATGTATAGAAGCCTGCCGTGAAGTTGACTTAGATACAGGGCGCCAGCAGACAGTATCATACATGGCCATACATACATATATACAAATATACATACATACATATATACAAACATACATACATATATACAAGCATGCACATATATACATGCAAATATACATACATGCAAACATACACACATATATACATGCAAACTATCATACATACATGCATACACACACACATGAAAACATACATACATACAAACAAACAAACATGCAAAGATACATATATACAAGCATGCACAAATATACATGCAAACATAAATACATGCAAACATAATTACATACATGCACATATATATAAACATACATGCAAACATACATGCAAAAATAAAAACATGCAAACATACATACATGCACATATATACATACATACATGACAACATACATACAAACATACATGACAACATACATACATACATGCAAACATACATACATACATGCAAACATACATACATGCAAACATAGATACACACATGCAAACATATATACATGCAAATATACATACAAACATGCACATGTATACATACATGCCAACATACATGCAAACATACATGCACATATATACATACATACATGACAACATACATACATGCAAATATACATACATACACACATGCACATATATACATACATGCACATATATACATACATGACAACATACATACATACATGACAACATACATACATATATATATATATACACACACATGCAAATATACATACAAACATGCATACATACATGCAAACATACATTCATGCAAACACACATACATGCAAACATACATACATACAAATATACATACACACATGCACATATATACATACATGACAACATACATACATACATGACAACATACATGCAAAAATACATACATGCAAACATACATACATACATGCAAATATATACATGCAAATATACATACAAACATGCACATATATACATACATGCCAACATACATGCACAGATATACATACATACATACATGACAACATACATACATGCCAACATACATACATGCCAACATACATACATACATACATACATACATACATACATACATGCCAACATACATACATGCCCCAAAAAAATAATAATACGTTCATACTTACTTTCCTCCTGTCCGGCCTCCAGCGATGACGTTTCATTCATGTCGCCGCTGCAGCCTGTGATTGGCTGCAGAGGCGGTCACGTGGGATGAAGCGTCATCCTGACGTGCGTGACCGCCACTACAGCCTGTGATTGGCTGCAGCGGCGAAAGGGATGAAACGTCATCGCTGGAGGCCGGACAGGAGGAAAGTAAGTACGAACGTATAATTTTTATTTTTTTATTACATTTATGGTATTTTCCGCGCGCCGAGCATGTACTGTGAAGGTTGCTGAAAGAGTTAGTGCAGCCCATTAACTCTATCAGCACCCTGGACAGTAGCATGCTCGGCGCACGTAAGTGACAGGTTCGGTCAGAACTAGTTCGGTCCGAACCGAACTTTTTTGTGAAATTCGGCGAACTAGCCGAACCGAACTTTTGATAAGTTCGCTCATCTCTAGTGGTGTCATGTACTCCAGCCCAACACCAGCGGCTGCGTATGGCCTGCGGTGGGCCTGTCTCCAGGGCTGATTTTAAGTCCCAGTCCAGCCCTTCTCAGGATGTTTATGCCCTCTTGCAGTGGCCTATGTTATTTTTACAGGTTGACCCAGTACACTCAATTGATGTGGCTGTACTGGTGGTTAAAAGATGGCAGTGTAAGTAACCCGGTACCCTCTGAACAAAGAAGACATGACTGAAGGATGTAATAGTTGAAAAGTAGGTTTTTAATATTGTATGTTTTTTTAAAGAAAAAGTAACTTCTCCCCTCCCCCTTTTGTGCCGTTAAATATAAAGATTGCAATATGTAGCGAATGACAGAATGTTCTGCAATCAATATGTTGGCTGGAAACTGGATTCATGTGAGCTTGTAAAAAAATCATAATTACTGAGAGAAAGAGGTTTTTAGTAGGAGTTGGTAGAAGTGTGGAGACTTTTGGGCATAAAATCTGGCAGTAGTTTTCAACTGTGACTGTGACCCGTATCAAGGACATGGACTGATGGGAGTTCATTCCCTGAACAGCCTTGTAAAGCTACTATACAACAAATGGGTTACGAACAGTGTCGCACATTGAAGATAATTGGCCCCATAGCAAATTTTAAAATGGGCTCACCAATATCGTTCTAGTTTTGCCACCCAGGACAGAAGGGCCTGTTTGTTTTCTCCTCAGTGCCCTATGGCCATTTTACCACCCCCGCTAGCTAACTATGCAGTACTTCTGAAGAGGGTCCTGCACTAGTTCTCACCACCTAAATTCAACCAGGGCTGGCTCCGCTCTTCAAGGGCCCCAATGCAGCTGCATAGTCTATTTCTCTGGTTATGAATAAATAGACACAAAACTTAAATTGTAAATTCTTAGTATCCATGTGGTTATCCTACAGTTTTGGAACATTTACGGGTCTGATAGCAGTGTAGACTCTGATCGCGTGTGTACAGATAAACTCAGAGACATCCCATCCGGCCTTAGAGAATTCCCATAGCTCTCAGCTTCATTATATTTAGAATCTTCCCCAATTAATCTGTACAGTAGCTCCCAAGATGCTTCTCTCATCTCTCGCTCTCTACACGTCTTGCAATAAACTCCCCAGGGTTGAGGCTGAGATGATCTGCCCTTGCTCTGGAACTCATAATTCTCTAATTTTATGTATTACATTTCCCAGCACATAACTCAACATAACAGTTGTGGTTCCAATGGAGTTTTAAATACTTCATATAACCTGTAAAAAGGCCACTTAAAATACAAGCTGATTATCTGCCGGAACATTTGCAAATGGACATGTAAAAATGTTTCTAATGAAGTGTAAAAGTCCCACATATATAAACGTACAAACACAAACACATAATCTCTATTTAAAAGGGTTGCACAGGATTAGAAAAATATGGCTGCTGTCTTTCAGAAACAGCACCACACCTGTCCATTGGTTATGTCTGGTATTGCAGCTCAGCTCCATTGATGTAATTAGGGTTACCACATACAACCTATGGACAGGTATGGCACTGTTTTTGGAAGAAAGACAAGACAGGCAACTCCCATTGTTGATGCCGTGAGCACCAGGAGCATAGCTAAAAGGGGTGCAGAGGTAACAGTCGCACTTGAGCCATGGTGCCTGAGAATGTCCAAAGGTCTTTCTGCCAAATAAGAAGACACCGGTATTAGAAATTGCACATGAGTGCCATAGATAGATAGATAGATAGATAGATAGATAGATAGATAGATAGATAGATAGATAGATAGATAGATAGATAGATAGATAGATAGATAAAAAAGTCCACCGTCCAGGAGCACCAGCCTGAAAATATAGATGGGTGCACGCCCCGGGAACCCGATCACGGTTCCAAATCCTCCAATATGTGTCCAAAAATAGGCAGCACTCCAAATCAAGGTGAAAAAAAGTAGCTTTTAATAGCCCTCGTGCAACGTTTCGGCTCAATACAAGGATGCTTGAGAAAGGCTCCTCATATAGAGCCGAAACATTGCACGAGGGCTATTAAAAGCTACTTTTTTCACCTTGATTTGGAGTGCTGCCTATTTTTGGACACATATATATATATTAGATAGATAGAGAGATATGAGATAGATAGATAGATAGATAGATAGATAGATAGATAGATAGATAGATAGATAGATAGATAGATAGATAGATAGATAGATAGATAGATAGATAGATAAATAGATGATAGATATGAGATAGGCAGATTTAATGGCGCGCTGAACCGCATAGGGAGGGCACCAGGGACTGTAGGGAGGTATATAATGGAGCTCTAAAAGGGTTAAGAACGCCCAGGAGCAGGATTGGTAGATTTGTAAAGGAAGTGTGGTTAGAAAGGGTGTAGGGCTGATTGCAAGCAGTTTATTCTCCCTGTTACCTGCTGCTACAGCTAGAGGTCAACACGCCCGCCCACCCGCCCCTTTTTTTAAATCTGCATATGTGATGATGATGTTTTTGTTTTCAGTGAATGGTTGTTTAGTTTTTTTCTTCTTTTTTCTTGCAGATGTCACGGCTGGCGGAGCTATGGCCAGGAAGGCTGGTTAGGACCCCCTACGGGCCGCCACTTGGCAGCGGTGGTTGGCATATCAGGTCAAAAAATTTAAAGGAGAAATTTATGATAAAGCCTTCAGGCCACTGTTTAAGTTGTTTACATTAAAATAAAGCTGTCACGTTGGATATGTGGACCCACTGGGCTGTACCGCCTTGACGGTATGGCAGCTGGCCAACAGCACACAAGTCACAGTCTATAGTTTGTATAGTGTACCTGTGGTAGCTCAGATAGTAGCAAGACAGGTTCTGCTGGGACCAGGCAGCAGGCAGGCGCCAGGCGTGGTGTAGCAGGACAGGTGTGGTACACAGCACAGCACAACTTCAGCTCACCACAGCACTTGACAGGATAGCATGGGATACAGGTTACAGGTAGCAGGAATGGGGAACACTGGGTACTGGAAAACACTTAGGAGACCATTTGCATAGACATACTAGGATAACGACAACAAGGCTCAGGCATGGCAGGAAGCTGGGCCCTTTTTATAGTCCAAGGTGCTCTGGGAGCAATCAGCTCAATCTCCCACCTGTTTGCGACCTGGCTCCTTGTCTGGACTGAGCTCGCGAGTGCACCCTGGTGGTCACTGTGGAACAAGACGGCAGCATGTGCAGACATCTCTGGAGAGAAGGGTGTCGACCGGATGGAAGGTGTTCGTGGTCAGCGACGACAGACGTTACAAAAGCTGTCGCGATTCCCCAATTTTACCACAAACAGTTGTCATGGTGTTATTTACTTAATAAATTAGCGAATGGGTAAAGGGCAAAGTTTCGGTCTATCCCTACAGTCATGAGAGAGACAGAATTTCACTGCACATGGATTTAAAGGGAAAGCACACAATGAAACAGTTTCTACTACTGTATTTAGTCCAAAAATCTTAATAGTAGACGTTATCTGTCCAATGACACCAAAAAATATAAAAATCGGGAGCAGCATCTTATCTAATAGAAACAGTGTCCAGATTTTTCCAAAGTCATATACAGTATAAAACATTCATTGCGCTCTGATTGTAATGAATGTTTTATACCATATAATGCTACAATCTGACTTATGGACTTTATGAAATAATATATGAAATATCTGAAACTAAGTTTGTAATTATTTCAAATGAATCCAAAATTATGGGTAGCTAAAATGAAGATTTTAATAAAATATAGAGCTTGAGACCCTTAGGCTTTGAATTTAGTAACATTTTAGTAACAAATAAGCAGCAGTCATTTAATATTCACTTTCTTGCGGGTAGCAGCACATCTAAGAGCCTATAACTGTCACCGATTCTTTACAGATGTACATTATACAGTATTTTGCTTTTGGCGTGATGCCTGGTCACATACATAAATCCATAAACCGCTTCCTACTTCTGTCTTAAATCATTAACTCATTTTGTCAATGCCAAATTGAATATATGTAAATCAAAACTCACTTAATTTGAAATGCAAAATATTATCACCTCCTAAGAATTTTCCTCTCATTCGGTGCTCTTAATCATGGCATATTCTCCTAGAAAATTGATGTAAATATTCTCACTTGTCATAGAAAAAAACCAGGTTGAAATAGTCGATTCTGAAATAACTATCACTTCACCTTCACAGAACTTCCTACAGGGATGCAACAGAGCTAAATTTGTCATTGAACTTTATGGTTACTCACTGTGTTACAATAAAATGGTAGATTTACTTGTGCTCTTTTGGGAAACCTAAAAATAACACATCATCACATCAATACAATTTCCAAAATGGCAAACTCAGTTTTGCAACATTGAAAAACTCAACTCTTCTACATCTATACTTGATTTACAAAAATAATAAGGGCATTGTACAAGACCAAAAAATATAAGAAGGGTCCCTGTAGCAACGATAAAAATTAGGTTATTTTTCTGGTGCTGGTTTACACCATCACAACTGCATCCTGGACCATTGGATATTTTACAATCCCTGTCACACTCCAAAAATTTACAGAAAGGGAATAAAGATTGTGAGCCCCACTGGGGACAGTGAGTGAAGACAAATTCTGCACAATTCTGCAGAATATGTTGGTGATATATAAGCAACATAAATAAATAATAAATAAAGCGCACATTTAAACTGGAGAAATAGAAGCCAGAAGGTGAGGCCACATGTGGTGGCACACTGAGGCCAAAAAAATGCAACAGTATCTGCGAATCACTGTGGTTTTGCAATGAGTGTTTTAGTAGTTTTGCACATGGCCTTCATACAACTAGGAATACACTAAACTCCACGGATCAACCTATAATAACTCTTGGGCTCCTAAAAATGCAATTAGTTGCCCCACATTTACATCCATTTGCCACACATTTAGGCCTAATTTAAACGAACGTGATATACGTCCGTGAGACTCGCTTGCTTTTCACGCGGGTCGCACGGACCTATACAAGTCTATGGGGGCATGCAGACGGTCCGTGAGTTTTGCTCAGCGTGAGTGCGCTGAAAAATACTCACGACATGTTCTATAATTCTGCGTTTTTCGCGCATCACGCACCCATTGAAGTCAATGGGTGCGTGAAAACCACGAAGGTCGCACGGAAGCACTTCCGTGCGAACTGCGTGATTCGCGCAAGAGCTGTCAAACTGAATGTAAACAGAAAAGCGCCACGTGCTTTTCTGTTTACAAACATCCGAACGGAGTGTCTTAGACATGAGCGAACCGAACTTTACCGATTTCGGTCGAACTCGTTTTGACCGAAACCGGCAGGAGACAGTCACTGTGCAGGGTGCTGAAAGAGTTAAACTGGTTCGGCACCCTGGACAGTGACTTCCGATTCCAATATACGTGAACGTGTAAAAAAAAAAAAAAGTTCTGACTTACCGATAACTCCCGGCTTCTTCCTCCAGTCTGACCTCCCGGGATGACAATTCAGTCCAAGTGACAGCTGCAGCCAATCACAAGCCAAGCACAGGCTGCAGCAGTCACATGGACTGCTGCGTCATCCAGGGAGGTGGGGCCAGATGTCAAGAGAGGCGCGTCACCAAGGACGCGTCACCAAGGACGCGTCACCAAGGCAACGGCCGGGAAGTTCTCGGTAAGTACGAACCTCTTTTTTTTTTTAACAGGTTACTCGATATGGTGATCGGAATGCACTGTCGAGGGTGCTGAAAGAGTTACTACTGATCAGTTAACTCTTTCAGCACCATGGACAGTGACTGACGTCGACTAGCCTCATCTCTATGATGGCGGCTGCGCGAAAATCACGCAGCCGCGCATCATACACGGATGACACACGGAGCTGTCAAGTGCCTTTTGCGCACACAAAACGCTGCGTTTTTTGCGCGCGCAAAACGCACACGCTCGTGTAAATGAGGCCTTACATCCATTTTGCCCCTTAAAAGAGCAATGCAAATTTGTGCATTGTGAAAGAAAAAAACAGACACATGAAATCATTCCCAACACCCCCTAACCTCGCCCATGTAACATCCACGGCCGCGGACCGTCGTTCCTCCTCGCGCCCCGACGGCCGCAGCCATGGACTCTAGAGTGCTGGCCGGCATCTCCTTCCTAGGAGATGGCAGCACTCACTTCCGTTCTGCTGTGTTCCATAGCGCGCACATGTATAATATTACTAATTAGCCCATGATCACCCTAGACTATAAAAAGGGCTCTGCCCTTTCACTCCTTGCCTGAGCGTTGTTGTGTTATCTCATGTTAGTCTTAGCAAATGGTCCCTTAGAGTTATCCTGTTCCCGTTGTTTCCCGTGCCCTGCTACCTGTATCCTGTGTCCCGTGCTCTGTTTGTTCCCGAGCCTTAGGGAGTTGGAATCGTGTTGTGCCACCTGTCATGCCTGCTGTCATACACCACGTCTGGTATCATCTGCCACGCCTGATATCATCCGCCACGTGTGGTGTCATCTGCCTTCAGGTTACATCTGTGCCTAAGCCTCTGCTACTGTCTGGACTATCAAAGGTACTCTTGTACTAGAATTTTTTTATAGACTATTGATTGGCCAGCTTCTACTTCACTTCTCTTCGGTTCTTCTCTTCGCCCATATCGTTCTAACTTTGTTTAACTAGAGAATATTCCAACTTCTGTACTCCATTTGACTGCAGAAATCATTGTCTGCAGGAAGTAGGACTGGTAACTACATGTCCCATGATGTCTTTCCTAGGAATCACATTGGAAAGTGTGGCCTGATCACATCTAGCAGAAGCTATAGTTATGAAAATCATTCAAAATTTTGAGCAGGATGCTGGAGAGCTACAGATGCAGGTATATAAGGTTTAGGAAGATACACAGGAGAGGCTAGAGACTGTGCTGTGCACAGCAGCATGCATTTCACAGGCAGTATACAAGTGCCGTCTCACTGCATGAAGCGGCAGAGATGACTGATATGCAGGAGCCTTACACAATTTACAGAAAACAGGATGTATCCTGGAGGAGATTTGGTGACCCCATTAGGATACATAGGGCTATGAAGATCTGCAGTTGTCACTCAATGCATTCTTGAATTGTTCTTACAGAACAGGCCAGGCACCTTTTTCCTGATATTTTATTTTTCAGAAACCTACAAGAGACAGCGGCCACATTAGACATAATGATCACAGAAGCTAATTCACATGAAAAACTAAATTTTCACTGAAGTTTTTCTTTAAATAATGACAACTCATGAAATAGTTCAAATAATCCTGACTATAAAGCTAAACCTCAGACTCATAAACAAATATCTCTTTGGAAAAGTTTTAGTTGGAAAAATATACGGAGATTCTCCTAAAAAGACGACACAGTGTTCTCAACATGGAATTTTACACCTCATCAGCCTTTGCATTGTGGTGGCGTTCCAGGCAGTAACAAGCAGATTTTCATGAGATTTTCCTCTTCTTGTTACCAGCCAATATCATTTTACATTTTGTTCTTAGCCCTTACATTATTTGTAAATTTTTCCTAGGGATGTGGATATCCCATATTTTGCAATCTCAACTTTCAGACCTCAACATGTCATCTCTATCATTGCTGCTAGGTGTAACATTTTTACACTTCCCCAATGCCCTTCATCATCATGTTTGCAGTGGGGTTTTATGGAGCATTGGTCGAGCATGTGTGCTGCCGCTCCAAACAACTTTATAGGAGCTATGGAAACCTGAAGGTTGTCACCATTACAAAAAAACACATAGCCTTTAAAGAAGTCAGCTAATACCAGTGTTCATCAATACTAAAATTTTCCCTACAGGAAATTAGGTGGGGTACCCTTTAAATGTGTGTACCGAAGATGGAATCTTGCCCTAAATAGTTGTCCCACAAAACACACCCAATAGACCCAACGCATTTTTCCAATATATTGGCAGGCACCAACAAGCCATTCTGCCTTCTATGCTCTAATGCGATTACTTGAAGTTACAGGCCTAAGCTTTCTGCTGCACTACTGAGAAATTCTGATGACATTTCCCCTCTGAATAATGTCCGGTACAATGTTCGTCATGGACACCTTGTGTTGAAATTACTATTCATATCTATATTAAACGCACATTCACATAAATACCACTTTTCCAGGTAGGAAATAGAAATTGTTAATTTTAGTCATTTGAATCCACAATTTGTGTGGGTTTCCTCCAGGTTCTCCAGTTTCCTCCCACATTCCCATAACATACAGTACTAATAACTTAGAAAAACAAAGGAGGGTTGATCCAGTGCTGTTTGGTATTTAAAAAGCAATCAGTGTTCCCACTTTTATTATAGTAGAAAAAATAGTAAAATATGAACAAACGCAGTAGCGAGATGGTTTCAAGTAATATAGGTTGAAGCCTACGCGTTTCAAACACTATCAGTGTCCTTATTCATGGTGATATCCATGCTATCCAGCTTATCAGCCATGAATAAGGACACTGAGTGTTTGAAACGCGTAGGCTTCAACCTATATTACTTGAAACCATCTCGCTACTGCGTTTGTTCATATTTTACTATTTTTTCTACTATAATAAAAGTGGGAACACTGATTCCTTTTTAAATACCAAACAGCGCTGGATCAACCCTCCTTTGTTTTTCTATGTTACTCACCGTGAGTCGTCACGGAGATCCGGGCGAAGTTTGAACACACAACGCAGGACTGGTGAGCTGGAGATTTCCTCCCTTTGGGTTTTTTTCTCTTTTGTACTAATAACTTAATTGGCTTCCTATGCAATTGGCCCTAGTGCGTGTGTGTATGTTTAACCTCTTCTCGCGCTGCGCCGCAACTGTACGTCCTGGAGAGGGCTTGCTTCCCGCAACAGGACGTACAGTTGCGGACCGTTCCTGATGCACACTGTCCCAACGGACAGTGTCCGGGAACCGGGAGGTCAGCTGTCCCCGACAGCTCACACTCGAGTCTTACTGGTCAGGTCAGGCCATCGTCGCGAATTTAGTCAATTAACCCCTTAAATGCGGCGACCGATTGCAATCGCCACATTTAAGGGGTTTGAAGCACATCGGCAGCCCCCAAGAAGTGATTGTGGGGGCAGCCAATGCTTGTCATGGCACACGGGGGCCAGACAATTGCCTCCAGGTTGCCATGTACGTAGGCCTAGGAGGAGCAGCCGGAGGCTGGTCCTCCTAGGCTTTCTGTCTGTGTGACTGTCACGTCACAATGACAGAATACATTACACTGTGTAGGTAGTGTAATGTATTCTAGCAGCGATCAAAGCTGCAAGTCCTCAAGTCCCCTAGTGGGACAAGTTAAAAAATAGTAAAAAACAAAGTTAATAAATGTGTAAAAATAAAAGTGTAAAAATAAAAGTTATGTTAAAAAAAAGAACTGCTTTTTTCCTAGAATAAGGAAAAAATTTAAAACATTTAAAAAAGTACACATATTTGGTATCACCGCGTTCGTAACGACCCAAACTATAAAACTATAATGTTATTTTTCCCGCACGATGAACATCGCAAAAAATCAATAAAAAACTATGCCAGAATTGCTATTTTTTGGTCACCACCCCTCCCAAAATATAGTATAAAAAGTGATCAAAAAGTCACATGTGCCCCAAAAATAAAAATAAAAACTACAACTAGTACCACAAAAAACAAGCCCTTACACAGCTTTTTTGACTGCAAAATAAAAAAGTTATGGCTCTCAGAATATTGTGACACAGAAAATAGATTATTTTATTAAAAAAAGTGATGTTATTGTGCAAACGCTGCAAAGCATAAAGAAACCTATATACATATGGTATCTCCGTAATCGTAACGATCCGCAGAATAAAGTAAAATTGTCATTTACACTGTGAACACTGTAAAAAAATAAACAAAAAATCATTGTCAGAATTGCTGGTTTTTGGTCATCTGGCTTGCAAAAAAAATGGAATAAAAAGTTATACATTTTTTTGCATGTACCCCAGGATGGTACTAATGAAAACTACAGATTGTTCCGCAACAAATAAGCCCTCACACAGCTCCGGTGGTGAAAAAATAAAAGAGTTTGGGTTCTCAGAATATGACGATGTAAAATATGCAGTGTGTTCAAAAAGCGGATAAGATCGGGCGCCATTTATCAGTGCGACACCGGCCATATATCTCTGAAATATTATTTATTTACCGCATTATTATACCCTCTTATTATGCCGTGATGTACTCTGCACAGATTACATGTACCCCCACATTATAAACTGAAATACAAGTAAAACCCCAAACAACTACTACCAAGCAAAATCTGCGCTCCAAAAGAAAAATGGTGCTCCCTCCCTTCTGAGCCCTGGAGCATGCCCAAAGAGCAATTTGCACCCACATGCATGGCATCGCCATACCCGGGAGAACCTGCTTAACGTTTTATGAGGTATTTCTCTTCAGTGGCACAAACTGGGCACAACATATTATGCACTAAAATGGCATATCAGCGGAAAATTGCAATATTCACACCATCCTCTGTGCATTAACCCCTTTGCTTACTATGACGTAATAGCACGTCATTGTGGGGGGGGGGGGTTAATGTATGGAGCTGGCTCACGTGCTGAGCCGGCTCCATACGCTGCGGGTGTCAGCTGTGTATTACAGCTGACACCCGGGACTAACGGACAGGAACAGCGATCGTGCTGTACCAGAAGCCTGTAAAATGAGTATTGCAGTGTATTATACCAGCAATCCAATGAACGCTGGTTCAAGTCCCCTAAGGGGACTAATAAAATGGGTAAAATAATTACAGTTATTAGTAGTGACAATTTTTTTTTTTTTAAAGTAAAAAAAAACAAACTTTACCCAGTTTTCTTCTAAAGTAATGTGAAAAATTAAACAAAATTGGTATCGCTACGTCCCTAAAAGTCTGAACTATTACAATATACCATTATTTAACTCACACGGTGAACACCGTAAAAAATTAAATTAATAATTAAAACCTCCAAAATGGCTTTTTTTTGTCAACTTAGCTGTAAAAAAAAAATTTAATACAACTTTTTGATCACTCTTTTTGTATCGAAGTAGTACCAATAAAAACTAAAGCTTGACCCGCAAAAAATAATCCCTAACAAAGCCCAATCGACTGAAAAAAAAAAAAAAGTTACAGCTCTCAGAATGTGGTGAAACAAAACAATTTTTTATTTAAAAAAATAAATTTTTCTTTGTAAAAGTAGTAAAATATAAAAAAAACTATATAAATTTGGTATCACCGCAATTGTATTGAGCCGCGGAATAAAGTAAAGTTTACGTTTTTACCGCACGGCGAAAGCCATAAAAACGAAACCACAAAAAAATGGAGGAATCACAGTTTTTTCCAATTTCAGCCCGCAAAGAATTTTTTTTCGGTTCCCCAGTACATTTTATGGTACTTTGGATGGTGTCAATAGAAACTTCAACTCCTCCTGCAAAAAAATAAGCCCTCACACCACTCTACTGACGGATTAATAAAAATAGTTATTGCTCTTCGAATGCGGATAGTGAAAAACGAAAATAAGAAAGCAAAAAATGAATCAGTCCTGAAAGGGTTAATTAGTTTCTAATGAAAAATGTATGACCACATGTGGGGTATTTCCATACTCGGGTGAAATTGCTTTACAAATGTTGGGGTGTTTTGTCTCCTTTATTCTTTGTGAAAATGAGAAAATTCAACATTTTAGCGGAAAAAAATGTTGAAATTCATTTTCGTGGCCTAATTCTAATAAATTCTACAAAAGACCTGTGGGGTCTAAATGCTCACTATGACCCTAGAAAAATTCTGATTTGGTCCCTCCAGGGTGTTGCAAACGTGACATGGCACCGAAAACCATTTCAGCAAAATCCATGCTCCAAAATCCAAATGGTGCTCCTTCCCTTCTGAGCACTGCTATGGGTCTAAACAGCAGTTTGTTACCACATATCAGGTATTGCCGTAATCAGGAGAAATTGCTTTACAAATGTTGTCGTTCTTTTTTTCTTTTATTCCTTGATTTTCATTTTCACGGCCTAATTCCACTAAATTCTGCAAAAAAACCTGTGGGGTCAAAATGCTAACTTTACCCCTAGAAAAATTCCTTGAGGCGTGTAGTTTCCAAAATGGGGTAACTTTTGGGGTGTTTCCACTGCTTTGGTCCCTCCAGGGCAGTGCAAATGAGACATGGCACCGAAAACCATTCCAGCAAAATCTGTTTTCTAAAATTGCTCCTTCCCCTCTGAGCCCTGCTGTGGGTTAAATCAGCAGTTTATTACCACACATGGGGTATCGCCATAATCGGGAGACATTGCTTTACAAATGTTGGGGTGCATTTTCTTCTTTATTCCTTGTAAATATTAAAAATATCTATGTTTTTCAGAAAAAAAGTAGATTTTTATTTTTACAGACTAATTCCAATATATTTAGCAAAAAACCTGTGTGGTCAAACTGCTAACTATATCCGTAAATTCCTTGAGAGGTGTAGTTTCCAAAGTGGGGTAACTTTTGGGGTGTTTCCACTGTTTTGGCACCACAAGACCTCTTCAAACCTGACAAAGTGCCTAAAACATATTTGAAAAAAAAAGGAGGCCCAAAATGCACTAGGTGCTCCTTTGCTTCTAAGGCCTGTGCTTCAGTTCATTACGAGACTAGAGCCACATGTGGGATATTTCTAACAACTGCAGAATCTGGTCAATAAAATATTGAGTTGCATTTCTCGGGTAAAACCTTCTGTGGTACAAATTTTTTTTATTACATATTAATTTCAGCAAAAAAATATTACATTTGTAAATTTCACCTCTATTTTGCTTTAATTCCTGTGAAACACCTAAAGGGTAAAAACACTATAAATGCTGATTTGAATACTTTGAGGGGTGCAGTTTTCAAAATGGGGTGATTTATGGGAACTTTCTAATATATAAGGCCCTCAAAGCCACTTCAGAACTGAACTGGTCCCTGAAAAAATAGCCTTTTGACATTTTCGTTAAAATATGATAAATTGCTGCTAAAGTTCTAAGCTTTGTAACCTCCTAGAAAAATAAAAAGACGTTCAAAAAACTATGCAAACATAAAGTAGACATATGGGAAATGTTAACTAGTAACTATTTTGTGTGGTATTACTATCTGTTTTAGAACCAGATACGTTTTAATTTAGAAAAATGCTAACTTTTGCACATTTTCTAAAAATGTTGCTGTTTTTCAGAAATAAATACTGAATTTATCGAACAAATCTTTTAACTAACATAAAGTACAATATGTCACGAGAAAACAATCTCAGAATCGCTTGGAAAGGTCAAAGCATTCCAAAGTTATTACCACAAAAAGTTGTCGGGTCCGTATTTCAGGGTGGCTTCCGTCCCCTGTTATTTCACATCGAATAACCACCTCTGTAAATTGAAAGCTGAAGGCATGCCTGGAAAGAAGTACACCACACAGACAAATGCTGGTAGACATCTTTCCCTCAGTCAAGCAGGAAGCGAACTGCCCTTTATTCAGAACAAACAAACACAGAAAAAGACACATGCCTCCTCCCTAGAGATGTGGGAGTGCCCAAGCCCCCACCGGCTTCTCAGCTGCAAGTTCTTCTGTACACTCCTCTTGCATTCCAGGGGCGGTGTCTTCCATAGGTGTGTCTGACATGAACAAAGAACTTATTATATATCAGTATATTACACAAAGAACTGAAATGTATATACATATGTGTGAGGATAATATTTTGCAAACAATATACATGGTAATGATCCCTGACAAAGTAACACGTCAGATTTGAAAAAAATCAGCTGTGTCCTGAAGGCCAAAACAGGCTGTGTCCTGAAGGGGTTAAGATAGGGAAATTAGAATGTAAGCCCCATTGGGGATGGGTCTGGTGTATGAGCTTTTTTACAATGGCCAATTATCAGGCAAACGAGCGTTCAAAAAATGCTCGTTCCCGATAATTACCTTGTGAAAATAGGGCAACGATCCACCGATGAATGATCAAACGCTCGTTCATCTGCTGATCGTATCATTTCTGCAGCCTAAAACATTATTGTTGTCGTCAGCACATCTCCTTGTGTAAACAGGGATACATGCTGCTGATATGATAGAATTGTATGGAGACGAGTGATCGAAGAAATGATCGCTCGTTCCCATTCTTGCTCCTTGTGAAAGGATCAAACGAGAGCGCCGATCAACGAGCCGTCTCGTTGATCGGCGCTCGTTTACATGGCCTTCGTCGGGCCATGTAATAGGATCCTCTGTTTATAGTGACAATTTCTGTACAGATGTGTAGTAAAATGTTGGTACTATATAAGCAACATAAATAAATGATATGGCCATCATACAGTATTTTAATGATTTCATGTTATCTAAATTTTACATTTACACTTTTGTACATGTTAAAAGTTTTTTAAATTTGTAATAAAAATATAATTAATGAAAGAAAGACAATTATCTTTGCAATATCGGTCAACATTCATGAAATCACCACATTTTTGACACATTAAAAGAAATTGCCTGACCCTTTAGTGTGAACCAAAGATTATTATTTTATTGAGTTCCTACTGTACATGACAGGGCAGCAAACCTTTATTAAGCGTGAAAATCTTGTGATAAAAACAAGTTATAACATTTGATAAATCTGACATTCAGAAGTTAAATTGATAAAAAAAAACACTTCTGCTACAATATGTATCAGGTTTGTCCATCGTTGAGTCTATTTTTCTTGCACTCTGGATCTTATAACCCTACATTATAAATGATAGATGAGTGAGTTCAGATTGATCTGGCTTCTGACCCTATGTCAACTCTTCTAGAGCAATATATCACACTAGAGTCCACGTGTGGTGTGTGTCAAATCTGAGGAATATAAAAATGGATGACACCTGGATTAACCGCCATCAAAAGTTCAGAAGAGTTATGTAAGGACAGTAAAATGGAATGATACAGAGAATAACAGGGGGATGGAAGTCATGGAAAATGGTAAGTTGCTTTACTGTTTAATAACATGTATTAGAGATAGAAAAACGTAATGATGGTAATATCTCTGGTCCTATTAGGTAGTCAGGGAAGAGGGCCAGTAAATGTGTGTTTCACCCGTTTCTGCTTGGGTCAAAAGTACTCTATGGCCCCAGAACATGGGGTGATTTTCCCCAGGTTTACATACTGAATACTCTACAGTGGGGGAACTTGAAAGATGTACTAATGTACTGGTGGAGGCCGTTATTAAAAGCAGATGTACTTACATAATCTGGGTCAAGAATTGGCACTACGGGAAGTATTCAGAGGCACAAAATGGTTAGGAACAGGCACAGAAAAGAACCGGAAAGATTGGCGCGGTGCAAAATCAGGTGTCAAAGGGGTAGTTAGGACCAGGCACATAGTCATCTACAGAGAGTGGGTAACAAGGGCACCAGATCACAAGATAGAAGGGAGGTCACATGAAGTTTGGTTACTAAGAGATCAGGAAGTCGGTTAACATAAATTGGGGGGAATTTTTTTAGGGAATTCTGTCACTGTCAAACTAACACACAGATTTATATATGTAATGGGCACCGATCCTACTCCCTGCAGACGCCATCTATTTGCCTCTCCATGGCGATCTCTGACTTTGCAATGTCCCTCCATCTTTCCGAGCTGGTTGCTCTCTCCATCAACGCCACTCTCCTCCTTTACTTTGCAGTGTGTGCCAAAAATTAATCCCCATCTATTCCGAGATCCAAAATTTTTCACCTACACACCTACCATGCCTGAGGAATTACATTTCTTCCTGGCTTGCTAGAGTTACCCTATGCTATACTTAGTTTGGATTTCCTGTGATTGACCTCTGCTTGTACCTTTGACTATCCTTGCCTGCCACCTACCCATACCTCTTATTTGTGACCTGTGACGAACTTCTGCCGCCTGCCCTGATCTTTGACTCTGCCAACTATGAGTGCCCGACTGCCGCCTGCCCTGACTCTTGCTATACCTGTCCTTGCATTCTGTCTATTGATTTTGTACTACGCCTGTTTAAATTGGCCATTGCCAATGGAAACTACTCTGGTGGTAGCAACCTGGGGTTCCCCAGTAGCAAAGTCCAGATCCCTGTAAAGGGGTTCAAGGGTGAGGACCTGGAGTCCCTGTAGACTCAACTTCCCTTTTAGCCCCACCTAAAATTCCTTGGTGAGTTACAGTTTTGGAACACTGCCAGATATGTTCACTACAATATAAGCATTCTTTCAACGTCTTTGCTCTTTTTTTTTTAACTGAATTTGCAAGAAATATTCATATCAAAATGAATCGTCTGTTTCCGTCATTCTCATAGCTATTTAGTGAAACTGCAAAATCCGCAAACAAATCAGCCACGTCTGAATGTGGCCTTCCAGTACATGGTTGTAGTTATTATATTGCATGACTGCAGCTGCATTCAATCTACTCCTCACTGAGGGGGGGGGGGGTTGCAGTGAGGAGGGACTGGGGGTTCACGTCGCCCTTTTCTTGCGATCAGTGGGCTTCCCAGCAGTGATACCCCAGTCATCAGACAATTATCACCTATCCTATGGAGAGGTAATGATTTTTGATTCTGGGACAACACCTTTAAGCATTATGTGGCCATGGCAGACTCTTCTGGCCCCAACCCCGATGCATATACTGTATCTCTGACTCACGCGGATGAAGTCATCAGAGCCTCTATTTAAACCTTGCTGCTGGTTCATACCTGAGTCACTTTAGTCATTTATGTTCATCTTTTAGCCATTGCTCCTCCCTCTATTATCCAGTACCCTGAGTTTTGAGTCAGTCTCTGACTCTCGTCCTTTGGTCTGGCTATGATCTCTGTCCTCCAACTATGCTTCTGTTTGTTTACCTGACATTGCATTTTTCACCTCTTTTTATGACCTTGCATACTGTCTGTCTATGACTATTGCCGGCAGCAGCAACGATTGGAAGCTACTTTTTGAAAAAGGACCTGGTGAATGCTGTTCAATGAAGTCCAAACTCCCTTGATCGGGTCAAGGGTGAAAACTCGCGAATTCCTAAAACTCCTGAAATTAAGTTTTATACACCAAACTTTAGAAGTCCAAACGATTCCAAGTCTAACAGAATTATTAAGTAAATATTTAGACCAGCCAGGGCAACCAAATCTACTATCCCTCAAGCCCAGAATCTTATATTATTACTATTATATTATTACAATGTTTTTTCTTTATCACCTCTGTAGTTATTGGGATTATTTTTTGACTAACATATTTGAAAAACATATTTCTCCGTGCGAGGCAAACAAAAATCCAATTTCTATTTGCATCATAGTTCCTGAAATCTACTCTGTTTTTAAGATACCAAATTGGTAAAATGTTCATTGCCACAGGGAAAAGGACAATGTTTTGGCAAAGTCCCAGACTTGAAATGAGCAGTTTATACCAATGTTGTGCACAACAGAGCTCATTCCACGTAATTCCAAACCTCCCCAAGTGTGACCCCCTTGTCTGGCATTCAAAGATCCACAAACTGCCTGTTAATTAGGAGACTTATGATTTGCAACCTGCCCTGAAATTGCCAGGAAATAAAAAAATATAAAAAAAACCATTCAGAGTCTTTCAAGTACTTTGCACGCTAAGCAGGTCCAATCACAACAGCCAGCTTGTTTCAACTAATTTGGAAGTTTATATATTAAAATGTTCACTAATAATACAACCACATCAGACACGGCCTGCTAGAACATGAAACAATTCATGCGGACCTGTAGAAGAAAGAACCAAGAAGGTCATGTTCCTTGTAGCCTGACACATAATATTATATCAGCTGAGGCCATTGATGAGTTCTCAGTCTGTTTTCGATCAAGTGTATCCATTGTTTTTCTCTTGTGTTAGGGCAAGATGTTTTAATATTTTAAGGCTTGTCTAGTCTTACAATTCCATATACACATAAACTATGTACAGCATAGTTCCACTTATTTTATAGTACAGGGATGCAATCACGGATGATTGTCACAATGCAGAAAGGATCGGCTTTCCTAAATGCAGATGTAGTTAACTGCAACTTGTCTACTGGACGATAAAATGGTGTAAGGATCATGCCATCTGGAAGAAGAGAAATAACTTGAAGTTCCTGGGCCTCCATGCAAAACTTGTAACAGCGTCCCCAACTATCTTACGTCTTTAATAGTAATGGCAACCTTATATGGGGCAAATGGACCTTTTTGGTCCCCTCAGGCTCCAGAGCCTGGATGAGACTCTTTGTTTCCTATAATTCCACACCTGCTTAAAAACAAATGTCTGAAGCAGCAGATACAAAGCAGCAGCTCTAGTAATGTAGACGGGTGTAGTGTGCTGGATTCTGTACTAGAGCATAGGACAAAAACAGAAGCAGGTCGAACAGTCAGAGGTCAGCAACATGATATTAGGGCCTAAATCAGAGAACAGGAGTGAGGTCAGCAGTCTGGGTCATACCCTGGAGCAGCGATATAGTTGACGGGTAGGTATGTAGTCCGAAACTGATAATATTAAGCAAAAGCACAGGCCAGGAGCTAGGCATTAGCAGGAATGTTGAAAAGCAAGCACAGAGTGCCTCGTCATGGCAGAATTCATTGGCAGGCTGACCTCTTCCCTCTGTGTCTAGGTTGTACAAGTAAACTAAATCTTTGTGAAGAAAAACTTTCTGAGTATATTCTTTCATGGCTGGCGAGTCACCTGATTTGCACTATGCAGCTGAATGCTATTGAAGCTGCACAGATAGCAAATCGCCCTAGTCTTAACCCCTTAACGCATTGTCACGTACATGACAAGCATCAAAGGGAAGTACGAAGTGCGCTCACGGGCTGAGAGCTTCATACTCAGCCCGGTGCCAAATGTGTAATACAGTCGACACCTCATTGCAACAAGCGGAATCAAAGATAACTTTAATTCCGCCCGTTTAACCCCTTAGATGCTGTGGTCAATCGCAACCGCGGCATCTAAGGCGTTAGAAAGTGTTAGCGGCCCCCTCTGACAGCTCATCGCCCCCTCCCATGAAGCACCGATGGTTGACAATGAAGCTCCCCAGGTCTGCCATCTTTGTACTCCTATTTAGGATTAGGGCTCAATGGGAGCCTGTCTAAATAAAGATGTACTGCAATACATTATTATTGCAGCATATATTACAAGCGATCCAATGATCACTGGTTCAAGTCTCCTAGGGGGACTATAAAAACTGTTTACTTTTACTTTTTTTATATGTCCAAAAAAATAAAGACAAAAAAGTAAAAAACGGTAAAAATTTTTTTTTATTAAATTAAAAAATTAAATCCTTTTCTCATTTTCCCTTAACCCCTTAAGGACTGAGCCTGTTTTGGCCTTAAGGACACAACCTATTTTTTCAAATCTGACATGTGTCACTTTATGTGGTAATAACTCCGGAATGCTTTTACCTATCCAAGCGATTCTGAGATTGTTTTCTCGTGACACATTGGACTTTATGTTACTGGCAAAATTTGCTCGATACAGTAAATATTTAATTGAGAAAAACACCAAAATTTAGCGAAAAATTGCAAAAATTAGCATTTTTCTAAATTTATATGTATCTGCTTGTAAGACAGATAGTAATACCACACAAAATTGTTGCTAATTAACATCACCCATATGTCTACTTTAGATTGGCATTGTTTTTTGAACATTCTTTTATTTTTCTATGACATCACAAGGCTTAGAACTTTAGCAGCAATTTCTCACATTTTCAAGAAAATGTCAAAAGGCTATTTTTACAGGGGGCAGTTCAGTTGTGAAGTGGATTTTAGGGCCTTATATATTAGAAACCCTCGATAAGTCACCCCATTTTAAAAACTTCACCCCTCAAAGTATTCAAAACAGCATTTAGAAAGTTTCTTAACCCTTTAGGCTATGTTCACACTGAGTATTTTGGGGGAGGAATATCTGCCTCAAAATTCCGTTTGGAACTTTGAGGCAGATATTCCTCTCCCTGCACGCCGATTTTCACGGCAATTATCGCGCCGTTTTTCGCCAGCGGCCGCGGGCATAAAACAGCGAGATATACGCTTTCTCCTGCCTCCCATTGAAGTCAATGGGAGGTCGGAGGCGGAAGCGCCCGAAGATAGGGCATGTCGCTTCTTTTTCCCGCGAGGCAGTTTTACTGCTCGCGGGAAAAAGACGCCGACGCCTCCCATTGAAATCAATGGGAGGCGTTCTCGGGCCGTTTCTGCCGAGTTTTGCGACGCGGTTTCCGCGTCAAAAAACTCGGCAAAATACCCCGTGTGAACATAGCCTAAGATGTTTCACAGGAATTAAGGCAAAGTAGATGTGAAATGTTCAAATTTCTTTTTTTTTTTGCAGAAATTCATTTTTCATCTATTTTTTCTGTAACACAGAAGTTTTTACCAGAGAAACGCAACTCAATATTTATTGCCCAGATTCTGCAGTTTTTAGAAATACCCCACATGTGGCCCTAGTGCACTTATTGACTGAAGCACAGACCTCAGAAGCAAAGGAGCACCTAGAGGATTTTGGGGCCTCCTTTTTATTAGAAAATATTTTAGGCACCATGTCGGGTCTGAAAGGCTCTTGCGGCGCCAAAACAGTGGAAATCCCCCAAAAGTGACCCCATTTTGGAAACTATACCCCTTGAGGAAATTATCTAGGGGTATAGTTAGCATTTTGACCCCGCAGGTTTATTGCAGAAATGATTGGAAGTAGGCCGTGAAAATGAAAATCTATATTCTTTCAAAGAAAATGTAGGTTTAGCTAATTTTTTCTAGTTTCCACAAGGACTAAAAGGAGAAAATGCACCACTACTTTTGTAAAGCAATTTCTCCCGAGTAAAACAATACCCCGCATGTGGTCATAAACGGCTGTTTGGATACACCGCGGAGCTTTGAAGGGAAAGAGCGCCATTTGTCTTTTGGAGCTCAAATTTAGCAGGAATGGTTTGCGGAGACCACGTTGCATTTGCAAAGCCCCTAAGGGACCAAAACAGTGAAAACACCAAAAAACTGACTCCATTTAGGAAACTACACCCCTTGAAGAATCCATCTAGGGGTGTAGTGAGCATTTTGAACCCACAGGGGTTTCATAGATTTTATTAGAATTGGGCAGTGAAGATAAAAAAAAAATCATTTTTTTTTTTTTTTTTTTTTTTTTTTTTTTTTTTTTCCAATAAGACGTAGCTTTAGCTTAAAATTTTTCATTTTCTCAACACATAAAGGAATAAAAGGGGGGCGGAGCTAACCGCACTGTGAGATGGTCGCTTGATCCCGGCGCTCCTCACTGAGACGCAGACTTCCACGGCTGGAGGGCTTTTAAGTACACGATAATGGTCCGTACAAGTCGGGACAAATCGTGTGACTCCCGGGGGACCCCGAAAACCGGTAAAACGCAGTCGGAGATGGAGAAATTCCTCCATAAAAAGCATCTCTCCCCGGCCGGGAAAAGCAAGATGGCGCCGGAGAAATCACTCCCGCCGGAAATAAGCCGCGACGATGATTCTGATGAAGAGAGCTCCTGTACGCACTCTGATGCTGGAGGTGGGTCAGATCCATTACCTATCACTAGAGCTTTCTTGAAAAAAGCACTGGCTAGCGCGATGTCCCCAGTATTAAAGGAACTGTCTTCCATTAAAGCGGACATACAGCATGTGGGGCAAAGAGTGGCAGTACTGGAGGACACTCAATCCGCCATTATGCAACAAGTGGAGGCCGTGCAAGGTGCAGTAGCTTCACATGTCTCCCATCTAAATCATACTTATCTACAGTTGGAGGATCAGGAGAACCGCAGCAGGCGGAAAAATGTCAGGTTGAGAGGCATCCCAGAGACGGTATCCACAGAGGAGATCTTGCCAACAGTGAGGATCATTTTCTCGACCATTCTGGGACAGGAAAAAGCGGCGCAGGTCATTATTGAGAGAGCCCATCGGGCATTACGACCTAAGCCATCTCGAGACGAACCTCCCAGAGATGTTATCTGCGGTCTGCTCAATTTTTTGGACACGTCTGCCATTCTCTCGGCTGCACGAGTGATTCCCGACTTGGCATTTGAGGATAGCAAGATACTGGTCTTCCAGGATCTAGCTGCCAGCACCCTGGCCAAAAGACGGCTGCTGAAGCCCTTGACCGAAGCTTTGAGGCTAAGGAAGATACCCATGCGATGGCTGTTCCCGTTCGGCCTGGCGATCCTGAGGGAGGGTCGACAGATCACTATCAGGACGCCAGAAGACCTCGCTAAAGCCTGGCCGAAAATAGGCATGGAGAAAATCGACATACCGGACTGGATGCCGATACAGCGAGATGTCCCGACATGCGAGGTCCCTGATCCGCACACTTGGCAGAAACCCCGGAAGTTTAAGGCCCCACGTAGCAACACAAGGAGAGGGTTTGGACAGCAACTGGAAGCCCCATGAGCCCGTTCGGGGCCCCCGCTAGAGGGGATTTGACCACTTTATATCCTTTACTTTTTGGCTAAGTTGTTATAAGATTTATGCCCTGTCACTGTGTTGTTATGATGTTCATCAGCACGTACACCCTCCTTTTATGGCACAAGATTTGTAGATTATATGGAAGTCTGTGTTCTCTCTTAACATTGAATGAGGTTGGTTCCCTCGTTTCACCCCCCTTGCAACTCTGTAGTCGGGCCACGACATCTTAAGACAAGGGACATCCTCTGTGGGATAGGAGGTTCCCCCTTAATACCTTTTTGCCTATGGAATGTCGTTGCCTCGCTACATCTTTTTCTATTTTTTCTTTTGTATATAGTTATATGTGTGTTTTGCATCCCTCCGGTGTTCACGCCTACATTGTATTATGAAGCTAATTGTTTTCTGAATGGGTCATGGCCCCGATTACTTTCTTGACACTGAATGTAAATGGGTTTGGGACACCGCAAAAGAGGTCTCAGGTGTTCAAAATGTTTAAACAGGATAAGCCGGACGTCTTGATGTTGCAGGAGACTCATTTCCGCCATGAGAGGTTACCCCGCTTGCCGTTGTCCTCGTACAGCCAGTGGTTCCATAGTACCCATACATCGGCCTCTAGAGGTGTGACTGTAGGTATTCATAAAGATTTTCCATTCAAAGTAGAAGTTTCAAAGGCTGATCCGGCAGGCCGATATATTTTTCTTAAGGGTTCTCTCTGCAACACCAAGATGACTATAGCATGTTTGTATGCCCCCAATGATAAACAGATTCCGTGGTTGCTTAAGACATTACGTATACTTAAGAGTTTTGGGGAGGGGATGTCAGTTGTGGGAGGGGATCTAAATGTGGCGCTGGAACCTGATCTCGACTCTACTTCGACCGCCCGTGTGTTCACTCATCGAGCTATGCACAAACTTAAATTGATGTTATATAACTGCCAGCTAACGGATGTATGGCGTCTCTCCCATCCACAGGAAAGAGACTATACATTTTATTCACATCGACATAAAGTATATCGCAGACTAGACTACATCTTTATGTCTACGCCGTGCCTTTCGAATTTGCAGTCAACTTCCATAGGGCATATTACAGTTTCAGATCATGCCCCGGTGCTGGCTACAATACATGTTCGAGATCTGCCGGTCAGATCTTGGTCTTGGCGGCTTAATGACACGATACTCTCAGATGAGGTGCACACGGGGGTCTTGGGTGCGAAATTGGAGGAATATTTTTGTCTAAATAGTACACCTGATGTAACAGTGCCAGTAATATGGGAAGCCCATAAAGCATTTATCCGAGGTGAATTCATTGCATTATGCTCTCGTTTGAAGAAGGATAGGAATAAGAAAATGCAGTCTTTGCTGGCGCAGATCTCGGCTCTTGAACGACTACACCAGCAAACTCTGACAGCTCCATTACGCAAGGAATTGGACTCCCTCCGTCATAATCTTAAAGATATGCTAAATATACAGACAGCAAAGGCCTTTCAGAGACTCAAATGTCGTATATATTTACATGGGGACAGGGGCTCAAAATTGATGTCCAAAATGCTCAAGACTCAAACGGAGAAATCCTTTGTTTCCTCTGTTAAGACTGCCTCGGGTCAGCGGGTTTCTACCACTCCTCAAGTGGCCGAAGCCTTTAGACAGTTCTACGCTAACTTATACAATCTAGACGCTCAAGGTCCAGCGAGTTCATTAGCCTCAGCACACGAAGACAGAGAAGTGGCGGTTCGGTCTTTCCTCAGCAAACTGACTTTTCCCCAATTATCAGATAGTGAAAATACATCCCTATTGGCCCCCTTCACGATAGAAGAGTTGCAGACCAGTTTAACGAGCATACCCTCGGGGAAATGTCCAGGGCCAGATGGACTACCCATCACGTATTACAAAAAATTTAGTAGCATACTTCTCCCACACTTTCTGGAGGTATGTAATTCTCTCCTGAGTGGTTCTTCCCTCCCGCCGCAGGCTCTGGAAGCCTTCATTACTCTCATTCCAAAAGAAGGAAAGAGTCCTGATGACTGTGCAAGCTATAGGCCGATTTCACTGTTAAACACAGATGTGAAGTGGTGGGCCAAACTACTGGCTAGCAGAATAGCTAAATTTTTACCGAAATTGATAGCAGAAGAGCAGGTGGGTTTTGTTCCGCGGCGGGAAGGGAAGAATAACATCACTAGAGTTATTAATGCGATACACCTCGCGCGAAGGAAGAGGGTTCCTCTTGTCCTTTTAGGAACTGACGCTGAAAAGGCCTTCGATAGGGTCGACTGGAGGTTTATCCAAAGTGCCTTAGAAAAATTTAAGTTTCCCCAGCCCTTTATAAGTGCCATATTCTCCTTATACTCAAAGCCTTCAGCCAAAATTAGAGTAAATGGAATATTGTCAGCCCCTTTCTTCATAAAAAATGGCACCAGACAGGGCTGTCCTCTCTCCCCGGCTCTTTTTATTTTGGCCCTAGAGCCACTGTTATTATATATTAGACAACATGAAGAGGTTAGAGGATTGAAGGTAGGGGCGGTAGAGCATAAAATTGCAGCATTCGCTGATGATCTCCTTTTATTTATCACCAACCCACTGTCGGCTCTGCCGCACCTACTGACGCTGTTCGATAAGTTTGGTTTCGTTTCCAACTTCAAAATAAATCTTAGCAAGTCGGAAGCGTTAAATATCAATGTCTCCTCCCGGATCATTCTTAAACTGCAAAATTGCACCCCCTTCAGGTGGCCATCCGGGGCTATAAAATTTCTGGGGGTTATGATTCCTGCTGACCTGAGGGAGCTCTTTAGTCTCAATTATAAAGCCCTTTTTGCTAAGATCCGTAAGCAATTGTTATCCATGAGAATCCCGTTTATGTCGTGGTTTGGTAGGAAGAACTTACTCGCCACTTATATACTTCCGCAGATTACGTACCTGGTGTGTGCTTTACCTATAGAGGTTCCGAAGAGCTACTTCAGGAATTTCAAATCCCTATTCATTTCCTTTTTATGGGGCTCTAAGAGATCCAGACTAGCATACTCCTTCCTGATACAAAAGAAGGAGCAAGGGGGCATCTCCCTACCGGATCTGGAAACTTATTTTATAGCGAACCATTTAGCCCGCTGGACGCAACTGGCAGACGGGGGTAATACCTCTCTGTCTGTGGTTATGGAAAGATCCCTCATGGGACCAGAGATGTTGGGATTGCTATGGGTTCGATCTGCCTCGTACTCCTCAAAGGGATACTTGAGCCCAATCACTAAGGGAACGATGGCGGTGTGCCACACGGCAAAAGCCTTGAATATGTCAAAACAGCTCCTCTCGCCTCTTGCTCCTTTGAGTGTCTTGCCCTCATATTTGGGTAGACCGTCCGATAGAACAGCGGATTTTTGGAGGTGCTTAAATAAGGTACAAGTATCTGAATTGTGGGAACTAGATGGGCCGCCCGACTTGCAATCGGTTTTTAAGGGACGGGATCTGAAGCAACCAAACGCACTACAAATGGCAGATTATACAACTACCATTGGTATGTTCAAAGCTCAATCACCTCCATTAAAAGTAGACCCGACCTGGCTAGAAAATTACATATTATTACCGGCCACCCCGTCTAAAGTTCTGTCTAAATTGTATAAAGGCATTCTATTGGAGACATCTTCGCAAAAACCTCATTTTGTGAGACAATGGGAAAGGGATTTGGGCTTGTCTCTCTCCAAAGAGGAAGTAGGGTTTATATTGAAAGCCGCTCAGGGGTTTTCTAAGTGTGTACGTATACAAGAAAATTCCTACAAGCTGGTAACACGTTGGTACCGAATAGAGATGAGCGAACCGGGACAACCGAACCCGGTTTCGGTCCGAACTTCAGGAAAAGTTCGGTTCGCAGCGAATCCGAACTTTACCGGGTTCGGCCGAACCCGTTTTGACCGAACCCGGCTACATTTTGGCGCCTGCCACATGTTACATCTAAAATGGAGGATTACAGAAGATCACCTGACATCAGGCTACCCCATAATGCCTTGCAAACGGCTCTCCCAGCCTATCGGGAGGCAGCATAGGGGCGGGCTCAAGCCTGCAATAAAAGTCTATGCACGGAGCTCAGCGGCCATTTTACAGACAGGAGCTGTAGGAATAGCATCTCTGTGCAGTAAGGGAAAGCTTTAGGAATCTAAAAGGCAGGAATTCAGAAATCGAAGGGGCTCATCCACTACTCACTACTCAGCCAGTGTGTGAATACGCTTTTATAAGGGGCTCATCCCCGTTGCATCCAACTTGCAATACAGGCAGCCTAGTAGTACTATAAGGCCCAGCATTCCCTGAGTGCACTGCAGCGAGGCTGATTGAAATTCTCATTCATTGCCATTTGCCAAGCCAGTGTCCGTGTGTGAATACGCTTTTAAAAGGGGCTCATCCCTGGAATAACAATCCAACTTGCCATACAGGCAGCCTAGAAGTACTACAACGCCCAGCATTCCCTGAGTGCACTGCAGCGAGGCTGATTGAAATTCTCATTCATTGCCATTTGCCAAGCCAGTGTCCGTGTGTGAATACGCTTTTAGAAGGGGCTCATCCCCATTGCATCCAACTTGCAATACAGGCAGCCTTTGTAGTAGTGGTAGTAGTAGTACTACAAGGCCCAGCATTCCCTGAGTGCACTGCAGCGAGGCTGATTGAAATTCTCATTCATTGCCATTTGCCAAGCCAGTGTCCGTGTGTGAATACGCTTTTAAAAGGGGCTCATCCCTGGCCGTTATTAACAGGATAACAATCCAACTTGCCATACAGGCAGCCTAGAAGTACTACAACGCCCAGCATTCCCTGAGTGCACTGCAGCGAGGCTGATTGAAATTCTCATTCATTGCCATTTGCCAAGCCAGTGTCCGTGTGTGAATACGCTTTTAAAAGGGGCTCATCCCTGGAATAACAATCCAACTTGCCATACAGGCAGCCTAGAAGTACTACAACGCCCAGCATTCCCTGAGTGCACTGCAGCGAGGCTGATTGAAATTCTCATTCATTGCCATTTGCCAAGCCAGTGTCCGTGTGTGAATACGCTTTTAAAAGGGGCTCATCCCTGGAATAACAATCCAACTTGCCATACAGGCAGCCTAGTAGTACTACAAGGCCCAGCATTCCCTGAGTGCACTGCAGCGAGGCTGATTGAAATTCTCATTCATTGCCATTTGCCAAGCCAGTGTCCGTGTGTGAATACGCTTTTAGAAGGGGCTCATCCCCATTGCATCCAACTTGCAATACAGGCAGCCTTTGTAGTAGTGGTAGTAGTAGTACTACAAGGCCCAGCATTCCCTGAGTGCACTGCAGCGAGGCTGATTGAAATTCTCATTCATTGCCATTTGCCAAGCCAGTGTCCGTGTGTGAATACGCTTTTAAAAGGGGCTCATCCCTGGAATAACAATCCAACTTGCCATACAGGCAGCCTAGTAGTACTACAAGGCCCAGCATTCCCTGAGTGCACTGCAGCGAGGCTGATTGAAATTCTCATTCATTGCCATTTGCCAAGCCAGTGTCCGTGTGTGAATACGCTTTTAGAAGGGGCTCATCCCCATTGCATCCAACTTGCAATACAGGCAGCCTTTGTAGTAGTGGTAGTAGTAGTACTACAAGGCCCAGCATTCCCTGAGTGCACTGCAGCGAGGCTGATTGAAATTCTCATTCATTGCCATTTGCCAAGCCAGTGTCCGTGTGTGAATACGCTTTTAAAAGGGGCTCATCCCTGGCCGTTATTAACAGGATAACAATCCAACTTGCCATACAGGCAGCCTAGAAGTACTACAACGCCCAGCATTCCCTGAGTGCACTGCAGCGAGGCTGATTGAAATTCTCATTCATTGCCATTTGCCAAGCCAGTGTCCGTGTGTGAATACGCTTTTAGAAGGGGCTCATCCCCATTGCATCCAACTTGCAATACAGGCAGCCTTTGTAGTAGTGGTAGTAGTAGTACTACAAGGCCCAGCATTCCCTGAGTGCACTGCAGCGAGGCTGATTGAAATTCTCATTCATTGCCATTTGCCAAGCCAGTGTCCGTGTGTGAATACGCTTTTAAAAGGGGCTCATCCCTGGAATAACAATCCAACTTGCCATACAGGCAGCCTAGTAGTACTACAAGGCCCAGCATTCCCTGAGTGCACTGCAGCGAGGCTGATTGAAATTCTCATTCATTGCCATTTGCCAAGCCAGTGTCCGTGTGTGAATACGCTTTTAAAAGGGGCTCATCCCTGGAATAACAATCCAACTTGCCATACAGGCAGCCTAGTAGTACTACAAGGCCCAGCATTCCCTGAGTGCACTGCAGCGAGGCTGATTGAAATTCTCATTCATTGCCATTTGCCAAGCCAGTGTCCGTGTGTGAATACGCTTTTAAAAGGGGCTCTGAAATGTCTGGGAAAAAAAAGGTTGTGAAAGGACGGGGTAGAGGAAGAAACACCCATGCCGTCTCCTCTTCCAGTCCAAATGTTGGATCTGTTGGTGCCAGACCCAGTAGCAGCATTTGTGGCACAAGACATGTGCCCAGTTCCACTAGTAGCAGCTGCCATGTGCCTGCTAGTAGTAGTATCAGCAAGCCAGACTTGTCCATCTCCTCCGGTGGGCGGGTTACTTTAGACAATACGGCCATTGTGGACTGGTTGGCTGGCTCGCGGTCATCTCAGCAGGAAGACTCTGACGATCTGGCTTCAAGCCAGGTTTCGTTGGATTCCAGATCCTCTACAGTTCCTTGGCACGGTGACAGTAGTAATATAGGTATTTCTAGCGTTTCCATTCCATCATCTATGTCTTCGCTCCCCCTTCCTAGCGGGAAGCCATCTTTCCTGAGAGTCCTAAGAGACATCTCCTCGGGTGCGAAGGAAGATACTGAACAACATAGTGATGATGATGATTTGTTTTCCGCGAGTCAGCCAACGGAGTGTGTTGCGGCGGTGGTGGAGGTGGAAGCGGTGACCGAGACGCATAGCTGCGGTAGTGGGGGTGTTGGTGGTGGTAGCCGTGGTGGCAGACGCAGTAATGAGGGGGGGCATGGAGCCCGCCATGATGTCACATCACATTCACAACACAGTGACAGAAGTGGCGGGGATGATGAGGAAGGCTATGATGATGATGTTGTTTTAGACAGGACGTGGGAACCAGGTGACGAGGTGATGACGGCGTCAGAGGAGGAGGGTAGTAGTGGCGGCACTGGATGTGATAAACAGCCAAGCCGAGGTAGGGGCAGAAGTCAATCTGCAAAACGTTGCAGCGGTAGGGTCAGCTCAGGAGCCGGTGACGGCGACACAGATGCTGGTGTAGGTTCCCGAAAAAAGCCTGCCAGACAAGGGGCAAGCTCGGGTGGTTGTGGTGGTGGTGGTGGTGGTGGACGTGGTACTACCTCTTTACGGTACTCTGCCGTGTGGCAATTTTTCTGTACCTTCCCAGAGGAGGAAAACATGGCACAGTGCCGTATCTGCAAGCAGAAAGTAAGGCGTGGGCAGGGCAGCAATGTAGGAACTACTGCTCTACGTAAACACATGGAACGGCATCACAAGGCCATGTGGGACAATCAACATGCCCCACCATCATGTACATCTAATGAAGACCCCTCTTCCGCTGCTGCTGCTGCTCCGAGTCCCTGTCATCTAAGTAGTAGCCAGGCCTTATCCACCATGTCGTTGTCATCATCATCATCACTGTCATCTAGTGCTCCTCCTATGTCCCGTCAGTTATCCATTACGGAATCGTTGTCCAATAAGCAACAATATATACCCAGTCATCCACTTGTCGTGCGGCTTAATTCACACCTGGCAAAGTTGTTGGTGGTGCAGTCGCTGCCATACCACCTGGTCGACTCCGCCGGCTTCAAGCAATTGATGGCGTGCGCTCAGCCTAGGTGGCGAATACCTAGCCGACATTACTTCTCCAAAACAGCTGTCCCTGCCTTGCACAAGCATGTGGAGGAAAAGGTGTCCAAGTCCTTGCAATTATCCGTGTGCAGCAGGGTACATGCCACCGTCGACACGTGGAGCAGCAACTATGGGCAGGGACAGTACATGTCTTTCACGGCCCACTGGGTCAATATTTTGCAGTCCGATGCACCACCGCAGCAATGCCAGGCATTACCACCTCCACGCTTGTATGTTTCTAGTTCAACTCCGGACACCAGGCGCCTACCATCCTTCTCCTCCTACTCCTCCTCCTCCTCCTTGCCTTCCTCCTTGGAGGTCTTCCCGTCCCCGACAGGACACAGCGTATCTTCCACTCCTCCTCCCTCCTCTTTTCATAGGTGCAAGGTGAAGCGCCACAACGCTGTCTTACACCTGCTGAGCCTGGGCGAGAAAAGCCACACAGGGCAGGAGCTGCTGCTGTGCATCAAGGAGGAAATCGCACGCTGGCTGTCTCCTCTGAAACTCACACTGGGCAATGTTGTCTCTGATAACGGCAAGAACGTTGTGGCTGCACTGCGTCTAGGTCACCTGACACACGCTCCTTGCATGGCACATGTGATCAATCTGGTCATAACACGCTTCTTAAAGTCATATGTTGGTTTGAAGGGTGTGCTGGCCATGTCCAGGAGGGTTTGCGTTCGCTTTAGACGTTCGTATGCATTTAAGCACGCCCTCCTGGACTTGCAGCGTCAAAACAATCTCCCAGAACACAGCCTGATTTGCGACGTTCCAACACGATGGAATTCCACCCTGCACATGTTGGACCGTCTGTACGAACAGCGGAAAGCCGTGAATGATTTCCTGATGCAGCAGACGGGCAGCGTTTGGAGCCAGTGTAATTTCGAGCTCAGGCACTGGCAGCTGGTTAGAGACGCATGTCGCGTTTTGAGGCCCTTTGAAGAGGCCACACGATTTGTGAGCCGTGACGCTAGCGGAATGAACGATGTTATGCCGCTGATATTCATTATGGAGCAAACGCTCACAGCGATGATTCAGCAAAGGATGGAGGAAGGATCACATCTGGCTATGGATGTTGAGGAGGAGGAGGAGGATGAGGAAACAGGACCTGAAGAGGAGCTGGATTTGGAGATGGAATCACAGGAAGGGATAGGGGACGAGGCAGCCGCACAACATGACAGTGATGGTGGTGATGACGAGTCTGACGACGACCTTGATGATGGACAACCATGGCAGTATGGGGCGGAGATGGAACCAACCGGGCCCTCTGAAACGCTGGCCAGGATGGCGAGCTGTATGCTTCGTTACTTGCGCGCTGACTGTCGTATTGTTAGCATGAAGCAAAGAGATGACTACTGGATAGCCACACTTTTAGACCCTCGGTATAAAGCCAGAATGGGGGAGTTTTTTGCGCCTTCCGAGAGGGAGGCAAAATTGGCTTATTATAGAGAGAAGCTATGCAGCCAGCTTGTCATGGCTTTCAAACGGCAGACACCCGCTGCAAGCATGTCTGACCGGGGGGCCACTCTCCGCTCCCCACTGTCTCATCGTTCCACCGCCTCTGGCAGAGCTACCTCTGCAATAGGCGGCAGCCGTGGCAGCAGCGGCAGCAGCAGCAGCAGCAGCAGCCAATTCAGTTTGGAAAATATGATGACAACATTTTTACATCCAATACCCCGACCTGACACACATCGTAGCACTAGTCACCAAAGGGATGTTCACCATCTCCAGGTGCAGCACCTAAACAACCAGGTTCACTCGTACTTGGACTGTGCCCTTTCTCCGTCAGAAATGCTGATCCCAGACCCCATGGACTTCTGGGTCAGCAGATTGGATCATTGGCAAGAACTGGCCCAGTTTGCCATGGGTGTACTGTCTTGTCCACCCTCCAGTGTAGCGTCAGAGAGGGTATTCAGCGCAGCAGGGGGCTTCGTCACCCCTAAGCGAACAAGATTGTCCGCCAACAGCTTGGAAAATCTCACGTTTCTGAAAATGAATCAAGCGTGGATCGGTGAGGATTTTAAAACCCCTGTGCCTGATGCCACTGATTAGATCTTACATTGCTGCTGCTGCTGCCGCCTGCTACTGCCGCCTGCTACTATGGGATTCTGTCCTGTCCACTCTTTTTTTAATGTGCCGCTGTTGGTGCTGCAGCTGCTACTACTTCTACCACCAATCCACCCCAGTGCCGTCTGCTACAAGCAGGCCTGCCCCACCAGAGGGCTTTGTCCTGTGACTCTCCAGTCTCTTTTTTTAATGTGCTGCTACTACTGCTACTACTGCTTGCACCCTTGCTGTCTGTGTTGGCTAGTACCTCTACTACCACCAATACACCTACACTGCCATCTGCTACAAGCAGGCCTGAGGCCTGCCCCACTACAGGGCTTTGTCCTCCTGTGACTGTCCAGTCTCTTTTTTTAATGTGCTGCTACTACTGCTACTACTGCTTGCACCCTTGCTGTCTGTGTTGGCTACCTCGACTACTACCACCAATACACCTCCACTGCCGCCCGTCTGCTACAAGCAGGCCTGAGGCCTGCCCCACCACAGGGCTTTGTCCTCCTGTGACTGTCCAGTCTCTCTTTTTTTTAATGTGCTGCTACTACTGCTACTACTGCTTGCACCCTTGCTGTCTGTGTTGGCTACCTCTAATACCACCAATACACCTACACTGCCGCCCGTCTGCTACAAGCAGGCCTACCCCACCACAGGGCTATGTCCTGTGACTGTCGTCCAGTCTCTTTTTTTAATGTGCTGCTGCTACTACCAGTCCTACCACCCTTGCTGTCTGTGTTGGCTAGTCTACCTCTACTACCACCAATACACCTCCACTGCCGTCTGCTACAAGCAGGCCTGAGGCCTGCCCCACCACAGGGCTTTGCCCTCCTCTGACTGTCCAGTCTCTTTTTTTAATGTGCTGCTACTACTGCTACTACTGCTTGCACCCTTGCTGTCTGTGTTGGCTACCTCGGCTACTACCAGTCTACCACCAATACACCTCCACTGCCGCCCGTCTGCTACAAGCAGGCCTGAGGCCTGCCCCACCACAGGGCTTTGCCCTCCTCTGACTGTCCAGTCTCTTTTTTTAATGTGCTGCTACTACTGCTACTACTGCTTGCACCCTTGCTGTCTGTGTTGGCTACCTCGACTACTACCACCAATACACCTCCACTGCCGCCCGTCTGCTACAAGCAGGCCTGAGGCCTGCCCCACCACAGGGCTTTGCCCTCCTCTGACTGTCCAGTCTCTTTTTTTAATGTGCTGCTACTACTGCTACTACTGCTTGCACCCTTGCTGTCTGTGTTGGCTACCTCGACTACTACCACCAATACACCTCCACTGCCGCCCGTCTGCTACAAGCAGGCCTGAGGCCTGCCCCACCACAGGGCTTTGCCCTCCTCTGACTGTCCAGTCTCTTTTTTTAATGTGCTGCTACTACTGCTACTACTGCTTGCACCCTTGCTGTCTGTGTTGGCTACCTCGGCTACTACCAGTCTACCACCAATACACCTCCACTGCCGCCCGTCTGCTACAAGCAGGCCTGAGGCCTGCCCCACCACAGGGCTTTGTCCTCCTGTGACTGTCCAGTCTCTCTTTTTTTTAATGTGCTGCTACTACTGCTACTACTGCTTGCACCCTTGCTGTCTGTGTTGGCTACCTCTAATACCACCAATACACCTACACTGCCGCCCGTCTGCTACAAGCAGGCCTACCCCACCACAGGGCTATGTCCTGTGACTGTCGTCCAGTCTCTTTTTTTAATGTGCTGCTGCTACTACCAGTCCTACCACCCTTGCTGTCTGTGTTGGCTAGTCTACCTCTACTACCACCAATACACCTCCACTGCCGTCTGCTACAAGCAGGCCTGAGGCCTGCCCCACCACAGGGCTTTGCCCTCCTCTGACTGTCCAGTCTCTTTTTTTAATGTGCTGCTACTACTGCTACTACTGCTTGCACCCTTGCTGTCTGTGTTGGCTACCTCGACTACTACCACCAATACACCTCCACTGCCGCCCGTCTGCTACAAGCAGGCCTGAGGCCTGCCCCACCACAGGGCTTTGTCCTCCTCTGACTGTCCAGTCTCTTTTTTTAATGTGCTGCTACTACTGCTACTACTGCTTGCACCCTTGCTGTCTGTGTTGGCTACCTCGACTACTACCACCAATAAACCTCCACTGCCGCCCGTCTGCTACAAGCAGGCCTGCCCCACCACAGGGCTTTGTCCTGTGACTGTCGTCCAGTGTCTTTTAATGTGCTGCTACTACTCACCCTTGCCAATAAAAAGGGTCAATTTTTGGAGGGCTTGTGAAAAGCCATTGCTTGTTGCTTTTACATCCATGTATGGAAGAACCCCGGCAGGCATCTGCCAATAAAAAGGGTCAATTTTTGGAGGGCTTGTGAAAAGCCATTGCTTGTTGCTTTAATGCTTTTACATCCATGTATGGAAGAACCCCGGCAGGCATCTGCCAATAAAAAGGGTCAATTTTTGGAGGGCTTGTGAAAAGCCATTGCTTGTTGCTTTAATGCTTTTACATCAATGTATGGAAGAACCCCGGCAGGCATCTGCCAATAAAAAGGGTCAATTTTTGGAGGGCTTGTGAAAAGCCATTGCTTGTTGCTTTAATGCTTTTACATCCATGTATGGAAGAACCCCGGCAGGCATCTGCCAATAAAAAGGGTCAATTTTTGGAGGGCTTGTGAAAAGCCATTGCTTGTTGCTTTAATGCTTTTACATCCATGTATGGAAGAACCCCGGCAGGCATCTGCCAATAAAAAGGGTCAATTTTTGGAGGGCTTGTGAAAAGCCATTGCTTGTTGCTTTAATGCTATTACATCCATGTATGGAAGAACCCCGGCAGGCATCTGCCAATAAAAAGGGTCAATTTTTGGAGGGCTTGTGAAAAGCCATTGCTTGTTGCTTTAATGCTTTTACATCCATGTATGGAAGAACCCCGGCAGGCATCTGCCAATAAAAAGGGTCAATTTTTGGAGGGCTTGTCAAAAGCCATTGCTTGTTGCTTTTACATCAATGTATGGAAGAACCCCGGCAGGCATCTGCCAATAAAAAGGGTCAATTTTTGGAGGGCTTGTGAAAAGCCATTGCTTGTTGCTTTTACATCCATGTATGGAAGAACCTCGGCAGGCATCTGCCAATAAAAAGGGTCAATTTTTGGAGGGCTTGTGAAAAGCCATTGCTTGTTGCTTTTACATCCATGTATGGATGAACCCCGGCAGGCATCTGCCAATAAAAAGGGTCAATTTTTGGAGGGCTTGTCAAAAGCCATTGCTTCTTCTTTTACCACCTTATATGTATGAACCCTGGCAGGCATCAGCCGCCTAAAATGGTAAATTTTTGTACCTTTTTTAACAATGCATTAAGCATACAACATGCACAAGTGCAGTGGTTTCTGTTAGTTATCTCCGTGTCCCATCCGTTTTCCTAGAGCCATACATGTTGGCGTAACTTTGACACCAACTTTGCATTAAAGACAGCTCAAAAGTACTTGGATACACTCATGGGTGACCTAAGAGTGTTATACAGGGCTTCTAGGGCTTTAAAACAGTGTTATACACGATTTTTAGGGGCTTTCTTGTATTACAGGTTCGGTCAGAACTAGTTCGGTCCGAATCGAACTTTTGCACGAAATTCGGCGAACTTGCCGAACCGAACTTTTCATAAGTTCGCTCATCTCTAGTACCGAACTCCGGACTTCCTATTTTCTATAGGTTTAGTCTCTGATAATTTATGTTGGAGGTGCCGAGAGGGTCCGGGCACCTTCCTTCACATCTGGTGGTCGTGCCCCAAGATATTAAGCTATTGGAGGGGGGTTGAAAAAATAATAAATTCTGTCTGTTCCACAAATATTACACTAACATCAGCACTGATACTACTCTGGTTGCCAATACCTGATTTTACGCCATCTGTACACAGTCTTCCGACCCACATGATCTCTGCTGCTAAATTGCTAGTGCCTACCTTTTGGAGACAGTCTAACCCACCGACGGTGGAGATATGGTTAGATAAAATGCAGCAGATATGTAGATTGGAGGAAATGGCTGCCTGGATAGACCATTCAAGGGAGAGATATCTGAAAATATGGAAACCATGGCTGGTCCGGGAGGTAGGGGGGCCATAAGATATCCATAAACACTGTCTTCACAACTCAGCACAATTCTGTTATTCACGTCATGTTATGAATTAAGAGACCTTTTAAATTCAAGTCAAGTTGAGTCCTATTTGCATATTTTCAACCATTGTAATGTGGCAATGTGACATAAAGGCGTGACACCGGAGGATGCTACTACCATGTTCTTATTTTCCTGTATTATGTCTTAGCTATTTTGTACTCTTACTGAGATGCATGTCAGTTCAGGGTCTCTTGTGGGTTAGCTTGTATTGTGAGGATGTTGTTTCCTTTGCGATGTCTATCTGACGTCATTTTCAAAGAGTTGTAATGATACCCAAGACCTGTATTCTTGCTTTGTTTTCATTTTGCAAACCCTGATATCTGACTTGTATTGTATCGTATGATGTCTTCCCTTGTATGTTTTGTGTACCAGTTTAATAAAAAGAGATTTTGCAAAAAAAAAAAAAAAAGGAATAAAAGAACCCCAACATTTGTAAAGCAACTTCTCTGGAGTATGGCAATACCCAATTTCTGGTCATAAACGGCTGTTTAAGCATACGGCAAGGATCAGAAGAGAAGGAGCGCCATTTGGCTTTTGGAGCACAGATTTTGCTGGATTGGTTTCTTGACACCATGTCACATTTGCAAAGCTCCTAAGGTGCCAGTACAGTGGAAACTCCCCAAAAGTGACTCGATTCACGAAACTACACCCCTTGAGGAATTAATGTAGGGGTGTAGTGAGCATTTTGACCCCACAGGTGTTTCATAGATTTTATTAGAATTGGGCAGTGAAAATAAAAAAAATCCTTTTTCTTCAATAAGACGTAGTTTTAGCTGAAAATGTTTCATATTCTCAACAAATAAATTAAAAAAAGCACCCCAACACTTGTAAAGCAACTTCTCCTGTGTACGGCAATACCACATATGTGGTCATAAACTGCTGTTTGGGCACAGAGTAGGGCTCAGAATGGAAGGAGCGCCATTTGGCTTTTGGAGTACAGATTTTGCTGGATTGGTTTCTGGGCGCTATGTCGCATTTGCAAAGTCCCTGTGCGACCAAAACAGTGGAAACCCCCCAGAAGTGACCCCATTTTGGAAACTACACCCCTCAAGGTATTCACCTAGGGGTGTAGTGAGCATATTAACCCCACAGGTGATTGGCAGAAATTGGTGTGCACTCGATGTTGCAGAGTGAAAATGGTTTTTCAATAGATATGCCAATATGTGGCGCCCAGCTTGTGCCACTGGAGACACACACCCCAAAAATTGTTAAAAGGGTTCTCCAGGGTATGGTGATGCCATATATGTGGAAGTAAACTGCTGTTTGGGCACACTGTAGGGTTCAGAAGGGAGGTAGCGCCATTTGGCTTTTGGAGCGTGGATTTTGCTTGTAGTAGTTTTGTTTTAAGTCTTACTGGTGTTTCCGTTTATAATGTTGGGGTACATGTAAGCTGGGTGGAGTATATAAGGGGCATAGTCAGGTGGTATAGTGGGGTAAAAAAAAACAATAAAATAATCCATAGATGTGTGTTATGCTGGGGAGCAATCCTTTCTGCACAGGCCGGTGTCGCACTAATAAATGGTCTTTACTTATCCCCCTTTTGGTCCACTCTCGGCACCTTTGAAGTTTGGGGAATTTTGCTGGCAAGTGTTGTCCTGGTATAATACGGGCGCCCTCACTTCCAGCAGATATGTTTGGGCCCTCCCCTTCCTGGTTCCCTAATTTTAGGGGCCTTGATAATTCGCCACTTGAAACAGAAGAAACGTTCCCCTCGGGCCGGCACAACTGCATATTTTTATTTCCTGGCTTATTGGTGCCTTGACTAATTTTATTTTTTCATAGACGTAGTGGTATGACGGCTGGTTTGTTGTGGGACGAGCTGTAGTTTTTATTGGTACCATTTTGGGGTACATGCGACTTTTTGATCACTTGTTATCCTTTTTTTTTTGGGAGGCCAGGTGACCAAAAAACAGCAATTCTGGCATATTTTTTAGTTCTTTTTATACAGCGTTCACCACGCATTATAAATTACATGTTACCTTTATTCTGCGGGTCAGTCCGATTCCGGTGATACCTAATTTATAGCACTTTTTATGTTTTACAACTTTTTGCACAATAAAATAACTTTTGTAAAGAGAATGGATTTTTTCTGTCGCCAAGTTGTGAGAGCCATAACAGTTTTACATTTTTCGTCGACGGAGCTGTATGAGGGCTTGTTTTTAGCGAGACGAGTTATAGTTTTTATAGGTACCATTTTTAGGTACATGCGACTTTTTGATCACTTTTTATTTCAATTTTTGGAAGACAAAGTGACCAAAAAATAGCAATTATGTCAGTATTTTTTAGTTTTTTTTTTACGCCGTTCACTGTGCGGAATAAATAACATAATATTTTTATAGTTCAGGTCGTTACGGTCGCAGCGATACCAAATATGTATGGCTTTATTATTTTTTTCAATAATAAATGACTTGATAAGGGAAAAAGGGCGATTGTGTTTTGTGTTATTATTTGAAACTTTTATTGTATTTTTTACAACTTTTATTTTTACTTTTTTCCCATTTTTTTTTACACTTTTCTTTAGTCCCACTAGGGGACTTGAAGGTCCAACTGTTTGTTTGATGTTCTAATACATTGCACTTCCTATGTAGTGCAATGTATTAGAACTGTCAGTTGTTCACTGACAGCAAGCCGATCAGGCTCCGCCTCCGGGCGTGGCCTAATCGGCTAACGTAATGGCAGATAGGAAGCCATTGTTAGGCATCCTGTTGCCATAGTAGCAGTCGCCAGCCTTGCCATCGCATGGCAAGGCTGCCGATTGCATACAAACCACTTTGATGCAGCGATTGCATTGAATCGCTGCATTGAAGGGGTTAATGGCAGGAATCGGAACTAGCTCCGGTTCCTGCCGATAGATCGGGGTGTCCGCTGTAACATACAGCGGACACCCACTGCTGATGACGCCGGCTCAGCTTCTGAGCCGGAAGCTGAGCCGGCGCCATCTTGCCGATGGTACCGGAAGCCTCCTGGGCCCCGCCGACGACGGGGCATATGAGGATTCCGTTACAGGCTGATCGGGAGGTAAGCATTAGCCCTCCGATCGCCTTTGCAGCCACCGGCAACCCAGCGATCACGTTGCTGGGGCGCCGGTGGCTATAAACTCCTCACATGCTGCGATCTCTATTGAATGCAGCATGTGAGGGGTTAATTGGTCGGATCGGAGGCTAGCTCCGGTCCTGGCCGATACCTCAGGGTGCCAGCTGTAACATACAGCTGTCACCCGGCGGTGATGTCGCTGGCTCAGCTCCTGAGCCAGCTTCATCTCCTTCACGTACAGTTACGTGGAGATGCGCGAAAAGGCCATCTCCCATCACGTAACTGTACGTGAAATGGCGCGAAGGGGTTAAGCACAATGTAGAAAAAAATAAAAAATTATCTAGCAGCGCCCCCGGCCCATAAATGTTATGTGCTGGGTGGCCCTGCCTACAAGAGTAAGCAGTGGGGCAGGGAGACAATGTCTCTCTGCTGCACTGCCGGATAAAAGCAGCTCGCTGCATGGGCCCATCCGTGGGCCAGTCTGACTCTGTGGATAGATTGGATGGATGGATGGATGGATGGATATGCGATAGATAGATAGATAGATAGATAGATAGATAGATAGATAGATAGATAGATAGATAGATAGATAGATAGATAGATAGATAGATGATAGATAGATAGATAGATAGATAGATAGATAGATAGATAGATAGATAGATAGATAGATAGATAGATAGATAGATATGCGATAGATAGATAGATAGATAGATAGATAGATAGATAGATAGATAGATAGATAGATAGATAGATAGATAGATAGATAGATAGATAGATAGATAGATAGATAGATATGCGATAGATAGATAGATAGATAGATAGATAGATAGATAGATAGATAGATAGATAGATAGATAGATAGATAGATAGATAGATAGATAGAAAAATATATTTATTCAAAAATATATTTACTGTGTTTGAGTTTTTTTACATTATTATTTTCCCCCTCTGGCAGCCTGCAAGGAGAGGGAGGAGATGCAACTAATAGAAAAGTTTGTTATTTACTAACAAACTTTTCTGTGATCACTGTGACAGGTTGTCACAGCAATCACATAACCAGAGACCACACTGATTGGTCTCCAGGTAAAGCTCCATTAATAGCTGTGTTAAAATTTTTGAAAATGGGTTTTCTAAACCATAAACCTTTTCATATTAAGAACAGAAAGGGGAATTCTGGTGTGAATAAGCCCTCACCTTGCCGTTCTAGAAAAAGTCAAGTTGCTCCAAATTTACACATTGATTGTCAATAGTCATTAAATACATACATTTATACGGATCTATGCAGAAAATTACAGCAATTTACTTTATATTCCCGTAAAATTATTCTTAAGTGAAATAA